>NC_043010.1:15695991-15870991 GCF_006345805.1 Octopus sinensis
GCATTGATGTCTGTTCTCTTCTTTGTTTACATTTAGCCTTGTATTAAGTATTTATCTGTTGCATCTATAATATTCCTACCTGGATTTTTCTCTCATTTACGTGTGTATTGTGTGTTGTATTCTGCTTAATTCATTAATACTTAGGTATTTATAATATCAAGTCTTTGTTTTGTCTAATTCCTTCTTATTTTCATCTAAAGTGATATCACTGATTTCTTTATATGTTTTCCTCTCTTCAACGTTGCCTTAGCGCATGTTTCTTTTCAAACAGAATTTCATGTAAATTCGATCTAGTGAATCCGTATTTTGTCTGCTATCGCGCTCGAACTGGCAGAGACGATAGCACGCCGGGCGAAATGCTTAGCGGTATTTCGTCTGCCGCTACGTTCTGAGTTCAAATTCCGCCGAGGTCGACTTCGCCTTTCATCCTTTCGGGGTCGATAAATGAAGTACCAGTTATGCACTGGGCTCGATGTAATCGACTTAATACCTATGTCTGTCCTTGTTTGTCCCCTCTATATTTAGCCTCTTGTGGGTAATACAGAAATAGGTATTTCGTCTGCCGCTATGTTCTGAGTTCAAATTCTGCCGAGGTCGACTTTGCCTTTCATCCTTTCGGGGTCGATTAAATAAGAACCAGTTACAAACTGAGGTCGATATAATCAACTTAATCCGTTTGTCTGTCCTTGTTTGTCCTCTCTGTGTTTAGCCCCTTGTGGGTAGTAAAGAAATAGGTTATTCATGGTCTGCAGCGTACAAATCGAAAATCAGGGAATCTCTCCAGATCGAGTCGCTGCATTAAGAGGTCACAGCTCCAAGTGCTAAGGACATGCGATTAGAATGTCGCAGAAACGAGTCGCAAGACGGGCTCTTCAAGCCGAGCCATCCTAGGGGTAGACTTAAACGAAATGGTTGTATCATATTCACAGTCTAAGTTGGTCATGATTGGGAATCAAACTGAAATGTCTAATGACGGTTGCATCTGATAGGGCTCTGCAGAAGAGGTACCTAAGAGCCCTAACCCCATGATTTTACCAGGAATAGTGAGAGGTGAAAACGGATGGATGGATGGATTGATGGAGATTTGAATATATATACATATGGCAAAAAGAGTAAAGACCCCCTTCGGTTATGAATGAACATGGGATTGCACCTAGAAAGTTCCCTTCCCGGGCACAAGTCCGGGCAAGGTTGTTTATAGAAGACCAGCAATCTCCCATGCGTACCAGTCTCCCTTCTCAATATCACGGATGTTATCCAAGGGAAAGACAAAGACCGATACAGCTTGGCACCAGTGACACTGCAACTCATATTTCTACTGCTGAATGAACTGCAGCAACGGGAAATATAGTGTCTTGCTCAAGAACACAACATAGGTGCAGGAGTGGCTGTGTGGTAAATAGCTTGCTAACCAACCACATGGTTCCGGGTTCAGTCCCACTGCGTGGCATCTTGGGCAAGTGTCTTCTGATATAGCCCCGGGCCGACCAATGCCTTGTGAGTGGATTTGGTAGACGGAAACTGAAAGAAGCCCTTCGTATATATGTATATATATATGTATGTGTGTGTATATGTTTGTGTGTCTGTGTTTGTCCCCCTAGCATTGCTTGACAACTGATGCTGGTGTGTTTACGTCCCCGTAACTTAGCGGTTCGGCAAAAAGAGACCGATAGAATAAGTACTGAGCTTACAAAGAATAAGTCCCGGGGTCGATTTGCTCGACTAAAGGCGGTGCTCCAGCATGGCCGCAGTCAAATGACTGAAACAGTAAAAGAGTAAAAGAGTAAAAGAGTATACATACATACATACATACATATATATATACATATATATATATATTATATATATATATATATATATATATATATATTATATATATATAATATATATATATATATATAAAGTTAATCCAAACATGAAAATACAAAGAGAAAACACAAGCACAACAATGCGAGGACGTAGAACAAATATAGTATTATTGGACGCTCAGGAAAGAAGGAAAGAAGGAGGGTCTTACGTTTCGAGCGGAGCTCTTCGTCAGAAACATAGAAAAAGGTAAGATCCCGAGAAGGGAAGACGGAGGGAAAAAATCGCCAACGGTACACACGCGGTCACAGGATATATACGCACGCGCACGCACGCACACACACACAAATGGGTGGTTGTCTTTCCATAGAGTTCAGTGTGATTAGGTACGTTGGTCAAAGGTGATAACACCAAACAAAAACAAAAAAAATAGTGATGAGAGGAAGTCCCCTTGGAATATTTCTCTACTAGCAGAGAAATAATTCGTTTCTTTCTAAACTTTCCCAGTTGCTGTTGTTGTTGTTGCTGCTGCTGTTGTTGTTGTTGTTTTAGCAGCAGCAGTACCAGTAGTAGTAGTAGTAGTAGTAGTAGTAGTAGTAGTAGTAGTAGTGGTGGTGGTGGTGGTGGTGGTGGTGGTGGTGGTGGTAGTAGTAGTAGTAGTGGTGGTGGTGGTGGTGGTGGTGGTGGTGGTGGTATTGGCGTTAGTAGTAGTAGTAGTAGTAGTAGTAGTAGAAGACATTGGCTGGATGCATGGAGCGGACAAAAATGCCTTGTAATTATGTTTATGAGCGTTTATTTCTATCATACCTAATAGATCTACCCTGTGTCTTCTGTGTCTAAGCGACGTTATAATCATTGTTGAAAGTAACACAGAACAATTCATAGTCGCATAAAACAGCACTTCGTGTATTTTCTTTTTATACGAAAACACACATTTTATACGTTCGAACGAAAGAGCAAGATATACAAATATGTTTGTAGATATGCTTTAAAAAATGTGGGATCTTTTCGGTTTGAACGGCAGTTTTTAACATAATTTCTAGGTAACTAAAAAATTTTAAACTTCGTATACTGGTACAATGTGTTTATAAAACATCTTTTTCACTTGGCTTTATTGAGAAAATTCTATAGTTTGTAAGATATTTGTTGTTCTTTTTTCTTCAATTTCTGCAATTTCAGCCAATCACTGACGTCTATTGAGGCAAAAAAAACATTCTGTGCCGTATGAATATGTCCCTCGTTTAAGAAACAGATTGGATTTATTTACATTTGTGAAGAAAAAGAGATACCCTTCCCCCACTCCTAACCCTAACTAATCCTAAATATAAAATAGATTGAAATGCAATAGATCGATACTAGGCTCATAATTATGGGTGACAATTTCATATGACACCGCTAGAAAAAACTGCCGTTCAACAGAAAAGATCCAAAATGTTTGTATATCCGATTCCACTGAGCGTTGCCCTTGTGTTCCGCTGTCAAAAATATTGGGGCACAAATAAATGGGATGGTGTGTTTCTCCGCATCTCTGCCTCTTCTTTTGCTTTGTTCTTCGACTTAAATACCAGACAGACAGTTCTGTAGGTCTTGTTGAGCTCGATGAAGACCACTTCTCCCAACATATCGGATAATGCATCTTTTATTTTGGTCCTTGGGCTGAGGGCATTGGAAAAAAAAAACCTATGCATTTTAGGAAACAGATAAACAACTTTGTTTATTCTTATGCGTAACCATCAGGTTTTCCTACGTTGATTTTTTCCTCTTTTCTGGGAAAAGACTCATATACAGAAATTCTGTAGTACTCGCAGCGCTAGCAAAGCTGCCACAGGTATGCGGAGTGGCATAATTGTTTCAATGTAGGACGGATTACGTGTATGTGTCAGTATTGGTTGGATCGTTAGCGCGATTGACGAAATGCTTTACGATTTGTGTTCAAATCTTGCCGAGGCCAACTTTTCTTTTTATCTTTTCGTGGTCGATAAAGTACCAGCTTCTTTACTACCCACAAGGGGCTAAACACAGAGAGGATAAACAAGGACAGACAAACGGATTAAGTCGATTATATCGACCCCAGTGCGTAACTGGTACTTAATTTATCGACCCCGAAAGGATGAAAGGCAAAGTCGACCTCGGCGGAATTTGAACTCAGAACGTAACGGCAGACGAAATACGGCTACGCATTTCGCCCGGCGTACTAACGTTTCTGCCAGCTCGCCGGCAGTACCAGTCAGGTACTCGATAAAGTACCAGTCAAGTACTGGAGCCGATGGTAAAGACTAACCTCACTCCCTCAAAATTGCAGGCCTTGTGCCTATGTTAGAAAAATGATTGCTGTCTACGCCACAGATCGAATTATTGAAGCCAGTGTTTTTAGCTGCTAAAATATTATTTTCTTTTGTTCGGGTTCAAGATTAAAGTCTTGCTGTGCAATTAAATTTATATTCTTTTTTTTTTTTTGTTTAATTTCTGTTTGTGAAATGTGTTGTTTTGTTCATTGTCAACGAATTTTTTGAGTGGCATACATCTGTGAGAAAACACTATCTTAACTTGAAAATACACAGACATAAAAATGAAATTATTTACAAAAAACCCCCGACCTTATGTCTACCGCGGTATGTGGTAGACTGCTCACGTTTCAATAGATAATAGTTGTAAATAATCCAACAAAAAAATAGTTTTTCTTTCATTTTGGCTGGAAAAAAAAACACCAAACTATCGGCACAAACGGAGACACGTACACACATCAACATATAACAGCAACAACAAAAGCAATAATGATGATTTCTTTTATGTGCTACAGGGGCGTCTGATGAAGGGGTCATTACTAACAAAGGTTTACAATTTGTTGGAGACTTATATAAAAACGGTGGGGGTAAAAAGAGGGAAAGGGAAGGAATGAGATGGAATTATATATATATATAGTATACAAAATATGTGAACACGAATGGTGCAGACCTGTCTGATGAAGGGGTCATTACTAAGAAAGGTTACAATTTGTTGGAGGCTTATATAAAAATGGTGGGGGTAAAAAGAGGGAAGGGGAAGGAATGGGATGGAATTATATATAGTATACAAAATATGTGAACACGAATGGTGCAGACCTGTCTGATGAAGGGGTCATTACTAAGAAAGGTTACAATTTGTTGGAGGCTTATATAAAAATGGTGGGGGTAAAAAGAGGGAAGGGGAAGGAATGGGATGGAATTATATATAGTATACAAAATATGTGAACACGAATGGTGCAGACCTGTCTGATGAAGGGGTCATTACTAAGAAAGGTTACAGTTTGTTGGAGGCTTATATAAAAATGGTGGGGGTAAAAAGAGGGAAGGGAAAAGAATGAGATGGAATTATATACATATAGTATAAAAATATGTGAACACGAATGGTGCAGACCTGTCTGATGAAGGGGTCATTACTAAGAAAGGTTACAGTTTGTTGGAGGCTTATATAAAAATGGTGGGGGTAAAAAGAGGGAAAGGGAAGGAATGAGATGGAATTATATATAGTATACAAAATATGTGACACGAATGGTGCAGACCTGTCTGATGAAGGGGTCATTACTAGAAAGGTTACAGTTTGTTGGAGGCTTATATAAAAATGGGGGGGTAAAAAGAGGGAAGGGAAAAGAATGAGATGGAATTATATACATATAGTATACAAAATATGTGAACACGAATGGTGCAGACCTGTCTGATGAAGGGGTCATTACTAAGAAAGGTTACAGTTTGTTGGAGGCTTATATAAAAATGGTGGGGGTAAAAAGAGGGAAGGGAAAAGAATGAGATGGAATTATATATATATATATATAGTATACAAAATATGTGAACACGAATGGTGCAGACCTGTTGATACAGAGGAACATTCAACTAGAGTTAATCAAAAACCTCATAGATCTAAGACCACCTTATCTAATTAGGGCACGAGCCCTCACCCAATTGCTGTACTCCGCTTTATAGATGCATTCCTACAGTAGTTCCATCCATCCTAACCATTTCGTCATAATCACCTTTTGACAAGTACACTAAAAGAGAGAACTGTTGTCCCTACCTTTATCTTATTTTCAGTGTAACTTGAAAAAGTCGATGAGAGTTTGACCAAAGAGGAAGTGGTCTGCACTTAATCCTTTCAGCCTCTTGTGCTAAAACAACTTCTTTCACTACAGCTTCTAGACAAAAGAACACTGCCTGCCCTGCCTTGTTATAGGAGGGCGGGAGAACAGTTTTCACAATGGACTTGACCAAGAGCTATATAGTTAAATGCGATAACAGCTATTTAGCAATACTTGTACAGTATTGTACAGATGCATTCAGTACGATTCCGTTGTTTCCGGTCAATCTCACCTGGCGGTACTTCCATGCGTATAGATATTATCTCGAACCTGTAATATCTCTCGGTACAACTACCAGAACTTGTGATCTCCGACCTGAAAGTCCCACGGAGCAGTTCAGTCAGTATATCCTCGAGCATTTCGCGTTTAAAATCACTCCATGGTGAAATGCGCATCTGTCATTTCCGTGGTTATTTCGTTTCGCCTAGATCTGAAGTATATTGGGGTTTTTTTTTTAACACAATACATCTATAGAAGGACTTTTCCCGGACGAAAATTGTAGCTTCTGGTTTTTCAACGATACGCATACTCTAAATATGTTATATAGATAAACGTTTTACCCCAGAGCTGCTTTCATTGCGTAATTCGAATTTTATTCATTTTATCGCAAAAAAGTATGTTGTTTATACACACTTTATATATTTCAAATTGGCCAGTTTGACCTCGTTCAGAAGTGACACGCGTACGTGACATTGACAAGCCGCAAAAACGGAGAAATACGCATCTGCCTTTTTCGCAGAGATTTCTGGAGTGATTTTATTTCGCCTAGCTCTGAAATATATTGTGTATAAATCCTTAAAATCCTTTAAAATGCTTTAGCCCGAAGGCCGCGGCCATGCTGGGTCACCACCGTATGTTAGTTTTTTTTTAACACACTGCATCTATGAAATGATTTTCTCTCTGAATAAAAATTGCAGCTTCCGACTTTTCAACGATACACATACGTTATGTTGTACACTTTTACTCTTGTACATGTTTCAGTTATTCGACTGCGGTCATGTTGGGGCACCTCCTTGAAGGGTTTTAGTCGAAGAAATCGATCCCAGGACTTTTTCTTAAAGCCTAGTATTTATTCTTTCAGTCTCCGTTTGCCGAATCGCTAATTTACGGGGACGTAATCACACAAACACACCAACACCAGTTGTCAAATGATGGTGGTGGACAAACACAAACGCAAGCAAACACACACACACACACACACACACACACACACACACACATACACACGATGGGCTTCTTTAGTTTTCGCCTACCAAATCCACTCATAAGGCTTTGGTCGGCCCGAGACTATAGTAGAAGACACATACCCAAGTAGAAGACACATACCCAAGTAGAAGACACATACCCAAGTAGAAGACACATACCCATGTAGAAGACACATACCCATGTAGAAGACACATACCCATGTAGAAGACACATACCCAAGTAGAAGACACATACCCAAGTAGAAGACACATACCCATGTAGAAGACACATACCCATGTAGAAGACACATACCCATGTAGAAGACAAATGCCCAAGTAGAAGACACATACCCAAGTAGAAGACACATACCCAAGTAGAAGACACATACTCAAAGCGCAAAGGCGGACGAAATGTCACTCAGTATTCTGTCCAGCCTGCTAACGATTCGGCCAGCTCACCACCTCAATAATAATATCGGAGTAACTTGAAGACAAGCCCGTACACACCAAAATGTAATCAAGACATTAATAATAATGATGTTAAGGCGTGGCCACGTGGTAAGAAGTCTGCTTCCCAACCACATGGTTCCGGGTTCTGTCTCACTGAGTGGTACCTTGGTAAAATGTCTTCTACTGTGGTTTCGGACTGACCAAAGCCTTGTGAGTGGATGCGTTAGACGGAAACTGAAAGAGGCCCGGCATATATATGTGTATGTATATATATATGTGTGTGTCCGTATTTGTGTCCCCCCCCGCCCCAACATCGCTTGACAACCGATGCTGGTGTGTTTACGTCCCCGTAACTTTGCGGTTCCGGGTTCAGTCCCACTGCGTGTCACATTGGGCAAGTGTCTTCTACTATAGCCTCGGGCCCACCAAAGCCTTGTGAGTGGATTTGGTAGACGGAAACTGAAAGAAGCCCGTCGTATATATATATATATATATATATATGTATATGTATGTATGTGTATGGGTATATGTTTGTGCGTCTGTGTTTGCCCCCCCCCTCCCAACATCGCTTGACAACCGATGCTGGTGTGTTTACGTCCCCGTCACTTAGCGGTTCGGCAAAAGAGACCGATAAAATAAGTAACTAGGCTTACAAAGAATAAGTTCTGGGGGTCGATTTGCTCGACTAAAGGCGGTGCTCCAGCATGGCCACAGTCAAATGACTGTGTAAACAAGTAAAAGAGTAAAAGAGAGAGAGTATCAAACAAAACGCGTAGTGGTATTTCTTCTGGCTTCACTTTTTGAGTTCAAATTCCGCCAAGGTGAACTTTACCTTTCGTGTAGATGAGATGAACGTAAGTTGTACACTGCCGACAATGTAATCCTAAAAAACACCACATTTCCAAATATTTCAAACCGTGTGCCTCTAGTAGAAAGTATTATTGTTGTGGTGGTTGAGGTTGTTTTTGTTGTTGTTGTACTGTTTTCACACTTCCGGGATCAACACAATGGAGTTTTATTTTGTTGTGGTCTTCCCCTCCACCACTCAAAAATTGTTGCTTTCTGCAAAACGATAGAAACCATTATTTATTCATTCAATAATTGTGAACAAGATATAAAACGTAAATTATAAAATATAAAATATTAAATAACACAACACATAAATAACATAACACAGAATATAAGCAATTAAAAATTAAATGTAAAGTGTAAAAAGTATTTTATTTTAATGTGTTAACACATTAACCATTATTCATAAATTCATAAATTTTTACTATTTTCTTTTAAACATCTCTTTAGAAATAATTAGTAATACAAAATGATAAGACTTATTTGTTGTCTCCGTTCTCAGTAATAATGCCACAGCTTGTAAGAATTTTGTTTGCTAATTGCTGAACGACGCGTTAAATTTTATTCCTTTTCAATATTAATGGGTGTTATTTATTTATTCGATCATTCATTCTCATTACATTCTTTGGAGGGGGGGGAGGTTCTTTAATTCATTCCTTCACTTTCATCAGTTTTCATCATTTTATCTCTTCCAAACGGAAGAAAGAACTAAGAACATTGGTAGATAATAAACAGAAAAAAGAATATGCGAGTGAAAAAAATATGCATAAAATGAAGAGAAACCACAAGACTTCGGCATTAACAGAGAAGAATGCGTCAAATTAACGCCGTCTTTCGTAAGCACAAGTTATTGAGGTGGCAGGAAACGGTAGAGAGGCGGAGTAGGTTGGACTGTGTGTTAAGAAGTTCACTTTGCAACCATGCTGTTTCGAGTTCAGTTCAATTGCCCGACATCATAGGCAAGTCTCTTCTACTATAGCTCCAGGCCGATCAATGTCTTGTGCATGAACTTGGTAGAAACTGTGTGTAAACTTGTCGGGAATGTGTTTTATATATATATATATATATCTTTCCATTTCAGAATTACAACTATTAGTGGTTTGGAGTTTAGCTGCTCTTTCTAGTGAGTCGGATGTCCTGTTATGGCCATCCCTTATATGTTTGAATGTATATTATATAGTCTATTGACTATTTTTTCTTTCTCACTTGACCGCTGGTAGCGGAGAATTTTTCTAGAATTTTTTGCTGCCCTAAAATTTATTAATTGATGACTTTTTGGCTAATTCTGAAATTAAATCGGCAGTTTATATTTACTGTTGAGTAAACCGCGCGAATGCGGTGGATTTTGAAAATTTATAGCATATAGACTCAAGGCATGCTTGCTACCGCCTCGTGAATATATGGTAGTCCTTGGCTTTTCTGCTGACGAGGCAACGCCAGTGGTAAATAAATAAATTTTATTTACAAAAGTTTGCCGGAACTCTGCACAGTCCAGAAAGGAGAGGGTAAACGTTTTTATTTCCCTTTCCATTTCAGAATTACAACTATTAGTAGTTTGGAGTTTAGCTGCTCTTTCTAGTGAGTCGGATGTCCTATTATGGCCATCCCTTATATGTTTGAATATATATATATATATATATATATATATTATACATCACCGTGATCACGTGAACGACCAGGCTATCAGATGATGCTACATATCGCTGGTCACAATGCGCTTCGCATTGTTTTAGCCTTCAAATGACGCCACCCCGCTGGCTAAGCAAGCCGGCCAACAGAAGAAAGAGTGAGAGAAAGTTGCGGCGAAAGAGTACAGCAGGGATCGCCACCACCCCCTGCCGGAGCCTCGTGGAGCTTTTAGGTGTTTTCCCTCAATAAACACTCGGTCTGGGAATCGAAACCGCGATCCTACGACCGCTGCCCTAACCACTGAGCCATTGCGCCTCCGCATATATATGGCCCAGTGGTTAGGGCAGCAGACTCGCGGTCGTAGGATCGCGGTTTCGATTCCCAAACCGGGCGTTGTGAGTGTTTATTGAGCGAAAACACCTAAAGTTCCACGAGGCCCGGCAAGGGGTGGTGGCGATCCCCGCTGTATTGTGAAGCGCATTGTGACTAGTGATGTGTAGCAACATCTGATAGCCTGGTCGGTCACGGTGATATATATATATATATATATATATATATATATATATATATATATGTATATATGTATATATGTATATATATGTATATATGTATATATATGTATATATGTATATATAAGTATATATGTATGTACGTATGTATATATTATACAATGAACTTGTATTGTCGATTGTCATGTAAGAGGAAAGCTCTGGCTGTTGTATCAGCTCTTTTAGTCCGGCATAATGTTCTTTAGTTACGCTACATTCACAGTAGGTTGGAATAAGATATTTTCATCAATGTCTAGGTATTTGTAGCATTTATTGAGTGGAACAAGGAAGATAGAGTGACTGTTGATACGAAGATTTGGGGATTCAGGAATAGATTTTCCATATTCAGTCATTTATAACTAGCAGTATCGCCCGGTGTTGCTCGGGTGAGTAAGGGAAATAACTATATAAGCATTTTAGAGAGTTACTTCCCTTAACTAACCCGAGCAAAATCATTAAAAATGCGGAAAAATTATGGTAATTTTTTTTTAAATTGTAGACTCATCATAGACGCGCACTAATACCCAGAAGGGCTCGATATGAATGACGACTATAAAATACCCGCTTTTGGTTAAACTGCACCGCAAAATGTGGGAGTAGTTAGGAATCTAAATCGGAGGAGACAGAGTCTCACACACACAACTTCAATTTTATATATAAAGATATGGACATTTCTCATCCTTATGTCAGCAGAGAATGGTGTGATTAAGTTGAGCTGTTTTTCAGCATTGCAAAAACTTTAAGCATAGCACTTTATATATGGTCCACGAAGAAGCTATAGGTTACATTAGTGGTTCTTGCTATCGGAGACTAGGACGTAAACAGGCGTAGGAGTGGCTGTGTGGTAAGCAGCTTGCTTACGAACCACATGGTTCCGGGTTCAGTCCCACTGCGTGGCGCCTTGGGTAAGTGTCTTCTGCTATAGCCTCGGGCCCACCAAAGCCTTGTGAGTGGATTTGGTAGACGGAAACTGAAAGAAGCCCGTCGTATATATGTATATATATGTATATATATATGTATGTATGTGTATGTGTATATGTTTGTGTGTCTGTGTTTGTCCCCCCCCCAACATCGCTTGACAACCGATGCTGGTGTGTTTACGTCCCCGTAACTTAGCGGTTCAGCAAAAGAGACCGATAGAATAAGTACTAGGCTTACAAAGAATAAGTCCTGCGGTTGATTTGCTCGACTAAAAGGTGGTGCTCCAGCATGGCCACGGTCAAATGACTGAAACAAGTAAAAGAGTAAAAGAGTAAAGTGGATTTTCATAAGCGAAATGACAGTGGATTTAGAACCAAATTAAATCGAAGTACAGACAGACAGACAATCGCTTGGAATATATCTTTTGAAATAGTTATAACCCTAACTCTAGTCGTTTTTCTGCCACGAGAGTGATGATTGTAGACCAAGTATTTGTGATCCTTTCAGTGGCAGTATCTAAGGCAATAGGTACTTTTGCCAACTGTAGTGACTTCAGCCACGATTAAGGAATGAAATTGAATTCCTTTCTTTCTTTCTTCAGTTTTTGGTCCATAGTCGCAGAAGAAAATTTTCAAAAGCACGTTTTAGACGACCCTCTACGCCGGTACATTTGTTGCTGAGAGCGGCATTATATATGTATGTATGTATGTATGTTTGTATATGTGTGTGTGTGTGCGCGCGCGTGCGATTATGTTTGTATATATGTATATATGTCATTATTCAGTTTTATTTCAAGATTTCGTGCCAATAGAGAAAGAGCCGGTTTCTAACCGAGATCCAAGGATCCTTCATTGGAATTTAAACATCAACAACAGGGTATGTATGTATGTATGTATGTATGTATGTATGTATGTATGTATGTGTGTGTGTGTGTGTGTGTGTGTGTGTGTGTGTGTGTTTGTGTGTTTGTGTGTATGTATGTATGTTTTATGTATGTATTCTCATGCATGTAGTTGCATATCTGTACATTCTCATCTGTATTTAAATGCTAAACTTCTGGAAAGTTTTACAGATTTTTACACTTCTAGTGTTGCTTTGGATCTGTAGTTTTCGAATCAGTTTTCTCCTTTCTGGTTCTAAGAAGCCTAATTTCTCAAGATTGGTATTTAGGCAATGTATTACACATCCCAGTGCCCCAATAATTACCGGTATAAACCTGAACTTGTAAACTGTATAGAGTAACTGCATATTTCTCAATAGTTCAGCATATATGCCAGTGCATGAGGAGTTTTTATAGTGGGGAAAAGATTTGTACAAATCTAATCTCACTCCCTGAACATGGACAACATAAACTCGAAAAGAAGATCTAGTCTACCCTACCGAATATTGTCAGTATCGCAGGTTTTCTTTCCGATTTTCCCTCTCTTAGAGAGAAATTGTGGCAACAACAGAGTGGCCTCCCACACCTAGTAGGCCAATCGCCCGCCTGGGCACCAATCCAGGTATTTCCACGCCCCCACGTATACATACATGTATACATACAGATGTACACATATTGTTGGATGGCCGTTGACCGCTCAAGCTCTTCCGCCCTTTGACAGGTCTTACTTTTCGTCCTGCAGGATGTCCAACAATCACCCTCTTCACCAAGCAAGCTTCATGGGGTTGCCAGTTTAGCCTCCGACGACCTTACTATGCGTCAGGTCGTAATGGGTTAAATGTTACCAGTAGCGTCCAACAGCGACCTGACATATTACATAAATGTATGTGAAAATATATGTGTGTGTGTTGTGTGTGTGTGTGTGTGCGCGTGTGTGTGTGTGTGTGTGTGTGTGTGTGTGTGTGTGTGTGTAGATGTGGCTGTGTGATAAGAAGCTTATTTCCCATCCACATGGTACCGGTTTCAGTCCTACTGCGTGGCACTTTGGATGTCTCCAACTGTAGCCCCGGGCCCACCAGAGCCTTGTAAGTTGATTTCGTAGATGGAAACTGAAAGAATTCTGTCGTATATATATTTGTGTGTGTGTGTGTGTGTGTGTGTGTGTGGTGTGCGCGCGCGTAGGTGTGTATGTGTATATGTAGTCAAATCGAGGATGTAATATCTTCCTTAGAGACTATAAAATCCAGAGATCCACTGGTATAATCGCAGATATACTGGGAGAATTTTCTCAATATATATGGATAAGCAATATAATTTACATTCTATATTAACTCTTAATATGGTTCGTATCCTGCAGATCCGAAGTCCTGTTTACCTAGCGACTAGATTGAAATACGTGTAGGCCTTCTAATGCTTATTTTATTATAATAATTATATGTTCCTTTAAATTTCATTTGTATTCACTTATCTATATATATAAAACTGAGAATGTGTGTCTGTATGTCTGTCTATGTGAATCTCTAAAACTTAAGAACTACACAACTAATTTCATTCAAATTTTACACATGCCTTACTTAGGGTCCATGGAGTGTCATGGGCAAAATAAATTTTAACTTTCTGCCTAGGGCGAACCCACAGCAATATCATATCTTCTCCACTATGAATCCCTAAAACTTAAGAACTGCTCAACCAATTTAATTAAAATTTTACACACGCTTTACTTAGGGTCCATGTAGTGTCATGGGCAAAAATAATTTTTAACTTTCTGCCTAGGGCGAGCCCACAGCAATATCATATCTTCCCTACTATTTCAGTATTACGTGTTAAAAGTGAAACAAAAACATCGCTATTGTAATGTCAGATGATTTCAGTTTAACCATAGATATTAGTTACAAATGAAGTAATATTTATAAAATTTCATCATCTTACAAGTTAGAAGGACCCCTCCATGGGGACTTAACACCCACAATTTTGTCATTTTATCTAAGCAAAAACGAATACAGCTATGCTCTTGGAAGCTGTAGGGTTACCCGAGCATAAAAGATGAGTATTATTTGTAATTCAATGGTACAACAGCGTAACAGTTTGCTTTGACATACACCTACATTGTGATTTCTGCTGTGTGGTGCATAAATTGACGAGTAAATGAGGTATCTTTGCCTCCACTAATTCAGTTGCAAAGAGTTGAGTAAAGTTATTTGGTTGCAGACCTCCTTTCAGTCTTTTTATTATCACTGGGTCACACATAGTCCCCAGATGGTAACATTAATTTCAAGGCCTTCCCAGGTGAGTGACTGGTTATTCGAAGACATTTATAGATTGTAAATTTATTCTGTCCAGTTACATATCAGTACAGTGGTCATTTGCAAACTCCAGAGGTGACACTTTCATTTCTCCTTAGCCCTCACATCACACAGTTGTTAATGTTTATTTCAGTTGGGTCACGCTCTTCCAATTGCTATACATTCGTAATGCATCTTACGGCTGTGCCTGTCACCTGGATGGTGAGGAATCCTACATTGGGAGTGGTAACGACTTGGGTACTGTAGCTGACTGCTTATTGTGATCATTCGTCTTTTCGTTTCCTGTAGCTTTGCTCTTTTTTACAAACCCAGTGAACATACATATATTTCCTATTTCAAAGAAAGTTATAAAGATTCTCAACAATTCTCTGGTTGACATTAAAATGCCCACCCCCAACAGGGGCCTTAACTCCCACATTTTAGAGCTCCATGACCTTCATTTTTCAGGAGCAAAATCCTTTTAACAGGTTCTATAAGACAGGAATTTTGGAATCTATGCATAAAAATCAGTAGTATGGGATACATGTGTCATGATTACAATTTTTTAGGGTGTGTAAAGAGGGAAATAACCCTCATCTGCAATTTTGATGAAATTCGAAACATAGATATTCCAGTTCATTACAGAAAATATAACAGAAAAGTCTAATTCTTCAATTGAATGTAAACCGGGCAACGCTGGGTATCTCTGCTAGTTTGATATATTTTATTGTGCTTAACATGATACCACTAAAATAAGCATTCATAATTAACTCTCCGTTTTCTTATATATTTATATATATATATATATATATATATATATATAGGTAAACAGTAAAAATAATTACAGACATGGACAAGAACATGAAACACCACAGAGACGACACAAGAACCACAGGACGGACATTCGAAGCCCTCAGTCATCAGTCAAGAACCAGATCATCTTAGCAATTTCGGCTGATTAATCTTGAGATTGCTCCGATATGGCCAGCCCGCCAAGGGAAATCTAAGCCAAGCGCATTAGATCCCCTGGAAGAAAGCTTCGAATGTATACAACACGAGGACGGAAAACGAACGAAGTACACGAACAAAAATACAGAATACGTGACACCAATAAGAATACAAAAACGTAAAAACAATAACGGTAAAAATAAGAAATAAACAACAAAACAAAACCAGGACGTAGGACAAGGGTCTTTCGACAGGACGAGTTAAGTATGGGGCTGGCTTGTGAAGTTGTGCCTATATATATATATATATATATATATATATATATATATGTGTGTGTGTGTGTGTGTGTGTGTGTGTGTGTGTGTGGAGGCGCAATGGCCTAGTGGTTAGGGCAGCGGACTCGCGGTTTCGATTCCCTGTTGTGAGTGTTTATTGAGCGAAAACACCTAAAAGCTCCACGAGGCTCCGGCAGGGGGTGGTGGTGATCCCTGTTGTACTCTTTCACCACTCTTTCTCCCACTCTTTCTTCTGTTGGCCTGCTCGCTTAGCCAGCGGGGTGGCGTCATTCGAAGGCTAAATGAATGCGAACGCATTGTGACCAGCGATGTGTAACTACATCTGATGGACTGGTCAGTCACGTGATGATATATATATATATATATATATATATAAATTAGAAAAAAAAACATCTTTTATCAATTCAATAATGAAAAATTAAATTATGCCATTTAGAAAAATTACATATTATAGAAAGATTGAATATAAGATAAAACATATAACGGTGATTAAGTAATGTGCAAAATAATAAATAAAACGTATACATCTAGTATAAGTTTGGAATAATATTCCCTCATATTATTATTATTATTATTATTATTATTATATATATATATATAATATATATATATATATATATATATATATATATAATATATATATATATATATATATATGTATGTATGTATGTATGTAAAAAGAAATTAAGCCCTGGGGTCGATACATTCAGCTGAAACCCTTCGAGGCGGTGCCCCAGCATGGCCATAATCAAATGACTGAAACAAGATATATACGCACGGGCACACAGAAAGAGAGAGAGAATGCTTGGCTGACATTAACCTACCAAGGGAGGTTACTCTCATCGAATAAAAAAAAATGTGTGAAGTTTAAAAGGAATAGCAAAATGGCGACCCTGCCTGGTCGACTTTTCCATGCGGTCAAAGGAGACATAAGGAGCTTACAGTTCAAACAGGTGCGGTTACCTGACTGTTCCTTGTTTCGCTACAGTACTGAAGTAACGACTTCTGAACCTCGTTTATTAGATGAAGAAATAGATACCGATGAACTGAATCGAATTCGTGATGTCTCAAACCTTTCTCCCGTTCTCAAAGCAAAACTATACAATGAATTTCCTCCGAATTTTGGTGAAAGGGAATCTGACAATAAGAAGCATTATCGCAGGCGAATATTTGCTAACTTTGGAAGCAGCTCCAACCTCGATCCGGCCTCTATGTGGCCATCAAAAGCAGAAATGCGAGAACTAATTGAAGAACAAGCGAAATATGAAGTACCTGTTCATGTCATGTTGGATAAATTGAGAGTGGAAAAAGAGGCACAAGAAGAAAAAGTGAAATTAAGGTAATTAATTAAACAAAGGTTATTCCGTACTTTTTTTTCTGTAGAAATTGAAAACGTTATATAGTTTTTCATGTTATTTTAGTTCTATGTCAGCCCTTAACGAACGAATTTGATGATATTCAAAGTCCTTCCGGCTATAACCACCGTGTCTTATAGTTTCTTTGTTTTAGACATTCACGCAAAGTGCACACAGTATATATATATGTTTGTGCATTTTGAGTTTACAAACACGATTTTTTTATGCTCTGTATAGAACCAGACTATAATAATATACTGCTGTAAGGTACTACTAGCGAACAGTGGTCCCGGTGCGCGCACTCGCGCATCTGCGCTAGCTAGTCGTAAGTAGTCGATCCTACAACGACTTTTTAAACCTAACTCTAACCTTAGTTTGTTTATAAAAATAATTTATTTACTTAGTTTAAAAAATTGTAAGATCTAGATCGACTACTTACGACTAACTAGCGCGAGTGCGCGCACCGGGACCACTGTAATTAGTTTCTGTTATTTCTCAATTTCGCAAGTATCAACATTGACATAATATATACAATCACGAGCGTTTGTTTGTGTATATATATATATTTACTGGAATGATTCATTCATCTTTTGACCATGCAATAACACAAGCAATTCCAAAGGATGCTGCAGTTATAGAATTCGCGCTTGCTAGTCGTGACTAGTCGATCCTACAACGACTACCTTAGCAAAGTAAATAAAACACAAAATGAATAATTTTTTTACACAAAGTAAATAATTTATTAAACAAAGTAAATAACACAAAAACACAAAGTAAGGATCGACTAGTCACGACTAGCTAGCGCGAGTGCACGCACCGGGACCGCTGTTCTCAAGTAGTACCGTATATATTATGTGGGTATTTATTAAACAAAGTAAATAACACACAAAAACACAAAGTAAAGATCGACTAGTCACGACTAGCTAGCGCGAGTGCACGCACCTGGACCGCTGTTCTCAAGTAGTACCTTGTCGCTAATTATTACTATTAAAGATGTTTAGTAAACTTCATGTGCATTCAGGTAGTTCTCTTAATTCATTGATTCTATAAACCTGAATCGGCAAACTACCAGTTAAGGCCCCTTGCAAGCAATATATATATATATATATATATATATATATATATATATAACCATTTATTTTGTAATATCGCATTTTAGTAACTAGGCCATTCATTTCTATTTATTCCTGTTGAGTTTTTATATTCCCGCCCCAATTGTAACAATAGAAATATGAAACTAAATTTTATCGAAAGTGACATCGAGCTTAAGAAATAAGGTTTAATGACCCCTAAACATTGACCTTGGTTGCTTTCTCGTCTTGACACAGTTTTGGTGAGGCTGTTTTAGAATTGTGTGTGTGACCCCTCGTGACATAAATATTGAATTCAAGGGAGGTAATCCATCATTCTGTTGTGTCTGGGAAGAATCATTCTCTTTTAGTGCCTTATTATTTAACACACTCACCGGTAAAATTTCCACTTATTTATTTTATTTTTTTTAAGAAATAAGTGTAAATTTTACCGATGAGTGTGTTAAATAATAAGGCATTAAAAGAGAATGACTCCCCAGACACAACAGAATATGCTTCAACACACGAACTCATATAAAGAATCTTGCAAACCAAATCCAAAAACGAAATAATGCCAAACCGCTTCCCAAAATTTGTCTTCACGATTATTAAACACTTATTTATGCATTTTATATATATATATAATATATATATATATATATATATATATATATATATACATATATATATATATACACACACATACACACACAAACACACCGTATAAGTATATATATATATACTTTTTTTTTTTACTTGTTTCAGTCATTTGACTGTGGCCATGCTGGAGCATCGCCTTTAGTCGAGCAAATCGACCCCAGGACAAATTCTTTGTAAGCCTAGTACTTATTCTATCGGTCTCTTTTGCCGAACCGCTAAGTTACGGTGACGTAAACACACCAGCATCGGTTGTCAAGTGATGTTGGGGGGACAAACACAGACACAAACATATACATACACACATATATACATATATACGACGGGCTTCTTTCAGTTTCCGTCTACCAAACCCACTCACAAGGCTTTGGTCGACCCGAGGCTATAGTAGAAGACACTTGCCCAAGGTGCCACGCAGTGGGTCTGAACCCGGAACCATATGGTTCGTAAACAATCTACTTACCACACAGCCACTCTCGCCTATATATATATATATATATATATATATATATATATATATATATTATATATATATATATATATATATATATATATATATATATATACGAAAGAACTCTGGCCGAAATAAGATTAAGATTAATGTAAAAAATAAATAACACTGAAGCAAAATAACACCAAATATATAGTGTGTGTGTTTTTATTGGCTAAACTGGCAATATGACCATTCCGAAATATAACAATATATATATATATATATATATATAATGTACATTCATTAATGTGATGTCATCTGGAGAAATTAATCCATGAAGTGATCAACCCAATATCCACGGATACTACAGACTGTAATCATCCCAGGAATATGGACTGGGATCTTAAGAGACATGTGGTTTGTGGAAACACATGTAGTAATGCATTAAATGTTTATGAATTCCATCCAAGGTTTAATGTTATTATATTTATCCTACGAGCGTGATCGTTGCCAGCCTCGCCTTACTGGCACTTGAGCACCATCTGAGCATGATTGTTGCCAGAGCAGCTAACTGGCTTCCCTGCTGGTGGCATGTAGGAGGCACCATTCGAGCGGGATCGTTACCAGCATCGCCTTACTGGCACTTGTGCCGTTGGCATGTGTAAAAACTTCGAGCGAGATCGTTGCCAGTACCGCCTGGCTAGCCCCCGTGCCGGTGGCACGTAAAAGCACCCACTACACTCTCGGAGTGGTTGGCGTTAGGAAGGGCATCCAGCTGTAGAAACTCTGCCAAATCAAGACTGGAGCTTGGTGCAGCCATCTGGTTTGCCAGCCCGCAGTCAAACCATCCAACCTATGCTAGCATGGAAAGCAGACGTTAAACGACGATGATGATGATCCTACCTTATATTGGTAATGTAGGATATATTTCGATGCAACCCCGAAAAACTGGTTCGTCAGTCAGCATCATTAGAAAGTGGCTGGCATAATAGAATAGGAGCTTTATTTGCATATTCAAAACATTTCCCCTAAGCAAATTTAAAAGATATGTATATATATACTCTATGTATTCTTTCATTCTTTCCTTCTTTCTATCAGCCCTTTCACACTTCGTTCATTCCACTCTTCGTTCTTTCGTTCCCCTTCTCTTCTTGCTCACTTTCCCTCCTCTTTCACTTCATTGTGTCTCTTTCATTTTTCTCTCACCCCTCCTTAATCCTTCCATCCCTCTGCCTTACCTCTCTCTCTTCTCCCCCACATGACTGGTGTTTGGCCAGGCCTGACCTTTCTTTCTTGGTTTGACTACCATCTGTATTCCTCCTTGTGCCTGTCAAACCTTATGTCCCTACCGTAAGGCTTTACTTCCACACACGCCAGCTTAATTTAATTCGTCCTTAGTCGAAAGACACCTGTTGTTATGTCCTGTTAATTGCATTTGTATTTATGTCACATTTCTCTGTTTTTTTCCATCCTTGTTTTCGTATAGATTCGCTGCTTTCTTCCAAGGAATCTAATGCTCTTAGCTTAGTTTATCCTTGGGGCTGGCCAGATTGGAGCAATCTCAAGTATAACCAGCCGAAATTGCAAAGATAATCTGGAACTCAACTGAGGATAGAAAACTCCGAATGACCTTTCATCTGTCTAGATATTTTATTGTCCCGTCAACAAAACAAGGAGGTCTTCTCATGCAGTTGTAATTTACCTCCAGGTTCTGTAAAGCTAAGAAAGGGAAAACTTAACCCTAATCCTTTCTCTTGTATGTATAGGAGGTATGCAGTTTATCATAAATAACTTTCCCAGATGATTCAGTATCTCTTGAAGGGAGAAAAACACTCAAGCACTGTAGAAAACCTATTCTGTTTGACACAGAAACGCTAGGGAGACAAACACACACACACACATACATATATATATATATATATATATATATATATATATACACACATATATACATATATATATATATATACACATATATACGACAGGCTTCTTTCAGTTTCCGTCTACCAAATCCACTCACAAGGCATTGGTCGGCCCGGAGCTATAGCAGAAGACACTTGCCCAAGATGCCACGCAGTGGGACTGAACCCGGAACCATGTGGTTGGTTAGCAAGCTACTTACCACACAGCCACTCCTGCGCCTAGTGTTAAAAACAAATATGATCTTTTCCCATTAACTTTTACTAAAGAAGACTTCAGGATAGGTTATGGGTCAAATTTAGTGAGTCAGGGTTTCGAGGATGAAGAAATGACCAATGGAGAAACCACACATGAAGTGATATTGTGAAGAGTTGTCCAATTAATGACACAAGAAAGTAAATTAGTTGTAATGATGGAGACGGCTATGAAGATATTCTCTGGGTTAGTGATGTCTTTTGTGTTTCATCAACAGGTAGGAGTGGCTGTGTGGTAAGTAGCTTGCTTACGAACTACATGGTTCCGGGTTCAGTCCCACTGCATGGCACCTTGGGCAAGTGTCTTCTACTATAGCCTCGGGCTGACCAAAGCCCTACTACCTCACAATCAAATTATCTTATCCATTGAACCATTTCACTTCTGCATTTATTATTTGAATGTTTTAAGGGCTGTGAATCATCAGAACATTGAGTAAAATACTTTGCATTGTTTGTTTCTATTCTGTCCTGAGTTCTAGTCCTGCCAAGGTTGATTTTACCTTTAATTCTTCCGAGGTTGATAAAATGAAGTACTAGTCAAGTACTAGAGTCGAAGTAATCTTCTATTCCACTCCTCCAAAATTTCCGCTCTTTAATAAGTATTTAAGTGATTTACCTACTCTTTACTCGTTTTAGTCATTTGACTGTGGCCATGCTGGAGCACCGCCTTTATTCAAACGAATCAACCCCAGGACTTATTCTTTGTAATCCTAGTACTTATTCTATCGGTCTCTTTTGCCAAACCGCTAAGTTACGGGGACGTAAACACACCAGCATCAGTTGTCAAGCGATGTTGGGGGGACAAACACAGACACACAGACATACACACACATATACATGTATATACATATATACGACAGGCTTCTTTCAGTTTCCGTCTACCAAATCCACTCACAAGGCTTTGGTCGGCCCGAGGCTATAGTAGAAGACACTTGCCCAAGGTGCCATGCAGTGGGACTGAACCTGGAACCATGTAGTTTGTACGCTAGCTACTTAGCACACAGCCACTCCTATGCAAGCTACTTACCACACAGCCACTCCTACCTGTTGATGAAACATCAACAGACATCACTAACCCAGAGAATATCTTCATAGCCATCTCCATCATTACAACTAATTTACTTTCTTGTGTCATTAATTGGACAACTCTTCACAATATCACTTCATGTGTGGTTTCTCCATTGGTCATTTCTTCATCCTTGAAACCCTGACTCACTAAACTTGACCCATAACCTATCCTGAAGTCTTCTTTAGTAAAAGTTAATGGGAAAAGATCATATTTGTTTTTAACACTAGGCGCAGGAGTGGCTGTGTGGTAAGTAGCTTGCTAACCAACCACATGGTTCCGGGTTCAGTCCCACTGCGTGGCATCTTGGGCAAGTGTCTTCTGCTATAGCCCCGGGCCGACCAATGCCTTGTGAGTGGATTTGGTAGACGGAAACTGAAAGGAGCCTGTCGTTTATATGTATATATATATATATGTATGTGTGTGTGTTTGTCCCCCTAGCATTGCTTGACAACCGATGCTGGTGTCCCCGTCACTTAGCGGTTCGGCAAAGGAGATCGATAGAATAAGTACTGGGCTTACAAAGAATAAGTCCCGGGGTCAATTTGCTCGACTAAAGGCGGTGCTCCAGCATGGCCGCAGTCAAATGACTGAAACAAGTAAAAGAGAGAGTAAGAGTATGTGACCAGGGCTATACATTATTTTTAAGAGCGTCTTAGTGAGATAAAAGACATTACATTCAGCCATTCTGTTGAGTCCTGATCAAGCAGACTTATAAAATAATGAAAAATATTACAGCTGTAACCACCCTGTCTTTTTGTTTCTAGTTAGTTTATCATCATCATCATCATTTAATGTCCATTGTCCGTGCTGGTATGAGTTGGACAGCTTGACCAGAGCTGGCAAGCCAGAGAGCTGGACCAAATTCCAGTCTTATTTTGGCATGGTTTCTATGGCTGGATGCCCTTCCTAATGCCAACTGCTTTACAGAGTGTGCTGGGTGGTTTTATATGGCACTGCATGGATAATTCTAAATATATATATATATTGATAAAAACTGTAAGATAACAAAAGAAAGAAAGAGACCTCAATATTATGTAAATAGAGGAAATTTATCTGTAAAATAATATGTGACAATTATTCAATAGCCAAGATAAAACTCTGAGTTTCGGATGCCGAGGTGGAAATCCACAACACCATCTCTTCGGTTCTAATATATATATATATTTAGAATTGGCTTTCAAACAGCTTCTGTCTAACAAATTCAGAGCTATAGTTGAAGACACTTGCCCATGGTTCCACACAGTGGGACTGAGTCTGAAACTATGTGGTTGCAAAGTGAGCTTCTTAACCATAGAACCATATTCCTGCTATTAAATTTCCATTAAGTATTTTTGATTTAAAATTTATTTTTACTATCTTAACTGCCATTGGATTGTGGCTATGCTAGAATACCACTTTCAAAAGTTTAACACAGAACCCAGGTCTTGGTCTTGGCAGGATGAAAGGCAATGTAGTTTTCACTGTTATAATCAAAATCGGAATCGAAATTGAACCAATCCTATGACTGGCACCAGGCAGTTGCCAGGACCACTGGACTGACTCCTGTGCAGGTGGCAAGTGAAGAAACACCATTTCGACCCTGTGCTCGAGGAGATCCATTGAGTCAAGTACACCAACATCAAAATCAATGGAAACTGCAGTTGTGATCCCTGTGCCGGTGGCATGTAAAAAGCACCATGTGAACGTGGCCGATGCCAGTCCCACCTTGACTGGCTTCCGTGCCGGTGGCACGTAAAATGCACCAATCCGATTGTGGCCGTTGCGAGCCTCGCCTGGCACGTAAAAAGCACCCACTACACTCACGGAGTGGTTGGCGTTAGGAAGGGCGTCCAGCTGTAAAAACACTGCCAGATCAGACTGGAGCCTGGTGCAGCCTTCTGGCTTCCCAGATCTCCGGTCGAACTGTTCAACCCATGCTAGCATGGAAAGCGGACGTTAAACGATGATGATGATGATGAATTTAAATCTTTAGGATTAAGATTTTTTTTACATAGATATTTTTGTTTTTATATTCTGTGATTTAATTCTGTTATTTGTTTATCCTTTACAGAGAGCAGAGAATCAAAGACAATATGAAGGCTATGCCAAAGTTGATTGCCGAATTTCATAAGCAGACTGAACAGAAAGAACTGTTACAGAAGAAGCAGGAAGAAAAGAAAGCCAAGCTTCTTGAAGAGGCACGAGCATACTTTGGTTATTCAGTAGACCCACGTGACGAAAAATTCAAGCAATGTTGGCTGAGAAAGAAGCTGCAGAAAAGAAAGCAGCAAAACAACGGAAGAAAGCTGAGAGATTGGCAAAAGTTACTGCCAGGTTATCGATGGGCGATAAAGGATCTTAAATTAAATATATTTTATAAAATGTTTGAAACGTGTTCTGTGTTGAATCATGTAATTAGGACTTGCATTTATTTATTGAACAAAAATAAAAAGGAAAAAAGGAAACTAAAGATGTGTTGTTATTGTTTAACCCTTTAGCGTTCAAATTAATATGTCATAAGTAATCCTTACTCTTTACTCTTTTCCTTGTTTCAGTCATTTGACTGCGGCCATGCTGGAGCACCGCCTTTAATCGAGCAACTCGACCCCGGGACTTATTCTTTTGTAAGCCCAGTACTTATTCTATCGGTTTCTCTTTTGCCGAACCGCTAAGTGACGGGGACATAAACACACCAGCATCGGTTGTCAAGCAATGCTAGGGGGACATACACAGACACACAAACACACACGCACACATATATATATATATATATATATACATATATACGACGGGCTTCTTTCAGTTTCCGTCTGCCAAATCCACTCACAAGGCTTTGGTCGGCCCGAGGCTAGAGCAGAAGACACTTGCCCAAGATGCCACGCAGTGGGACTGAACCCGGAACCATGTGGTTGGTTAGCAAGCTACTTACCACACAGCCACTCCTGCGCCTATATCCTTATTCATTTACATTTACATTATTCATTTACATTTAAAAAAATTAATCTGGTATTATCTTGTAGCTTCAAGATTTGAAAGATGTAATTGTTTATTTTTAGAATGACATTGCAGGGTAGGTGTGAGATGCTGGTTCTGGCCAGTTTGGAGCATAAAAGGAGTAGAATATTTGGGCCAGATATAGCCGGTTTAAACACTAAAGGGTCAAACCCAGGTCAGCCCTGATCAAATAGAACTATGACCAAAAGCATTCCTATCATGACCATCTCTCTTTTCTTTTTTTTTTCCTACTTTTTAAGATTACTATTGCTATGGCCTAGGTTCAAATTCCACCAAGGTCAGTTGACCATGCAGAAGCTCCCTTGTTGTTTAACCTCCAAGTTAGCCATGATCCTGCAGATCTGTTATCAGACATTCCAGTGATGACCATCACTTCTTTTATTCACCATATCTAGAAATATGTAGTCGTGCAGCTCCTCTTTAAGAATTTGCTCTAACCTTCAATTCAAAGGTATCCATCATTGATACAGAGTCAATCATACATACCCAGAAAAAACTTGCTCACCCACCAGGACCACAAAATTGCAAAGCAAATTCCTTTCCCATACAGCCATACCTGTGCTTGCAGTTGATTTTGGCCGGATTTGAACTCACAGCACATTGAGATAGAACAAATACTGCAAAGTCCTAACAACTCTACCAGTAAATATTTTCTTTATTATTATTAAGATGATGAGCTGTTAGAATCATTAGCACACCGGACAAGGTGCTTAGCAGCATTTTGGATGTTTTTATGGTCTAAGTTCAAATTCCACCAAGGTCAGGTTTGCTTTCATCCTTTTGGAATCAATGAAATAAATACCTATTTCTTTACTACCCACAAGGGGCTCAACACAGAGGAGACAAACAAGGATAGACAGACGGATTAAGTCAATTATATCGACCCCAGTGCGTAACTGGTACTTAATTTATCGACCCCGAAAGGATGAAAGGCAAAGCCAACCTCAGCGGAATTTTAACTCAGAACATAACGGCAGACGAAATACGGCTACGCATTATCACCTGGCGTGCTAACGTTTCTGCCAGCTTGCCACCTTAATCAATGAAATAAATACCACTCAAGCATCGGGGCTGATGTAATCAACTAGCCCCTTTACTAAAATTGCTAGCCTTGTGCCAAATTTAGAAAGAACAAGACAAAATGCCCTACAATATTTGTTCAATCTCATTTATGTTCTTAGTTCATATTTTGCCATAGTCAGCTTTCCTTCTCATCCTTTGAGGGGACTGTAAAATAAAGTACTAGGCAGGTACTGGGGCCAATGGGATCTTTTCAGTTTGAACGGCAGTTTTTTCTAGCGGTGTCATATGAAATTGTCACCCATAATTATGACCCTAGTATCAATCTATTGCATTTCAATCTGTTTTAGGGTTAAGGGTGGGGGGAAGGGTATCTTTTTTTCTTCACAAATGTAACTAAACCCAATCTGTTTCTTAAACAAGGGACATATTCATACGGCACAGAATGCTTTTTACCTCAATAGACGTCAGTGATTGGTTGAAATTGCAGAAATTGAAGAAAAAAAACAACAAATATCTTACAAACTATAGAATTTTCTCAATAAAGCCAAGAGAAAAAGATGTTTTATAAACACATTCTACCAGTATACGAAGTTTAAAATTTTTTAGTTACCTAGAAATTATGTTAAAAACTGCCGTTCAAACCGAAAAGATCCGGCCAATGTAATCCACTTGGCCTACTTTCCCTCAATATGGTTAGCTATGTGTCTAAGTTAGATTTATTTTTAACTAGAAGTATTGCCAGCATTGCTCGGATTTGTAAGGGAAATAACTATATAAACATTTTTAGAGATGTAAAGTATAATAGCCATCTCAATATGGCTAACCACAAAGCGGGTGGCGGTGTTACTGTAGCTTTTTACGTTCTGAGATTTAATAGTAAATTTTTAGAGAGTTACTTCCCTTATATATGCCAAAAATGCATTAAAAATGGGAAAGATTGATGGTAAATTTTTTTTTAAATCGTAGACTCATCGTAGACACGCGCTAATACCCAGAAGGGCTCGATATGAATCACGACTATAAGATACCCGGTTTTGGTTAAACTGCACCGCAAAATGTGGGAGTAGTTAGGAATCTAAATCGTAGGAGACAGACACACAACTTCAATTTTATATATAAAGATTTATTCAGAAGTGAAGTAATAAAACACATAACGTTTGAGACTATCCTAAGATTGGCAAAGTTGATGTTCAGCCTGAAGTATGAAGCAGTTTATTCATGATTCAAATAGGAAAAGATGTTAGCAGCAGAGAGAGAGAATTCTAAAGGGTTCTATTTCTATGGAAGAATCATTGAGAAGGAAATGGTTTTGTGCGTGATTTTAAGTATTGGGTATTTCTTTGTAGTGACTACTGAAAACATAGTCAAATGTTCTAAGTGATTTACCTACTCTTTACTCTTTTACTTGTTTCAGTCATTTAACCGTTGATTACATTGACCCCCCAACCCCCACCCCAGTATTTGACTGGTATTCTATTTTTTTGAACCCCCGAAGGGATGAAAGGCATAGTTGACCTCAGCAGGATTTGAACTCGGCATGTAAAGAGTTTGAAGAAATGGCACTAAGCATCTTTGTGCTATCATATATTTCTGCATGTGTGTGTGTGTGTGTGTGCACATACCTTTGTCACTGTTTGATGACTGGTGTTGGTTTGTTTATGTTCATGTAATGTAGCAGTTTGGCAAAAAGGGACTGATAGAATATTTATACACCTTGGAAAGACCAAAGATTGAAGTTGTACATAGCTTGCTAGTTTAGTGGTGTAGAAGCTATACAGTTGAGAATCCCTAACCTGAAATTAACAGGCCCAGAAGTGTTGCAGATTTGGGATTTTTTTCAGATTTCAGAGTATTTTTATATATGCAATTATAAAATGGGACTTCTTAGGGACAGGATCCAAGTCTAAACAAAATCCATTTACAGAACACAAAGCAGGCAGTATTCGCAATGGGTAACGAGCAATGGTGTTACTGTGACAACAAAACTGCCACCAAACAGTCAACTCACCTGAGCTGGGAGGGGAAGACCCACCCAGAGTGGGTGAGGTCATATCTCAATGGCACAAGACAACTGTACTTAGAGGAACCTTCCCAGCATTTTGTGGAAATTTTCCATTCTTGGCATCATTTCTGCATTCAAAAAAACATTCAGATTTTGGAATTTCAGATAAAGGACTAAGAACAGAGCACAGAGAGACAACAGGGTAATGCTGTTAGTAGGAGAGGTTGGAAGGGTGAAAGGAAGGGATGCAATGCCTGAAATATCAAGTCCTGTTTGTAGTTTTAATTAAAGTGAATTCCACTAAAATCTGAGGTTTGTCTCCCTTGAAATTTTTGGTCAGAATTTAATAAGTTAGTAGATTTTTTTCCGAGTTTGAGGTTCGTTTCTTTTGAATTTCTTTGCCATAATTTAATAAGCAAATAAAGTGTAGTGTCAGAACACATTAAGAACATAACAAATAGTACACCTGTGAACCAATGGTTGTAGCATGGGAGACTGTTCTAGAAAAGTCAAAACAATGGTTGGTTATATGGGGGTTGAAGTAGTCTAGTTTTGTTTTTTTTTACTTTTACTGGTTCAGTTATTGGACTGTGGCTATACTGGATCACCACCTTGAAGGGTTTAGAGCAGTGGCCCCCAATATTTTTTTTTACCTATGGACGGACCTCTTTGGATTTTATTTTACTTGGATGAACCCTCATTACCATTTGATATTTAAAATAATCCTATTATATTTTTAAAATTAAATGTTATTAGGAACTGTGTAAAAAAATTAAAGTATTTTGTATATTGGGTCATCCCATAAATACTTCTTTTATTTTTCAAAATTAAGATAAAACAAAGTTCTTTTTTAATCTAAAATATACTCTCCTTCATTTTCTACAATGCTTGTCCATCTATCTGGTAAACTTCCAAGGCCCTCTTCCAAACTTCACTTGCCCATGACAAAATATACTCCTCCAGTAGTTCTGACATCATCTATAGAATTCATATTTTTTCTGACCAAATGATTTTGAAGACTGCGGAATAAATGGTAATCAGATGGGGCAATGTCCAGTGAATATGGTGGGTGGGGCATTATTTCCCATTCAAACTGCTCCAGCCTTTGGAATGTCATCCTTGTTGTAATGTGATCGAGTATTATCCTGAAGGAAGAACACCTTTCGTTTTGAAGCCAAAGATAGGCGCATGAGTGGCTGTGTGGTAAGTAGCTTGTTTACCAACCATATGGTTCCGGGTTCAGTCCTACTGCGTGGCACCTTGGGCAAGTGTCTTCTACTATAGCCTCGGGCCAACCAAAGCCTTGTGAGTGGATTTGGTAGACGGAAACTGAAAGAAGCCCGTCGTATATATGTATATATATGCGTTTGTGTGTCTGTGTTTGTCCCCCTAGCATTGCTTGACAACCGATGCTGGTATGTTTATGTCCCCGTTACTTAGCAGTTCGGTAAAAGAGACTGATAGAATAAGTACTGGGCTTACAAAAGAATAAGTCCCGGGGTCGAGTTGCTCGATTAAAGACGGTGCTCCAGCAAGGCCGCAGGCAAAATGACTGAAACAAGTAAAAGAGTAAAGAGTATAGTCGTTTTTCTTCTAGCACTGATGTGAATGACTGGTTCAAAGACTAAATCTAAGCTTCTCTGCTAGTTTCCCAACGGTTATGGTGGGATTTTGTCCCACCAGAGTTTGCAGGATGTCCTCATCAAACTCTACAGATCTTCCAGGATGAGGTTTGCCTTCTAGGCTGCAGTTTCTGGAACCACCATTGACACTGGCTTATGGTTATTGTCCGATCCCCATATACTGCATTAATATTCCTCGCACTTTCTGTTACATTGTTGCCTTTATTGAACTCACAAAGCAAAATATACCGAATATGCTCCTTTGTCACTTCCATTATAGCTTTGAAAAAAATAACTGTTAAAATCGAACTGCACTCTTCAAAACTTGCACTAAGAATAAGAAAAACAGGAGTAAACTTACTACCTGCTTTTATAGCAAGTTGATGCAGATAGTTTATCCCATCCCCTTCCGACTTTTAGGTCATGCAATTGAAAAAAAAACATTTTTTTTATGGGATGACCCAAAATCATTAGTAAATCCAAGTTATTGTACATACCTATTAACAACAAAATCTTACATGAAGCCCGCTTGAGGACCGGTAGTTTAGTGGAATAAAAAGGCCCTAGTGCTTCCTTTTTATTCTATCAGTACCTTTTTGCCAAACTGCTACATTGCATGGACATAAACAAACCAACACCAGTCATCAAACAGTGACAAAGATATGTGCACACACACACACACACATGCAGAAATATATGATAGCACAAAGATGCTAAGTGCCATTTCTTCAAATTCTTTACATGCCGAGTTCAAATCCTGCTGAGGTCAACTATGCCTTTCATCCCTTCGGGGGTTCAAAAAATAGAATACCAGTCAAATACTGGGGTGGGGGGGTCAATGTAATCAACTTGCTCCCTTCCCCTAAAAAATGGGGCAAAGTTGTAATTTCAATTATTTATACACCTTGGAAACCAGATAACTAACTTATGGGCCCAAGGGCTCCAGAAAAAAAAAATTGGGAAAAAAACATCTTTGAAAGTGATGCTCCAGTATGGCCACAGACCAATGATTAAAACTTAGTAAACAAATAAAACTAGGAAGTAGGAGTGGCTGTGTGTTAAATAGCTTGCTTACGAACCACATGGTTCTGGGTTCAGTCCCACTGCGTGGCACCTTGGGCAAGTGTCTTCTACTATAGCCTCGGGCCAACGAAAGCCTTGTGAGTGGATTTGGTAGACGGAAACTGAAAGAAGCCCGTCGTATATATGTATATATATTATGTGTGTGTGTGTGTATGTCTGTGTGTCTGTTCCCCCAACATCACTTGACAACCGATGCTGGTGTGTTTACGTCCCCATAACTTAACGGTTCGGCAAAAAAGACCAATAGAATAAGTACTAGGCTTACAAAGAATAAGTCCTGGGGTCGATTTGCTCGACTAAAAGGTAGTGCTCCAGCATGGCCACAGTCAAATGACTGAAACAAGTAAAAGAGTAAGTAGGAAAGAAAACAAAAAAAAAACAAGGAAAATCCGTGAGCAAACAGAGGTTTGTGTTTTTTTTTCTTTTTGTTTATTTAAAATTTTGTTTACATTATCATCGTCATCACTGCCATCGGAGTTTGTCATTATGATAATCTGTCATCGTTATGATCATCATGATTATCATCATCATCATAGTCACTGTCATCAGTCATAAATATCGACCTTATCGACTTCATCATTGTCGTAGCTGTCATCACCACCACCACCACCACCTTCATTGTTGAAATTGTCATCTGTGTCATCATCATCAAAATTGACATCATCATCATCATCATCATCATTGCCGTTGTCATCAGCATAGTTGTGATCACCTTAGTCATAATCATCATTATAATTGTCCTCGTCATTATCAGTTATCGTTAGCATTATCATAATTATCATTGTAATTACCATCATTGTCATCATCATCTTTCCAGTATTAACGACATTATCATAGTTTATGATTATTATAATTATTTATCATCATCATCATCATAATCATCAACATTCGATTTTCTGTAATAGTAGTATTATCGTCATCGTTAGGAATAACGAGTCTAGACTGATCAACAACAACAACAACAACAACTACAACAAATGCATACAATACTGTGGTAGGAGCATTTGCTGGGTTACGCAGAATCGGGTTGCCATGCATGAGCGAATGAGTGTGTCGCGAGGGGTGGGTGAGATCATGGAGCGAAAGGTGAAATCTTACAGGGATGAATGGATGGATAGATGGATGGAGGATGGGAATGGTTACATGTGCAACTTGATGAAATGTTCATGTGGCGACATGGAGGTGAGAAGAGAAAAAAGAGGTAGTGGAGATAGTAAAAATAATGGGAAGGTTGTTTCCTCAGACATGGAGATGTAGCTGTCACCATGGAGACAAACACACACACACACACAGAAATATCAATGCATGTTATATATAAATATATATAATATATATATATATAAATATATATTATATATAAATATATATATATATATAAATATATATATATATAATATAAATATATATATATATAAATATATATATATATATATAAATATATATATATATATATAAATAATATATATATATAATATAAATATATATAAAACTATTATTTGAGGGAATAAAATCCAAACTTACAAGGAAAAAGAATTCAATTTAGAAATACTAAATCAAAATCCACACAATATAATATATAGAAAAAAACCACCTTTTATCAATTCAAAATGAATAATTAAATTACACCATCTAGAAAATTACATATAATAGAAAAGTTAAAATTAAAATAACAATAAAAAGTAAAGACTAAGTAAATTACAAAAATAATATAATGTATATAATAGGTATATAATATAATGTATATAATACCTATTATATACATTATAATATTTTTGTAATTTACTTAATCTTTACTGTTTAATTGTTATTTTAATTTTAACTTTTCTATTATATGTAATTTTTTTAGATGGTGTAATTTAATTATTTATTTTGAATTGATAAAAGGTGGATTTTTTCTAATATTATATATATATATATATATATATATATAAATACCAATCAAATATATATATATGTGTGCATATACATGTGTATGTGTATATGTGTGTACATGTATATATATATATGCATGTATGTGTCAGTGTACATGTGAGAGTGAGTGAGTGTGTGTTTGTGCGCGCACGCAGGTGTGTGTGTGGTTTTGGGTTCAATCCCATTGCATGACACCTTGGGAAAGCAAAGCCTGATGAGTGAATTTGGTAGGTGGAAACTAAAAAATCATCATATGTAAATGTGTGTGTGTGGCAGGGGGTGTTTGTGTGAAAGTGCTCATTCCCCCTTAGATACAGGGAAAATGAAAATCTTGTGAATGGATTTGGTAGACAGAAACTGAAATATACAGTGTGGCCCAGAAGTAATAAAACCCTATTGAATTTATTGAATATTGTTTGATGAACATTTTCTGGGCAGATGGATAGGACCCATGGAATGCCCTGCAAGGTCCCCAGACCTCAGTGCTCCAGACTTCTTTCTCTGGGGAGTACTCAAAAATCAGGTGTTCTGCACTAAACCAAAAACTCTCAATGATCTGAAACAGAGTATCACAAATGCATGGCAAGATAATACACTGGAACTGTGCAAAAACCGTAACTGATTCAATAACTGAACGATGTCCCAACTATGTTGCAAATAATGGTTTACGTTTTGAACATTTGCTGTAAACTCATGGGATCTTTTTGGTTTGAACGGCAGTTTTTAAAAATAATTTCTAGGTAACTAAAAAATTCTAAACTTCGTATACTGGTAGAATGTGTTTATAAAACATATTTTTCTCTTGGCTTTATTGAGAAAATTCTATAGTTTGTAAGATATTTGTTGTTGTTTTTTCTTCAATTTCTGCAATTTCAACCAATCACTAACGTCCATTGAGGTAAAAAAACATTCTGTGTCGTATGAATATGTCCCTTGTTTAAGAAACAGATTGGGTTTATTTACATTTTTGAAGAAAAAAAAGATACCCTCCCCCACTCCTAACTAACCCTAACAGATTGAAATGCAATAGATCGATACTAGGGTCATAATTATGGGTGACAATTTCATATGACACCGCTAGAAAAAACTGCCGTTCAAACTGAAAAGATCCTAACTCATGTAATAAAAATTTCTGTTCCATTTATTTGTAACCTTTAACAATAATTAGAGTTCGGTTACTTCTGGGTCACCCTATATGTGTGTGTGTATGTGTGTGTGTAGACTTGTCTTGACACCATGGCTATAAATGAGCATCACCATCATAAAAGTTGATGTTCATTACCAGTTTTCTGTGAAAAAAAAAAACGTCTAACCTTGGGGAAATATTGCCTTGCTTGGAAATAGTTAAGGGCTGGTAACAGGAAGAGCATCCATCCAGCCAGAGGAAATCTGCCCTAGCAAATTGCATCAGACCCATGCAAGCATGGGAAAGTGAACATTAAATAATGATGATGATGATGATGATGGTGGTGGTAGTGGTGGTGGTGTGTGTGTGTGTGTTTGTAAAAGGCGGCGAGCTGGCAGAATCATTAGCACGCCGGGCGAAATGCTGAGCGGTATTTCGTCTGCCGTTACATTCTGAGTTCAAATTCCGCTGAGGTCAACTTTGCCTGTCATCCTTTCGGGGTCGATTACATAAGTACCAGTTACGCACTGGGGTCGAAATAATCGACTTAATCCCCTCTGTGTTTAGCCTCTTGTGGGTAGTAAAGAAATAGGTGTGTGTGTGTGTGTGTGTGTCTACACATGCTTATGGTGAATGTCAATTACTGATTGCACAATACTGTCTAGCTCCTGTTATTGTTTTTGATTAGGCCCAAATCAGTCTTCATCCAACAGACATTTGGTCAAAAGTGTTCCAGCCATGACCATCCCATACTTGTTTTTTTTTTTTTTTTTTTTTTGGAGACTAATGTGTGATTTCAAATGAGATTTGGTTCCTCTTTCTAGCCAGGTAAACAACCAGATATATAAGCTCCCTTGTTAACTTGTGAAGCTGTCGCTGCTGCTGCTGCTGTTGCAAATCCATGGTCTAGTGTTCCAGCCTTGGCTACCCCATCCTTTGCTTGTCTGAAACTTCTTTTCTCTAGGCACAGTGTATCTTGGACTACATTATGTAATCTGAGCAGCCGATTGATAGTGTCATTAGAGTGTCAGATAGATTGCTTGTGGTAATCATTCCAGCTCAAGTTCAAATCCCACCAGACTCAATTTGCCTTTTATTATTATTATTATTATTATTTTGATTGATAAATAAAGTACCAGTCATATACTGGATCAATTCTTTTTTTTTTTTGTCATTTTCTGTTTCTGTCTGACTGACTTGCTCTCTTTTGGAAGAAATCAACTAAGATCACATCTGAAGAGTGATGGGCTCCACCAGGTCAAAAATATACCCAAGAATACACTACGTCACAATGGCACCCCTACAACTCAAACAAGGAACTGAGGAGCCAAGACAAGGCATTGTGCAATGTGTCCTTTAGACTATGTGATTTATCAGAGATTTGGTTGCTATTTCAAGCAAGCCTAGCAACACAAGTAAGAGCCTTCCCTCGTCTGCCTTTATTGTATATCATATAATTTTTTCCCTATAAAACAGTTAGACATTTCCTGATCATAGAAGATATCACTTTTCCAAAATGGTTTGCTGACAAGGTAGATTTATCTTTGTTTTCTTAATTACAATTATTGTTATTTATTATATTAATAAAATGAGTTGTCGAGCTGGCAGAATCATAACCGTGCCGGACAAAATGTTTGGCAGCATTTCTTCCAGTTCTTTGATATTCTAAGTTCAAAACTGCCGCTGAGGTTGACTTTGCCTTTCCACCCTTTCAGGGTCAATAAAATAAATACCAACTGAGCGCTAGGAGTCAATGCAATCGACTTCCCCTGTCCCCTCAAAATTACTGGCCCTGTTCTAAAATAAGAAATGATTATTACAATGATAAAAATAGCGGAGTGAGAGAATTGACATGACCCCATCCAAACCAAGTTAAAAATATCTTACAGTTCCATCTACATATATATATTTATGTATGTATGTGTGTGTGTGTATATATATATATATATATATATTATATATATATATATATATATATATATATATAGCAACAACAGCTGGTGATGATGATCTATCATGATCTATCACGATCTATCATGGTGACAGCAGCTCGCCATGATAGCCACTACACACATTTTTTTTCTCTCCTTGTTTTTTCTGTGTCCCTTTCTGTAAAAGAGCGTAGGCTCGAAATGTAAAAGACTTTTTCTATTCCTGAGCGTTATACTAATACATCTGTTTGTTTTGTACACCACCTGTCTTCATCTTTTGTTTTTTCGTAAACTCTCCCTATATATATATATATATATATATAGCCCATACATACTACCAGCAAAGTCATCAAGAAAATAAATGCTGGTCAAATGCAGGCGTGACTTAAGTTTTTGTTCTTTCCACAAAAGCCTTTGTGGTTCTCATGATTAAGTTATAAGTCTTTGTTATTAAAGTTATTACTATTATTATTATTAATGTTATTTTTGGTAATGATTAGTTGTTTTTATTATAACAATTTGTTGTTGTCATTATCATCAATCATCGACATTGTTGTTGTCGTTGTTGCTGTTGTTGCTATTTGAGTGTTGATTCATCGGTTTAAAATGATTTGGTGTTCGTATGGTCGACAATGGACAATTGCTTGCTGTCTGTGGCATCGGCGGGCCACATCGAGGACGAAGATTCACACGTGACGTCTGGAGCTGAGAGGGTTTTATCTTGGTTGGGTTGAGGTGCCAGTCCTTCACGATACAGCTGCAACTGCTCTAGGTACTTCTGGCACGCTGCCAAGCGTCTGTCTCCTTCTCTGTGCTGTGACTTTGCTCCAGTGGCAGTGGTGGTGTCAAAATCAGGGGCAGAAGACGGGGTCAGTAGGCTGTCCTTGTTCAACTGGGTATCCGATAGAGATGTGGCTGCTGGGACCGTACCAGGGGTGTATAACTGTTTTTTCTGTACATTATACAAATGCTGCTCAGTGGTTTCAATGTTCGACAAGGACAACAGTGGGGGAGAAACAGTTGCAGTTGATGATGCCAAACCAGATTTCTCAGGTGTGCAGGGATAGGTAGTACTACACCCCTGTTGATGTTGATGGCTACTGACAGGGGATGATGGTGGGACAGTGCCTGATGCTGGACGAGGAACCCCTCTGGAAGCAGTTGATTGACTAGAATCAGTGCTGACATACTGAATGACGTCTGATGACAACCCTGGGACTTCACTGCAACTTGCTTTTTCAAATGGATTCTTGGAGAAAAGGGTGGGATTGAAACTGGACTTGTACAATTTCATTGATTCAACTTCTTCAGGAGAAAAGTCTTTGTCAGAAATGGACAACCGAGAGAGGGCAGTCTGTGGAGGGGGTGACATCTTACTTTCGTCATCACCTACTACATCGTCATCGTCATCGTCGTCGTCATCCTCATCATCATCTTCATCATCGTCACATTTTGTTGAATTTGAGTCGGGCAATGTTGCAGCCATAGCAACATCACTTGTACTGACTGGATTGGTGTTTGTTGTCTCGGCAACCAAGCTGTCACTACTGGCATCGGGAATCAACACATTGGCAAGGTGAGGCTCATCTCGGTTGGCGTCATGGTGACACGACTCTAACAACTCAGCTGGCAAAGAAACAGCATTCGTGCTGACACTACTGCTGCTGCTGCTACAGATTTCTCCGCAGTCTGCCGGGTGGCTGTGGAACCGCTGGAAATGCAGGTTCAAATGACCCCGACGACTAAAAAGCTGCGAACAGTAAATGCACTTATATTCCTTCTTGCGAGAATGTACCACCAGATGGCGTTTCATGTCTTTCCTCTTTGCAAAAACCTTGCTGCACTCCAAGCACTTATGGGTTTTGTCAAGGCCCTTCGGGTAAACAATCCCACCGTGGATCTTCAGATGTAGTAAGAGATCATCCTTGTTGTCGTATTTCTTATTGCAGATCGGACAGTTGTTAATCTTACCCTTCTCTGCTGCATGCATTGCCATGTGTGTCTTGTGCATAAAGCGGGATATGTATTGCTTGCCGCACTGTTTACACACCCATGTTGGCTTGTCCGGCTTGTGAGTGTTCAGGTGTGATGTCAGGTGATCACGCCGGCCAAAAGACTTCTCGCAGAAAAAACATTTGTGGTTTCGTGGTGCACTGTGAATGAGCATATGTCGATCAAGAAGGAACTTCGACACGAACACTTTACTGCAGTTTTCTGTTGTGCATCGATGCAACACTTTCCGCCCATGTGCACACATTCTTCCACTACCGCCACTACTACAGTTATTGTTGTTACCTCCACCATGGCCTCCCCTCCTTTCCAGCTTACACGAGACACACTCATTCTTCCGGCTACGTTTCCGCATCACTGAAGGAGGGGAGATCAAGGCTAGCTTGGTAATTTTCGAACCTACGTCATCTGTGTCACTAGTGCCAAGTAACATCTGACCAAACGTTGCTTTAGAAGACCGGGTGACGCGTTTCAGATTTTGGTTACCGATGCCGCCGGCTTCCAGTGGAGTTGCACTTGAACGAACGTCAACGTTTCTCTCAATTTTCAAATCTTTGCTTTTGGTACCATGGATGACGTTGTCGATAGAGATGTTTTCTTTGCAAACTTTTGCAGCAACTGAACTCTTTGAACCTGCAAGCAACGCCAAAAAATACAAATTATCAGCACATTCTTTTAAAAAACATTACCACAGCTTACCTACCACATATCACCTCTCTCTCTTTCTCTTCTTCTCACTGTTTCTCTCTTTCTTTCTCTCTCTCTCTCTTTTGTTTGTGTGTATGTGTGTCATCAAATATCAAAATAAAAAGGGATTAACATTCCAGGCGAAATACTTCATAAGCTGTCTGTAGATGAACATACACCAGGCTAACTTATGCATCCTGTGATAGACATAGAAATCCTCACAATCTGAACTCAACAAGCAGTCACCAGTAGATGTGTGTGTGTGTGTGTGTGTGTGTGGAGGCACAATGGCTCAGTGGTTAGGGCAGCGGACTCGCGGTCGTAGGATCGCAGTTTCGATTCCCAGACCGGGCGTTGTGAGTGTTTATTGAGCAAAAACATTGAGGTAAAAAAAAACATTCTGTGCTGTATGAATATGTCCCTCGTTTAAGAAACAGATTGGGTTTATTTACATTTGTGAAGAAAAAACGATACCCTTCCCCCACCCCTAACCCTAACTCTAAAACAGATTGAAATGCAATAGATCGATACTAGGGTCATAATTTTGGGTGACAATTTCATATATGACACCGCTAGAAAAAACTGCCGTTCAAACCGAAAAGATCCGAGTTGTCAACCTTGCCTTTGTTCTTTCGTGGAATGGTGATTAGTTAGTCTGAATACAATAATAGTTCCACAGATATAGTTCTGATTAATTGAAGTTACAGTGTTTGCCATATTATGTGTATAATTAATTAAGTCATTATCGAAAGAAGTTTTGGAGTGAGCTTATATTCTCGCTTTGGTAACTCACATTATGAAGGGAAGTAACTCATGTAGACTTTTTTAGAGAAGATGTATTTAAAAATACAATGCAGCGTGGAAGGTGTTTGTAAGCCTTTTAAGAAACACACAAAATCCGTTAGATTCACTTCAACATTTAAATTTAATTTGTCAAAATATTTTCGTTGCTTTGAGGCCGCGACCTATTCACTGTGCAATTAAGAAATCAATTCATAAATAAATGAAGCCCTCAAATCCATCACTGTATATATACACACACACACACACACACACACACACACAGAGTCGCATAACTATGTATGTATGTACCCACATATGTCTATGTTATAGATCTGGCAGTGTTTCTACAGCTGGATGCCCTTCCTAACGCAAACCACTCCGTGAGTATAGTGGGTGCTTTTTGCATGCCACCGGCACGGACGCCAGACGAGGCTGGCAACGGCCACGATCGGATGGTGCTTTTTACGTGCCACTGGCACAGAGGCCGGTCAGGGCAGCGCTGGCTACGGCCACATTCAGGTGGTTCTCTTACGTGCCACTGGTATCACAGCTACAAATTCCATTGATGTTGATCGATTTCGATTTTGATTTTGATTTTGAATTGTAAACAAATGCATAAGCATATCTTTGTGGTACCTTGAGCAAGTGTCTCCTGTAACAGCCCCCGGGTCGTCTTGTATTGTGGGTTACTTGGTGATCTAAATTGTTTTGGTGCCATGAAAAGAAAGCAGCCAGTATACTCCATAAAGGGGTCAGTGTTAGGAAGGGCATCCAGCCACAGAAGCCACACTAATGCACACACTAACTGGAACTCAACACAGTCATCTGGTTCATTGCACCAGGTCAAACGAGGGATCTTTTCGGTTTGAACGGCAGTTTTTAACATAATTTCTAGGTAACTAAAAAATTTTAAACTTCGTATACTGGTAGAATGTGTTTATAAAACATCTTTTTCTCTTGGCTTTATTGAGAAAATTCTATGGTTTGTAAGATATTTGTTGTTTTTTTTCCTTCAATTTCTGCAATTTCAATCAGTGACGTCTACTGAGGTAAAAAACATTCTGTGCCGTATGAATATGTCCCTCGTTTAAGAAACAGATTGGGTTTATTTACATTTGTGAAGAAAAAAGATACCCTTTCCCCACCCCTAACCCTAAAACAGATTGAAATGCAATAGATCGATATTAGTACTTGCTGTAAGGAAGGGTATCCAGCAGTAGAAATCATGCCGAAACTGAATCATTGGAGGACGACATATTCCTCTGGCTTGGCAGATCCTGTCAAACTGTCCAATCCATACCAGCATGAAAGGAGGAATTAAAATAGAGGTAATGATGATGATGATGGTGGTGGTGGTGGTGGTGGTGATGAAGGTGATGGTGATGATAATGACGATGGTGATGAAGGTGGCGATGATGATGATGATAGTGATAAAAGGAAAAGAGTTGAAGACTGACCGGTGGCGCGTGACGAAGTGAAACTGAAATGCCGTCGTGGTCGACTTCTCTCCAAGACTCTAACAACATCAGAAGGAAATGGTAGCTGAGGCAGTTCTCCTTTGACATCGGACTCTGTGGAAACAGTCTCCATTCCTTCATCATATGAGTTGTCCTGTTGTACGGTGTGAGACTCAACACTGGAGTCCTCGCTGATGCCGGAACCTGGAGGTACACAGTGCAGGAATCATATTAGAAAGAAAGAAAGAAACTATGAAAGACAAGCAGGCACATAGGTACGTAGATGGATGGATGGATGGATGGATAGACAGGTTGATAGACAGGTAGACAGACAGGTGGATAGACAGGTAGAGAGACAGGTGGACAGACAGGTGGATAGATGGATGGACAGGTAGACAGACAGGTAGATAGACAGATAGACAGACAGGTGGATGACAGGTAGACAGACAGGTAGATAGACAGGTAGACAGACAGGTAGATAGACAGGTGGATAGACAGGTAGATAGACAGGTGGATAGACAAGTAGACAGACAGGTGGATAGACAAGTAGACAGACAGGTGGATAAACAGGTGGATGGATGGATAAGTAGGTAGATAGATAGACAGACAGACAGAGGTAAATGAAATAACAAACAAATGAATAAATGAGAGGATGGATAGATGGATGAGAGGCTGAAGGCCATGGATGAAGTTCCTTTGATCATCAGAGCTTGCTCAATCAGGGACAACCTGAAGCTAAACAACAACAACAACAATAACTGAGAGGTTAAAGATCCAGACCACTACTCTTTGTTCATGAGTTCAAACCTTACTGTAACTTTTTCGACACACATCCTGTTGAGAGTTTTGTCTCATTGTCCAATTTAGGATATGCAACACTACTTGCATCAGCCTAAAAGAGCAACAAAATATTCTTGCACCTGTTTTGCAATAAAATAGTGTAAGGCACATAACTCTGCTTACAACAGTCTGCTTGGCTGACAAAACAGGTTCCTCTCTATCCCCCACAGTTCAGTGATTAGCTGCAACAAAGGGACAGGTGTAAAACAAACCAAAACATCAAAAACATTGCAGCTATGGAACTAATGGATAAAACAGCAGCAGCAGCAACAGTAGTAGTAGTAGTGGTAGTGGAAGCAACTTGTAGTAGTAGTAGTAACTGCAGCAGTATTAATAGTGCCAAAAGTCACAGTCCCTCCAGTAGTAGTAGTAGTGGTGGTGGTGGTGGTGGTGGTGGTAATTGTTGTCGTTAATTAGTTTAGCTACTTTGCTAAATTAGTTTAAATTGATTACCTGTGTTGATATCGGAGAGGACCGAATCAGAGACGGTTAGACAACTCTTCTCCAGCATCAGCCGAGCATAGTTGGCAGCATAGCCCACCCTCAGTTCGTCTCCAATGTGTATTGTCTGTGAGAAAGGAACAGGGAGAAACAAGGATTAAGTTACTATGGATACTCAAACAGAACATGCACACATTACACTTTCAATCATCATCATCATCATTTAACGTCTGCTTTCCATGCTAGCATGGGTTGGACGATTTGACTGAGGACTGGCTGCACCAGGCTCCAGTGTTAATCTGGCAGAGTTTCTACAGCTGGATGCCCTTCCTAACGCCAACCACTCTGATAGTGTAGTGGGTGCTTTTACGTGCTGCCAGCACGAGGGCCAGTTTGGTGGTACTGGCAACGGCCACGTCCAAATGGTGCTTTTTACGTGCCACCTGCACAGGAGCCAGTCCAGCAGCACTGGCGAGGTCCTCGCTCGAATGTTTCACATGCCACCAGCACAAGTGCTAGTGAGGCGACGTGGTAACGATCACGCTCGAATTGTGCGCTTAATGTGCCACCGGCATGAAGGTCAGTTTGTTGGCCAGGCAACGATCGCACTCGTATGGTACTCTTAGTGCTCCAAAGATAAATTGAGCTGTTTTGTTGTAGTACCTCAACATTACATATACATAAAAAGCACCCACCCTGGTGACACATTAAAATCTCTCAGTACACTATGTAAAGTGGTTGTTGTTAGGAAGTGCATCCAGCCATAGAAATCGTGCTAAAACAGACGACAGGAACCTGATGCAACCCTCTGGCTTCCTTCTTCTTCTTCTTTGTTGTTTGTTCCTTCTTGAGCCTCGCCTGGCTCATAAGGGCCGGTTTCCCGGTTTCCTTGGCGTATAGGTTCCCCACCTGGACGGGACGCCGGTCCGTCGCAGGTGAGCTGCAAGATGCAGGAGGAAAGAGTGAGAGAAAGTTGTGGCGAAAGTGTCAGCAGAAGTTCGCCATTACCTTCTGCCGGAACCGTGTGGAGCTTAGGTGTTTCGCTCATAAACACACACATCGTCCGGTCTGAGATTCGAACCTGCGATCCCTCGACCGCGAGTCCACTGCTCCAACCATTAGGCCATGTGTCTCCACCATCAACATGTACCTCCTTGCAACAATGTAGCCTTTAATCTAATCAAGATATTCTTGGCCTGAAGAGTAGCCAGCAGTATACACCTCACTTGGACTTTACCACCTCTGCGGTTTCACTCGTTATGAAACATAAGTAGCCTGGATTTCCCATACTCCTTTCCATAACTCTTGTATATACAGGGTTGGCCAAAAGTCATCTGACAGTAAATCAAAACTATTTAATTCCAAGATTTATTTATGTTTAACAACTGAATGAATTTAATAGAAACACTGCCAGATCTGACTGACCTGATGCAGCCTTCGGGCTTCCCAGACCCCAATTGAACCGTCCAACCCATGCTAGCATGGAAAGCGGATGTTAAACGATGATGATGATGATGATGATATCTAAATATGAAACATCATGAAAATTGTTCAAACTGAAGTCCTTCCTGAGCAACACATTTTTCCATTCGAGTCAATATAGAATTAGATAGAATTTATGAAATTTTGATTTAATGTCAGGTGACTTTTGGTCAACCCTGTGTGTGTGTGTGTATATATATATATATATATATATATATACAGGGGTTAGAAAAAATAATGGAAACACCTAGCATCATAATTTTGAAATATCTGTAAAACCGTCAAAATCTCATTTATTTTAATGTTTTTTGATTTATTATCAGTGTTGCTCAATATGTTTTGCTAAATTTGCTGTTTCTTTTCAGATATCATCAGAAAAAGGTAATTAAAATCCATTAAAACGACAGATCTATCAGACTTTCAAAGAGGTCAAATTGTTGGTGCTCATATGGCAGGAACTGGCATAACGAAAACAGCCGAAATGTTTGCTGTATCAAGAAGTACTGTCTCGAAAGTAACGACAGCCTTTGAGAAAGAGGGAAAAACCTCCTCATCAAAACAAAACCACGGAGGAAAACCAAAACTTTCAGATAGTAACCGTCAGACTCTACAGCTTTCAAAATTACTGCAGTGCTTAATGAACACCTTGAGGACCCAGTTTCCACAAAAACTGTTTGCCAGGAGCTGCACAAAGCTGGATTTCATGGGAGAGCTGCAATCAGAAAACCACTACTTTCAAAAACAAACGTTGCAAAGCGTTTAGAGTGGAGTAAAAAACCTACAAAATTGGTCTTTAGAGTGTGGAAGAATGTTATTTTCTTGGATGAGTCATCCTTTACCTTATTTCCAACCATGCTCAAGTATATATGTGGAGACAGCCAAGAGAAGCATTTGACCCAGACTGCCTTCTTCCAACTGTTAAACATGGAGGAGGATCTGTGATGATCTGAGGGGCTCTATCTTGGAAATCCGCTGGCCCAATGGTTTCCCTTCATGATAAAATTAATAGACAAGACTATTTAAGCATTCCAGGGGAAATGCAATCTTTCAGGATGATAATGCACCAATTCACACGGCTAAAATCATTACTGAATGGCACAAAGATCTCAATATTTTAGAAAAACAAGTAAGGAGTCGGTATCCTCTACCATCATCACTACAAGAACTGGAGACTGTTTTAGCTGAAGAATGGAGAAAAATTCCTTTGGAAACAATTCAAACTTTGTATGAGTCCATACTCTGTGGAATTCAAGCTGTAATTACTGCCAAAGGCAGTCCTACCCAATATTAAAATAAATTTGTTTGAAATTTTAAGGTGTTTCCATAATTTTGTCCTACCCCTGTATGTATATATATATATATATATATATATATATATATATACATATATATCACCGTGACCGACCAGGCTATCAGATGTTGCTACACATTCCTGGTCATAATGCGAAGCGCATTGTTTTTAGCCTTCAAATGACGCCACCCCGCTGGCTAAGCGAGCAGGCCAACAGAAGAAAGAGTGAGAGAAAGTTGTGGCGAAAGAGTACAGCAGGGATCGCCACCACCCCCTGCTGGAGCCTCATGGAGCTTTAGGTGTTTTTGCTCAATAAACACTCACAACGCCCGGCCTGGGAATCAAAACTGCGATCCTACGACCGCGAGTTCGCTGCCCTAACCACTGGGCCATTGTGCCTCCACACACACACACACACACATATATATATATACCCCCACATCTGTCACATAAGTATGTTGGTACACATACACACACTGCATTCATGCAGATGCACACATAGACATCCACTCCTCAAACGCTCAAATACATGCATACATAACACAAATATCCATATATAAACACACACAAAAATTCTAAAACATACTTACCCGAATTGCTACAAAATATATTTTTCCATCACACTGGTAAGCTTCTAGATTCTGTTGCGTGTCAGCTAGACAGGCAGACCGTACAAACATCATCCAGTTGCACTGACCGTTATCAGTCATGTCCAGTGTGACCACCGACTGAATAGATTCTCCACCATTAAATACCTAGAAATGGACAATGGCAAAGAGACAGTGAGACAGGACAGTTCCACAATCCATTGGTGTATATCACGCAGGGTACACTTTGTCTAATCAGACAAGAAAGGGAGTTTCTAGAGCCAATTAAGGGAAGTGCTACATCAAGCATGGGCAACTATTTCATAGCGGCCACACTACTAAAAGAATTTGAGGTAATTTTTCATTGCTGCGTCATTCAGAAAGCACTGCAGGCTGCAGTTTACCCACGACTGCTCTACATAGTTGTTCAATCTGCTAGAAATAGCAGCCAAATACCACACACACACACACACACACACACACACACATACATAAGCAAACAAACAGAGTGTAAGGAATATTCTGTCGCATGTAAAAAGCACCATCCGATCGTGGCCGTTTGCCAGCCTCGCCTGGCCCCCGTGCCGGTGGCACGTAAAAAGCACCATCTGATCATGGCCGTTTGCCAGCGCCGGTGGCACGTAAAAAGCACCTACTACATTCACAGAGTGGTTGGCGTTAGGAAGGGCATCCAGCTGTAGAAACACTGCCAGATCAGACTGGGCCTGTTGCAGCTTTCTAGCTTCCCAGACCCCAGTTGAACTGTCCAACCCATGCTAGCATGGAAAGCGGACGTTAAACGATGATGATGTATTTCTATGGACATTGACCGAGAGATTTCAAACTGACCAAAATTTTGTCAATCTCATCGTTCAAAGCACCGTCCTCATTTTTGGTAACTTATAAAACTAATTAAAGACAACAACAATAAAACAAGCAATCCAAAATTTTTTTTTTTTAAATAACTGAATTTACCTTTAGAATAAGTGAATTTGTCTGTACAGGTGTGTAATTGGCATCTGCTGGAAAAGGAGGGGCTACAACAGGTCCGAATTTGGAACGTGCTGGTATCACACGTTTGGCAAAAACTCCTCTTTCTGAAACTGAAGAGTGAATGAGGGAACATGAAGTTGATGATGAAGTGGGACTTAAAACAAAATTACTAAAAGAAATAAGTTTTCCTTTCCGCTCAAGAACCTCTTTCACATCAGAGACAGCATTTCCATCAAATAAATGAGCATTTGAGCCAATGAAGGAGTTTGATAGTAGCCACTCAACCGGTTAGAAATAAGAGTCGGATCTTTTCGGTTTGAACGGCAGTTTTTAACATAATTTCTAGGTAACTAAAAAATTTTAAACTTCGTATACTGGTAGAATGTGTTTATAAAACATCTTTTTCTCTTGGCTTTATTGAGAAAATTCTATAGTTTGTAAGATATTTGTTGTTGTTTTTTCTTCAATTTCTGCAATTTCAACCAATCAATGACGTCTATTGAGGTAAAAAACCAATCTGTGCCATATGAATATGCCCCTCGTTTAAGAAACAGATTGGGTTTATTTACATTTGTGAAGAAAAAAGATACCTTCCCCCCCACCCCTAACCCTAAAACAGATTGAAATGCAATAGATCGATACTAGGGTCGTAATTATGGGTGACAATTTCATATGACACCGCTAGAAAAAACTGCCGTTCAAACCGAAAAGAACCTAAGAGGCAAATAAATGTCCTTCAAATCACACTCCCACTTTCACAATCTTAACAAAAAAATGGGAAGGACACATTACATTAAAAAAATCTTAGATATAGGCACATATTGAGTTTCACCGTGGTCGCTGGACCTGTTAGACATAGTAGTCAAATCATCATTTAGTGTCCATTTTTCTATACAGGCATGGGTTGGATGGAATGACAGGAGCTGGCAAGGCCAGGAGCCACACAATGTTCCATAGACTGTTTTGGTTTGGTTTCTACAGCTGGATGCCCTTCCTAATGCCAACCACTTTATAGAGTGTACAGGATACTTTTTTACAGGATGCCATCACCAGTGCTTTGTACGTGGCACCAGCACCAGTGCTTTGTACGTGGCACCAGCACTCTTTACATGGCACTGTGGTTTCAGGATATTAATTCTATTGTAATGCTCACAGAGTGGTTGGCGTTAGGAAGGGCATCCAGCTGTAGAAACGCTGCCAGATCAGACTGGAGCCTGGCGCAGCCTTCTGGCTTCCCAGATCCCCGGTCGAACCATCCAACCCATGCTAGCATGGAAAACGGACGTTAAACGATGATGATGATGATGAATGCACCATATACCTTAGTCCTTTGCCAGATCTCCTCTCAAATCGTACAATATCATTCTTGGAAACAGGAATGGCCATATTAGATAATATAGTCTTACATAATACCTAAAAAGACAGAATGTTCAGAGCCGATATGCTTTTGACCATAGGACTGCTTGGTTAGGGCTTACCTAGGGTTAAACAACAGCACCTTTCCCGGCTCCAGCAGGAAAATGTATAACCATCTCTTTGTCTAGTGGAGGTGCATGATTTGGCGATTAAGATATTGAAATTACGAGCATAAGATTGTGATTTTGATTCCTGGACTAAGCAATGTCTTGTGTTCTTGAGCAAAACACTTCTTTTACATTGCTTCAGTCCACTCAGCTGGTAAAAATGAGTAAATCTTGTGAAGGACTAGCGTCCCATCCAGGGAGGAATATATATATACCAGAGAAACTGGGAAACTGGCCCCTATGCCCCTTACAGGGTAATATAGTCTGACCATTTCTTTCCTTACCTTTTAGGGGATGAGTCTTGAGATTTGGTCGAATAACTAGTCCTTTTGGCAGTGTGAGGTGGGCCATAGGAGGAATGACCCTGTCCGGAATGTCTTGAAGGGGTCCATGTTCAGGGCAGTCCCGATTATTGCTGCGTCCACATTCATGGCACCCTTAAAGGGAAAAAAAAAAGAAAAGAATCAAATATTTGTTTCAAATCTGGGCACAAGACCATCAGTTTTAGTCGGGAGGAGACAGTCAATCACATCGACCACCCCCAGTACTCGTCTGGTACTTATTTCATTGACCAAGAAAGAACGAAACGCAAAATCAATTTAGGCAGAATTTGAACTCAGAACATAATGAGTCAGAAGAAATAACGAAAAGCACTTTTAACCAACGTTCTAACAATTATGGAGCTCACTGCTTTAGAAGACAATCAAATATTAATCAATATGGTTATGATGATGATGATAATGATGATGATGATGATAGTGGTGGTGGTGATGGTAGTAGATCATCCATCAACAGTTTCAATGATAAGCATTCAGGCACAGGAGTGGCTGTGTGGTAAGTAGCTTGTCATCCAACCACATGGTTCCGGGTTCAGTCCCACTGCGTGGCACCTTGGGCAAGTGTCTTCTACTATAGCCTCGGGCCGACCAAAGCCTTGTGAGTGGATTTGGTAGACGGAAACTGAAAGAAGCCTGTCGTACATATGTATATATATGTATATGCGTGTGTGTGTTTGTGTGTCTGTGTTTGTCCCCCTAGCATTGCTTGACAACCGATGCTTGTGTGTTTATGTCCCCGTTACTTAGCAGTTCGGCAAAAAGAGACCGATAGAATAAGTACTGGGCTTACAAAAGAATAAGTCCCGGGGTCGAGTTGCTCGATTAAAGGTGGTGCTCCAGCATGGCCGCAGTCAAATGACTGAAACAAGTAAAAGAGTAAAAGAGAGTTGTCCAATCACCTCAACTACCGCCTCTTTCAATTATCATATAGACAGCTGAGTACTCCACCGACATATGCACCCTCCAACATAATCCTCAGGCTGTCGAACCCCCCAATAAACAGACACACAAAATATGAAAGACGACCATCAACCCAAAACCCCACAAAGACAAACACACAAGCAGCAAGACGAGCACGATACATACAACCAACAACCTATAACACTTGGAGAGAACAAACAGAATATGAACAACCACCAACACATAACACTGGACATCCTAAATGGACACACACATGGAACAATAAACAAGTGGATAGAAATCAAAACATAACCTACAACAAACATCGAGGAAATCCAAACCATACAAACACCAACCCCATGCGACCCCACAAAATTACAAGATGGATAAAAAACAACCCCCACTATCAATACAACACAAACACAAAACAATTGTAATATGGTTGGACCTTTCAGTCACATGCACTATCCATCCAACAGGTTTCCATCTAGCCAATTTTATTCACAAGGCTTGGTTTAACCTAAGGTTATATAAAAAAAAAGGTAGCCAAAGGTGCCATACCATAGGATTGAAACCAGAACATGACTATGAAGTGAGGTTCTTAAGTACTCAGCTAAGCCTGCAGTCATTAGGGGCCAATATAAATCATCTCGCCTGATCATAAACCCACTCAGAGCTGATCTGGGGTTCAACAACAACAATGACAGCCTGTTAGACCTATTAGAAATAATAACCAAATCACCCTCAGACCACACTACATCCTACCATCATCATCATCACTTTAACGTCCACTTTTACCATGATAGGGTGCAGAGAGCACCATACGAGCATGATCATTGATGCGGCTAACCGGCTTTCGTGCCAGTGGCACTTAAAGGGCACCATTCAAGCGTGATCGTTACTAGCGTCGCCTTACTGGCACTTGTGCCCATGCTAGTAGGGTGCCAAGAGCACCATCCGAGCATGATCGTTGCCAGAGCAGCCAACTGGCTTCCATACCCGTGGCACGTAAAAGGGCACCATTCGAGTGTGATCGTTGCCAAAGTCGCCTTACTGGCACCTGTGCTGGGGACATGTGTAAAAGGATTCGAGCGAGGTCGTTGCCAGTATCACCTGACTGGCCCCCGTGTCGGTGGCACATAAAAAGCACCCACTACACTCTCGGAGTGGTTGGTGTTAGGAAAGGCACCCAACTGTAGAAACTCTGCCAAATCAAGATTGGAGCCTGGTGCAGCCATCTGGTTCACCAGCCCTCAGTCAAAATCGTCCAACCCATGCTAGCATGGAAAACGGATGTTAAACGATGATGATGATGATGATGTAAGGGTCAAACAAGAGTTTATTTAGACAGATTTTCTATGGCCAGATGCCCTTCCTGTCACCAACCCTTACTTGTTTCCTAACAAGTTAATCTTTCCCCAAGGCCAGACATGTTTTTGCAGAATACTGGAAATGAACGACACTGCTTGTATGAGAGTGATTATCATTTTAAAACTGTCAAATGATATCAAGACAAGGGAACACAAACACACACACATGAGGTATACAGCCTAGGGGTTAAGGTGTTGCGCTCATGATTGCGAGATCATGGTTTCAATCCCTGGACTGGCTGATGCACATGTTGCTCCGCAACCACTTCAACATCTGATGTGATACACTGAGCACCTGTTCAGGGAATGTCGATTTGATGGAGAGAGGGAGCTGATGTACAGCATGGACATTTGACCCCTATAAACAAATATCTTGAGCAGCTGATTCAGCAAAAACTGAACACTCGTACATTGACTTTGATAAGGGATTCCATCATATGTGTATGCAAGTGTATGTGTGTGTGTGTACACAATGGGCTTCTTTCAGTTCCCATCTGCCAAATCTACTAACAAGGCTTAGGTTGACCAAAGGCTACAGCAGAAGATGCCTGCCCGAGGTGCCATGCAGTGGAATTGAACCCGAAACCCTGAAATTAGGAAGCAAACTTCTTAACCATGTCTACACCAGCTATCTTACATAAAGAAGGATACATTAGACAGTACAAATTTTGATATTCTTTTATTCTTTTACTTGTTTCAGTCATTTGACTTCGGTCATGCTGGAGCACCGCCTTTAGTCAAGCAAATCAATCCCAGGACTTATTCTTTGTAAGCCTAGTACTTATTCTATCGGTCTCTCTTGCCGAACCACTAAGTGACGGGGACATAAACACACCAGCATCGGATGTCAAGCGATGTTGGGGGGACAACCACAGACACACAAACATATACACACACACACATACATGCTCTCTCTCACTTTCTCCCCATTCATCACCCTCTTGTACTATCTTATATCCCTCCCTACCACTACACACTCAATAACACTATAAAATGGTAAAATTTTTTCCCCAAGATCTTAGACCCCGCTTGGAGTAAACATTCTGACTAACTACAAAAGAAACCAGCAAAACAATTTTTTCTTCTTCCCTATCCCCCTTTTCTTCCTTTCCTTCTTTTTCTTTAACACCTCTTTCAGAGACAAAAACACACACACACATGCTCTCTTTCACTTTCTCCCCATTCATCACCCTCTTGTACTATCTTATATCCCTCCCCACCACTACATACTCAATAACACTATAAAATGGTCAAAATCTTGCCACAAGAACTTAGCTCAATTTGAAAACTCCACCAGAATGGACGAAAGGGCTAATATATGATATAAGTTATATGATGTATAAAAACATGTAATATACAAATAAATATCTGTAAATATAAAATCATCCGAATTTCTGAGTACCTCATTTCTTCTAATATAAAATACATGTACATCATCTCCAAACCTTCTGATATATATATATATATATATAAAAGCACTGTCTGAACGTGGCAGATACTAGCATCGCCTGACTGGCATCCGTGTCGGTGACACGTAAAAGCACCAACCGATCGTGGCCATTTCCCAGCCTACTCTGGCTCCTGTGCCGCTGGCACGTAAAAAACACTCACGGAGTGGTTGGCATTAGGAAGGGCATCTAGCTGTAGAAACACTGCCAAATCAGACTAGAGCCTGGTGCAGCCTCCATGACTTATCAGACTCCGGTCGAACCGTCCAACCCATGCTAGCATGGAAACTGGACGTTAAATGATGATGATGATGATATACACAACGGGCTTCCTTCAGTTTCTGTCTTCCAAATCCACTCACAAGGGCTTTGGTCAGCCCGAGGTTATAGTAGAAGATACTTGACCAAGGTGCCACGCAGTGGGACCGAACCCGGAACCATGTGGTTGGTAATCAAGCTACTTATCACACTGCCACTTCCGCACCTATATGTATATATGTATAAAAAGACATGATGCTCGTGGGTGGAAAGTCTTTTATGACAGAGCTACTTGACCAGGGCTGACCTGGTACTAAACAACAATAGCAGCCAACAACACTCATGTTGTCATGGAAACGTGGAAGACAACAAAAATAGAAAGAAAAAAAAACACTAAGAAAATAAAAAAATTAATTAATTAAAATACTTTTCGTAATTAGAAGATAATTTTCAATTCAATCAAGTTTGATAGGAACAAGTTTCAAACTGGTTTTCGTTGGTTTCAAAGCATAATCTTTAGTTCATTGGACTGTGTGTGTGTTCAATAATTAATGGTCTGATTATTATTATTGTTGTTGTTGTTGTTGTTGTTGGTGGTGGTGGTGTTGTTGTTGTGTATTTGGTTTTTATTGGTCAGTACAGGCCATCTATTTTGGTGGTCAGCATTGTTCATCTTGGACAATAGTTTATTTTTGATGTTTTTCTTTATCTTGTGCCAAAAATAAATTTGCTTCTACTGCCTCCATTACATCCCACAACCACCACCACTACCACCCACTCACTGCCACAACCACCACCACTACCACCCCACCCACTCACTGCCACAACCACCACCAACTGCTGTAAGCACTTCACCAGTGAAATCACAAAACCACCCACCCACTCACCAGTGCAACCACAACATACCACAACACCACCAACCATCCAACATCTACCATCAACACCATCTCCAGCAGCAATATCATACGCCAACAAGAAGGCTTCTACGTGGTCACTTGGCTTGCTAGACATAGTAACCTAATCTCTCTTAATTATAGCCTACCTTCTTATGTAATGTATTCCTCGATACGCTCTGTCTGAATACAAAATGGAATGGCCATGACTGGAATACCTTTGATCATAGCTGACCTGAGATTAAACAAACAATATCAGTAAAGACAAATGCCACAATCTGACCAGATCCCTTCTATTTGCTCATTTCCTCAACAGCAACAGCTGGAAGAGGGTTCAAAGGTTTAGTTTGTTGGCCCTGCCTGAGATTTGAAACCAAATCTGCCCACTTGTTGCTTATCAAAACAAGCAGGTGGGAGGGGATGCTCTCCACTCCAGATGATTCATGGAGAAACACTTGACCCCCCAAGGATCTGTGCTGGTCAAGGAAACATCAGTCCTTTGTTTAAGGTTCCAACTAAATTACTGACCATAGTCTATATCTCTTCCTCTTTTGTGTCAGCCAGCCCAAGGGGCAACAGCCTCTTTTGCGCCAGCCATGACCAAAAGCAGCGCTTCCCTTCACCTGGCCACGAGAAAGAGTAGTGTTGGCCCTGCCTGAGATTTGAAACCAAATCTACCCACTTGTTGCTTGTCAAAACAAGCAGTGGGGGGGGGGAATCATCTCCGCACCAAATGATTGATGGGAAAACACTTGACCCCCCTAAGGACCTGTGCTGGTCAAGGAAACATCAGTCCTTTGTTTAGGGTTTGACCTACATTACTGACCATTGTCTATATAACAGAGAGCATTTTGTGTCAGCCAGACCAAGGAGTAACACTTCCCTTCACCCAAAATAAGAGACTTTCAGTCACAAAAAAGATGATGCCGCCTTTATCCTTTCTTCCTTTCTAGTCAGCACCATGCATTCCTTACTCTTTCCCTCTCTACTGGCTGACAGCAAGTTCTACACTATCGACTGCTAACCAGTTAGTGGAACATTGTGGAGTTGTCAGAAAGTCATTTTTCTTTTTTTGCCCCTGAAGTGTAGCTTTAGTTTATAGGATGTACTTTGGACCAAGTTACTGATGTCCAAACTTAACAATAATCATCTCAAACTCACTAATGTGGGGAGGTTTGCAAAAGCAATGGGCTCCCCACCCCTCTCTCTCTCTCTCACTCTACTTTGCTGATTAACTCAACTGAAGGCCACTAGGTGGCTTTGAATAAAGAGGGCAGATTAGAGGTTTAACATTATTGGAATGCAGACTGAGTCGTGATCAACCCAGCTGGGTCGACGTGGAGGCACATAGCCTAGTGGTTAGAGCAGCGGACTCGCGGTCAAGAGTTCACGGGTTTGAATCTCAGACCGGGCAATGTGTGTGTTTATGAGTGAAAACATCTAAGCTCCACGCGGCTCCAGCAGAAGGTAATGGCGAACTTCTGCTGACTCTTTCGCCACAACTTTCTCTCACTCTTTCCTCCTGCATCTTGCAGCTCACCTGCAACAGACCGGCATCCCGTCCAGGTGGGGAACCTATACTTCAAGAAACCGAGAAACCAGCCCTTATGAGCCAGGGATGGCTCGAGAAGGAACAAACAAACAAAACAGCTGAGTCAACTGGGCAAGGGGACCTGATGTTGAAAAACCCAAAAATCCCTGAGACCAAATCACAATCATTATCATCATCATCGTCATCATCATCAACATTTTAAATGTCCACTTTTCCAAGCTTGCATAGGCCAAATGGAATTTGTTGAAGTGGATTTCCTAAGGGTGGAGCCTAACCCTACCACCTGAACAGTCACAATAAATCTCACACAAGAAACCAATGCTGGCAAACCAGGCTGAATTCTAACCCACGAATCATGGCATTTCTGGAAGGCAGAGCCAAAAGACAATGCTCCAAAACATATCCCAATATCCACAAATTTCTGTGCCATGGGTCCACTTCTTCTTCTTCTTACGGCATTCACCCGGGGCGGGTTGAGCGGGCTTCATTCATCCTCAATGCTGCATCTCTCACAAACGCCGACCAGGCCTGGCAATTTGAAGCTAACGACCGCGTAATCCCCAACCACTCCTTATTCCAGCGGCGAATGTCGTAGATATGGGGGCCGAGGTTGGGTTCCAGATCAGCCTTGACTGTCATCAGCCAGGTTTTTCGTTGTCCACCACATCGCTTTCACCAACCCTGAAGGGGAGCTCGGCCAATTGCTTTGTAGGTTGGGTTCCAGATCAGCCTTGACTGTCATCAGCCAGGTTTTTCGTTGTCTACTACATCGCTTTCACCAACCCTGAAGGGGAGCTGGGGCAATTGCTTCGTAAATGAATTCTCCTGGTTGACGACGGAGGGCATGACCCAGCCAACGCAGACGTCTCGTTAGGATGACTTGTCGGAGGGAGGTGATCCTTTAAATATTCCTCACCTCCCTCCATGGGTCCACTCAGATGACATAAGTCTACTCAAGCAGACACTTACCTTGTAAACCTCTGTATATTATACAAGCCTGTATGTGGTTGGTTGACTTGTTAGAAATAGTAAATCAAATCTTCATCAAACCACACCCTTCCATCTTAGATAATGTCCAAATTACACTAGGAAAGATGAGGTAGTTATGATTTGAATGGCCTTTGATCACAAGTTGTCATTCTGCTCTATCAGGGTTGACCTAGGGCTACACAACAGTCACACACTTGTCATAGATAAAGAGGTTCAATGGGTATTGCTTCTAATCCTCAGATTAACTAATAAGCCTAAAAGAGATTTGAAAGATACTTACATATGCCATCCATTTTCTTCAGTTGTGTCTTCTAAGCATATTCTCTAAAATTAAATGCCAAACCTGAAAATCCAAAACAAACAATAACAACATTAACAATGATGATAATAATAATAATAATAATAAAGTAATTCTTTTATTGGCCACAAGGGCTACTATAAAGATATAATAATAATAATAATAATAATAATAATAATAATAATAATAATATAATAATATAATCTTTTCTACTCTAGGCACAAGGCCTGAAATTTTGGGATGAGGGGGCCAGTCAATTAGATTGACCCCAGTATGCAACTGGTACTTAATTTATCAACCCCAAAAGGATGAAAGGCAAAGTCGACCTCAGCAGAATTTGAACACAGAATGTAAAGACACACGAAATACCGTTAAGCATTTTGCTGGTGTGCTAACATTTCTGCCAGCTCACTGCCTAATAATAATAATAATTAATTCGTTTATTGGCCAAAAGGGCTAACAAAAATCAATTAAAACATGTAGGGACAAAATACAGGACGAAAGTTACAAAAGGGTTTTGTCCGTTTAAAAAAAAAGTCATTGTAAAAATATGAAATAACAACGAAAATATGTAACAATTAAAACTACCAATAGGGGGATGCGCTTCGAAAGGTTACTCATGGAAAAACCCATAAAAGCCACGGGAGCCTGGTCAAAAAGGGGCCAGAGAGCCCTTTTCTCCTTTTATATTTACCTTTTTGTATCACAGGTGTAACTTCAGAATTGGTCCGTTCATACTGGCCATTCTTGCGACATTCACCCATCTCTCAATAAACTTGCTATGAGACAGCACTTCCCTCTTGCAGCTCTGTCAAAGAGACGAGCTGTGGAAAGTCGTGTCTGACAAAACACAACCACACGCTTGAGATGCATGTCTGCACATCAGTAACCACGGTATGCCAAGGCCCCCGTTCAGCGGCCGTTGACAGCAGATGGAGCGCCTGACCAGTGGTACCTGACCCTTCCACAAAAAGTCAAAGAGCAAGCGCACCAGCTTGGCCAACCAGTGGTCGAGACAAGGGACGACAGTCAATCGGTAATAGATGACGGATGCGATGTACGCATTCGCCACCTCTGCTCGACCTTTCAGGGACAGCTTCCTCTCGGCCCATTTCTGGGTGAGATTGGCCACCCTGTTCATCACTTCTTCCCAGTTTTTATCCACCTGGAGATCCGGACAAAACCAGACCCTGAGCAGTTTAACGGGTCCGTCTGTCCAGCGCCCTACAACACTGTTGGACGGCATGGACTTGCCTCTCCAGGTGCCCACAGACTTTTCTGCATTAATCTTTGCACCTGTCACCGCTTCGTACTCGTTTAGCGTCTCGCCAATCAGGTCAATGTGCCCATGGCTCAACACCATCACGGTGACGTCGTCGGCATAGGCAGACATGCTGTTTCCACCTCCTAGATCACGCAGGATACCCCTCAAAGCCTCCTACTTGCGCAGTAATGGCTCGAGAGTCAATATGTGAAGGAGGAAGGAGAGAGGGCATCCTTGGCGAACCGAATGCAAAATGTCAAACAGCTCCAAAAGGTGACCGTTCACCCGTATCACCGAGCAGATGTTGCTGTACGAAGAAGCGATCCACCCGTGGAAGACTGGACCAAAACCGGCTGCCTTGAGAACAGCTGCTAGGTATCGATGGTCGACACTATCGAAGACTTTACTTTGATCTAAATTGATCAAAGCCCCACCCGTGCCAGCTTCATTACCCACCCTCTCTATGATGTAGCGCATGAGATGGAGATTATCGTGTATCGACCTGGTCGGCACGGCGCATGTCTGCACCTTGCCAATCAGCTTGTCCACAACAAGCGCCAATCTCTTGGCTAGCATCTTGGCCAAAATCTTCAACTCTGCATTGAGCAGAGTGATGGGCCTAAAGTTCCCTATAATGTCCCCTTTGTTTGGGTCCTTTCTCAGCAAAGCCACCTCTCCTCGACAAACAAAAGCAGGAATTCTCCCGTTTTGTTGCCAGTTGCAGTAGACGTTTGCCAAGAGGCCCGCAAACAAGTCTGGCATTGAAGTGTAAACCCGGCGATCTGCCTCTCGTGCAGTTCTTCATTGCTTCCTCCACTTCTCAGGCAGATATCGGTCTTTCGCAGCACTCCGCCTCGCTGTCTGAGAGAGAAAGGCAAAACCGACCTCGGCAGAATTTGAACTCAGAACGTAAAGATACACAAACAATAATAATAATAGTATAATGATTTCTTTTATCTTCCCCCATCAACCCCCAGTATATAACTGGTACTTTATTTTTATCAACTCTTTAAGGATGAAAGGCAAAGGTGAGTTCAATGGTATCTTTTATCTTTTACTTTGTTTCATTCATAAGACTTAGGCCATGCTGGGGCACCATCGTGAAGAATTTTTAGTCAAATGAATCAACCCCAGGACTTACTTTTTTTCAAGTCTGATACTTATTCTGTCAATCTCTTTTGCCAAACCACTAAGTTACAGAGACATAAAACCCACCAACACCAGTTGTCAAGCAGTGGGGGGGGGGGGAAATAGACACACACACACATCTTCCTCATCATCATCATCATTTAGCATCTGCTTTCTATGCTGGAATGGTTTAAATGGTTTGACTGAAACTGGTAAGCCATGGAGGCTACATCAGGTTCCAATCTGATTTGGCATGGTTTCTACAGCTGGATGCCCTTCCTAACGCCAACCACTCCATGAGTGTAACACACATAGATACATAATTATTTAACTTTTATTTTTTACTTGTTTGAGTCATTAGATGGCAGCTATGTTGGGGCCCTACCTTGGAAAATTTTTAGTCGAATCGAATCCCGGTCTTACTATCTTAAGCCTTGTACTTATTCTATCAGTCTCTTTTACCAAACTGCTAAGTTACAAGGATGTAAACACACCAACACCAGTTGTCAATTGGTGGTGGGGAACAAATACAGACACTTTGTAAGCCTAGTACTTATTCTATAGGTCACTTTTTGCCGAACCGCTAAGTTATGGGGATGTAAACACATCAGCATCAGTTGTCAAGCAATGTTGGGGGGACAAACACATACATATATATACATATATATACGACGGGCCTTTTTCAGTTTCCGCCTACCAAATCCACTCACAAGGCTTTGGTCAGCCCGAGGCTGTAGTAGAAGACACTTGCCCAAAGTGCCACGTGGTGGGACTGAACCCGGAACCATGTGGTTGGTAAGCAAGCTACTTACCACACAGCTACTCCTGCGCCTATATGTATGTATACATATGTAGTGGCTTCATACAGGCATAGCATGGATTCGATCCTTGATCACCAAATTTCAATTAATAGTTCAACAGCTCTTTTCTCATGGTAAAACAATAGTTCTTCTGTAAGTGACAGCAGTTACATGTGCCAAATGCCTTCGCTAAGTAGAATAATGTCTTTGTCACTTGACCTTTCTAACCTCATCTAGTGGAGGCACATAGCCTAGTGGTTAGAGCAGCAGACTAGTGGGATCGCAGGTTCAAATCTCAGACCGGGCGATGTGTGTGTTTATAAGCGAAACACCTAAGCTCCACGCAGCTCCAGCAGAAGGTAATGGCGAACTTCTGCTGACTCTTTCGCCACAACTTTCTCTCACTCTTTCCTCCTGCATCTTGCAGCTTACCTGCGATGGACCAGCGTCCCGTCCAGGTGGAGAATCTATACGCCAAGGAAACCGGGAAACCGGCCCTTATGAGCCCGGAATGGCTCGAGAAGGAACAAACAACAAAACTTCTTCTAGGCCACTAAAAGCTAGAATAGAGATAATAGACCACCAACAAAATCCATTCTCAACAACATGTCCGTCTTTCTAACTAGTTTTGGATAGTTATAAATACTAGAACAAATTCTAGTATTTATAACTATCCAAAACTAGTTAGTGAACAGACGAGAGTCATAGTCACAAGCAGGCTGCCACTAAAGACAAATGGCCAGAGGGAGAAAGAAGGTTACAACCAGCCAACTATGAGACAACTTCCCTTGACTCTATAACTTTCTGTAACTCACATTCTGTTCTCTGTAACATTACCATATCTCTCTCTATACACTACTATGAGAACAAATACACACCCTGGCCGAAATTAACTCTTTTTACCTCACATGCTTTTCCATTTACTAATTATACATACCAACCTGTCGCAGTTTTGGATACATACAAAGTAATGGTAAATGAAAATATCTCTTTACAACTTCAACCACTGTTCTTCTTCCATCTTGCATACTGGCAACCAACACCTTAACAACAAACCACTACAATTGGTGACGACTCCGACATTCCATCCTATTGTTTATCTATTATTGTTTAACCATTACATATATATATATATATATATATATATATATATAAAATAAAACAAAAGAAAAAAATTCCTTCAAAGGGATGTAAATAAATTGTCAATTGTATTTAATTCATTTAATATTTGTATGTATGTATGTATATATATATATCATCATCATCATCATTTAACGTCTGCTTTCCATGCTAGCATGGGTTGGACGGTCCAACTGGGGTCTGGGGAGCCCGAAGGCTGCACCAGGCCAGTCAGATCTGGCAGTGTTTCTACAGCTGGATGCCCTTCCTAACGCCAACCACTCCGAGAGTGTAGTGGGTGATTTTATGTGCCACCGACACAGGTGCCAGACGAGGCTGGCGAACGGCCACACTCGGATGGTGTTTTTTATGTGCCACCGACACAGGTGCCAGACGAGGCTGGCAGACAGCCACGCTCGGATGGTGTTTTTATGTGCCACCGACACAGGTGCCAGATGAGGCTGGCGAACGGCCACGATCGGATGGTGTTTGTTACGTGCCCACAGCACGGAGGCCAGTCGATGCGGTACTGGCTACCGCCACGTTCGGATGGTTTTCTTGTGTGCCACCGGCACTGGTACCACAAAGATACAAATTCCATTGATGTTCATCTATTTTGATTTGTTTTGATTTGATATATATATATATATATCATAAAACAAAGAAAAAACTATTCCTTCAAAGGGATGTAAATAAATTGTTAGTTTCATCATCATCATCATACTCCAGTTTTTTAAATCTGGGCTTTTGTCCCCGTTAATGGGGGTGGCCAGATCTACCTCAATGCCATAACAACAGAAGTAGGCAGGTGCAGCCCACCACAACCCTTGGGGTGGCTGGTGCCCATTCTCCTTTGCTATCATGAGGCTTTTTTGGAGCTGGATTTTCTATGGGGAGCAGGCCCTTGTTTATCCCCAACCTCAGTTTCTAGACATGAGTGGTCCTGAGACCAAGGCTTCTATGATGATTTTTAAGAAATGTGATAGAAAACTAGCTCAAGAAGGCAGGGACGCTACTCCCTGAGACCCCTGTCGAAGGCCCCCTACCCTAGTTTGTCAATTGTATTTCTCTATTTCATTTAATATTTGTGTGTGTGTGCGTCGTATATGACCATGAAATTGCACCTAGAAAGTTACCCGTTACCGTCTGAGGCATAAATCCAGGAAACATTGTTTATGGAAAACCAGCAGTTACTCGTGCATGCCAGCCACCCCCTCTCCATGTCAGTGACATTACCCAAGGGAAAGGCAAAGACCAATACAATTTGGTACCGGTGATGTCACAACATATTTCTACAGCTGAGTGAACTGAACCAACATGAAATAAAGTGTCTTGCTCAAGAACACAACACACAGCCCAGTCCGGGAATCAAACTCACTACCCCGTGATTGTAAGCCCAATGCTCTAACCACTGAGCCATGCATATTTACAACCATGCTATCTAGCAGCTAAGCACATCATCATCATCATCATCATTGTTTAACGTCCGCTTTCCATGCTAGCATGGGTTGGATGGTTCAACTGGGGTCTGGGAGGCCAGAAGGCTGCACCAGGCCCAGTCTGATCTGGCAGTGTTTCTACAGCTGGATGCCCTTCCTGACGCCAACCACTCTGTGAGTGTAGTGGGTGCTTTTTATGTGCCACCAGCATGGGGGCCAGATGAGGCTGGCAAACAACCACGATCAAATGGTACTTTTTACGTGCCACCGGCATGGAGGCCAATCGGGGTGGCGCAGGCAACGGCCACATTCGAATGGTTCTCTTACATGCCACCGGCACTGGTACCACAGCTATAATTTCCATTGATGTTGATCAATTTATGAATCTCAGGAGATGGGGCTAAAAGTCTAGAAAAAGCTGGATGTGTTGTTTCTTATCACTGTTTTGGTTTTTTGACAAATCAACAAGAGAGAACTTTTGTCAGAGAAGCAAGAGAAAAGAAAGCAGGAGGAATGAATCTATTGAAGCGGAAACCATTGTATCTCTCTGAATATAAATGGCAAAATTTCTGCGTGTGTGTCCTTTACACAAATCCACAATTTTTCAGTTAGAGGGCTCACACTTTCTATGGTCATTCAAGACCATCCAAGGGTGGTTGTGCACATCTTTACATTTTCCCAGTCACCCTGCAAAGCCATTAAAAAAATCAATAGAAGTGACTTTTTTGTGAATTTTCTATCCAAAACCCAATCAAAATGCCCGAAACTTGATACGCTTAGCCCTTTAGTGTTCTGATTATTCTATCAAACACAATGCTTATTGATTCCCATTGATTTGAATTAATCATGCATTATCCCATATCTTCAAGATCTTGATGGTGTAATTACCTAATGTAGAATAATATTGTAGGGTAGGTGTGAGAGCCTGGATCAGGTCAGTTTGAACATAAAACAGATTAACTATTTTGACCGGATATGGCCGGTTTAAATACTAAAGGGTCAAAGCTCATCAGCAATTAAGTGAGAAGATTACATTGTCTTGTTAAACCTCCTTCCCCAGTGTACATAACCCACACCTGATATACCCTTATTCTTTTACTTGCTTGTCATTTGACTGTGGCCATGCTGAAGCACCGCCTTTAGTCGAACAAGTCAACCCCAGGACTTATCCTTTGTAAGCCTAGTACTTATTCTATCAGTCTCTTTTGCCAAACCGCTAAGTTATTGGGACGTAAACAAAACCAACGTCAGTTGTCAAGTGATGGTGGGGGGGAGGGGTATACACACACAAATACATACATACATATATACATATATATATATACCAATTATATACTTTTTATTTATTATTTTGTACATTACTTAATCATTGGTATATGTTATATTTAATTACGTGCAGGTGGCACGTAAAAAGCACCCACTACACTCGCGGAGTGGTTGGCATTAGGAAGGGCATCCAGCTGTAGAAACTCTGCCAGATCAGACTGGATCCTGGTGCAGCCCCTGGCTTCCCAGACCTCAGTCGAACTATCCAACCCGTGCTAGCGCGGAAAACGAACGTTAAACGATGATGATGATGATGATATATACATATATATATATATATATATACGATGGGCTTCTTTCAATTCACGTCTACCAAATCCACTTTGGTTAGCCTGAGGCTATAGTAGAAGACACTTGCCCAAGATACCACACAGTGGAACTGAACTTGGAACCATGTGGTTGGGAAGCAAGCTTCTTACCTCACAGCCACTCATGCGCCTATAGATTACATTTAAGAAGCATTTCTTAATTATCTGAAAGAAAAGTTTACCTAGGAAAATGAATGGAATGCAAACAAACTTTCATCTCCACTTGTCAGCTATTTGCAATGACAACAAAGTCATGGAGATAAAAAGCACCAGTGATGGTGCCACATAAAAAGGCACCCACGCCACTGTCTTTTAAAAAGCACTTATGCTAATGTCAGGTAAGAAGCACCTGTGCAGGTGTCATGAAAGAAGCACCTGTGCAGGTGTCGTGAAAGAAGCACCCAAGCCAGCACAGGTAAAAAGCACTTGTGCCAGTTCCACACTAGAAGCATTCATGTGGAGGCACATGGCCTGGTGGTTAGAGCAGCGGACTTGCAGTCGAGGGATCGCGGGTTCAAATCTCAGACCAGGCAATGTGTGTGTTTATGAGCAAAAACACCTAAGCTCCACGCGGCTCCGGCAGAAGGTCATGGTGAAACTTCTGCTGACTCTTTCGCCACAACTTTCTCTCACTCTTTCCTCCTGCATCTTGCAGCTCACCTCCGACAGACCGGCGTCCCATCCAGGTGGTGAACACATACGCCAAGAAACTGGGAAACCGGCCCTTATGAGCCAGGCATGGCTCGAGAAGGAACAAACAACAACAACAAACAAGAAGCATTCATGCATTGCCTTGTAGCTTTGATATTTCAATGACATGATAGCTAATTTTTAAAGTAATATTGTAGGGTAAGTGTGAGAGGACAGATCTGGTTGGTTTGTAGATAAAACTGGCAGATAATTTTGGTCAGATATGGCCAGTTTAAATGCAAAAGAGTTAAACACATTTTCAAAATAATCTTAATCAGGATAAGAACAGGAACAGAACATTATGTTATCAGTTAGCAGAATCATAACAGACGATGAACCAAAATCCAATATAATTTCATTATATAAATAAGGCGGCAAACGGACAGAATAGTTAACACGTTGGACAAATTGCTGTGTGGCATTTCTTTGGACTGTCTCTCTCTTTACTCTTTTACTTGTTTCAGTCATGTGACTGTGGCCATTATGGAGCACCGCCTTTAGTCGATCATATCGACCCCAGGACTTATTCTTTGGAAGCCTAGTACCTATTTCATCGGTCTCTTTTTTGCCGAACCGCTAAGTTACGGGGACGTAAACACACCAGCATCGGTTGTCAGGCGATGTTGGGGGGGGGACAAACACAGACACACAAACACGCACATACATACATATATATATATACATATATACGACGGGCTTCTTTCAGTTTCCGTCTACCAAATCCACTCACAAGGCTTTGGTCGGCCCGAGGCTATAATAGAAGACACTTACCCAAGGTGCCACGCAGTGGGACTGAACCCGGAACCATGTGGTTCGTAAGCAAGCTACTTACCACACAGCCACTCCTACGCCTACTCTTTATGTTCTGCATTCAAATTCCGTTGAAGTCAACTTTACCATTCTTCCTTTTGAGATTGATAAAACAAGTCCCAGTTGAGCAATGGGGGTTGATGTAATTGATGTATCCCATACCCTAAAATTCCTGGCCTTGTGCCAAAATTTGAAACCATTATATAAGTACCCAGCATGTTTAGTTATTTCCATAAATATTTAATACAGGGGCCACTAGGCCATGCAGATATATAAGAAGTACATGCTGGAAGCAATGGCATTTGGGACATATAGATGGTAAAATCAGCTCTTGTTTGATTTAAAGTAATCTGTGGTGGAAATGAGGAAACCCACGAGTAGGTTAAGGTCCACAAAGCTGGGTTCAGAAAAAGGGGTTAGATGCTATAAACACAAACACCCACACTACTTGTGAGGTGTAAACTAGGGGAATACCCATCCAGCTGTGTACCCTAGCATTTCCATTACTGAAAATGATCTACTGCTTTTGAGGGGGTTCCTTTTTATCATTTTTATTTTTATTTTTACAAAGGGGTCTTTGTAAAAAGCCATTCAGTAAAAAAGGGCACCAAGTAACAAAATGGTGAAAAAAGCTGATCTAAAGCTACATAACATAAGGGGTCCTTGTTTTCTCAAGATTGTCGGACACAATTTTGAGGGTGATTTGGCAGTTATTTTTAATAAATTGAATGATTAGACATAGACCCTCCATGGCTCGACATAACTGCTGCGCTTGGTCCAAAGTTTTAACTCAACAAACCCACGAGCAAAGACATTGTAACTATTACCCCCCCCCCATTACCACAAGCATTGTGTATCTAGGACTATCATTACAAATGTAACATTCCTTTTAATTATATTTTTTCCCGATGTTGTTTAACCCCCAGTCTGATCTGATTTATCAAAACAGACCAGCGGTCAAGGGCGTTCCAGCCATGACCATCTCGTCTATTTTTATTGATAAGGGACTACGGTGTCTTTCTTTATTTAAGACGAAAGGGTGCGATTCAAGCGAGATTTAACTGTCATTTCTAAGAGGCCGAATGACAACATGGAGGTTATTTTGATGGATCGACATTACAACTGCTGTTGTTTAACCCCAGGTCAGCCCTGACCGAGCTGATCTGCGATCAATGACTTTCGAGCCATGACTATCCTGGCTTTTCGGAATACATAATTAAATATCGCTTCCCTTTTTTTGTCTTAAGATGCTAGGACGTGATTTGGCTGCTATTTCTAGCAGTACGAGACTACGTCGAAATTCTTATGTAGGCTCGTATCGTTGTTTAGCCCGGGAGGTCGGCCTTCGTTATAACAGACCTGTGACCAAAACTATGAGCACCACTCCCTTTTATTTTGTCAGGTATAATGTATTTAATACTAACAATACATAACACAGCCTCAGATGTTATTTTTAGAACGAAAGGGATGCGATTTACGAAAGATTTGGCTGCTATTTCTAGTAGGTTTAAATGACTATGTAGAGAATGGCCTCGTTGGCTCGTGGCTGGATTTATGATGACAGGGGCTGTTAGGAGGTGGATATGAAAACAAAACAAAAAACATATTTACATACAGAATACAAATATATTTCGAAAAGAGAAGTGGGGGAAAAAAAACGTGTGTCTGTGTCTGTATAAACAGAAAACAGATTCAGTCATATACAGTTACCAGACATCTAAAATATATACTGGTGCATGCTTACATGTGCATATATTTACATACAAACAGAAACAGCCAGTTGTATTCACAGACACCCACATCATACACAAGCCACGAGTTAATGAAGGCGACTATATTTGGTCGATAATTCTGCTAGAAGTAGTAACCAGCTGTCCCTCGAAATGACGCTGTATAGACTTAAGTAAAAAAATAATAAAAGGATACATTGGACACTGTAGTCCCTGAAATAGATAGAGAGAGGTAGATAGATAGATAGATATAGATAGATAGATAGAGATAGATAGATAGATAGATAGATATAGATAGAGATATATAGATAGATAGATAGATAGATAGATAGATAGAGATATATAGATAGATAGATAGATATAGATAGAGATATATAGATAGATAGATAGATAGATAGATAGAGATATATAGATAGATAGATAGATATAGATAGAGATATATAGATAGATAGATATATAGATAGATAGATAGATATAGATAGAGATATATAGATAGATAGATAGATAGATAGAGATAGATAGATAGATAGATAGATAGATAGATAGAGATAGATAGATAGATAGATAGATAGATAGATAGATAGATAGATAGATATGATAGATAGATAGATAGATAGAGATAGATTGATAGATAGACAGACAGACAGATAGACAGAAGAAAATGACAAAATGATCACAGTTTGGAAGACCTTTCATCACAGATTTGCACGATCGGGCCTGACCTGGTGCTAAATAACAGCCATTCACAAACGTACACCTACAGTTTTCACAAAACACAAAAATAAAAGATAAACGCATACGTATACACCTTATTAAAAAACAAGGGCTATATACCCATACATACATATACATTCTCGTACACACTGTATAATATATATATATATAGGCGAAGTTTCATATATATATATACAATGAAGAAAGTGGAGGTGGTGGTGTCACAGCATGGCTTTAGCCGTCGTGACTAAAATAAAGTACAGAACCCCCATATTTACAAAACACACCAATACTTCTTCTTCTCCCTAGAAGTAAACAACAAAACAGCAATGCTGCTGCCTCTCAAGTTTTGTCTAATAACAAAAAAACGGTAAAAGACTTCTAAAAGACTTCTCGGGTATTAAACAACCACAAAACATACTGTTCGTTTCTTTTTCTTTTCTTTTATTATTTTTTTTACGGGTGTTTGTTTTAGGGAAAAACTAAATTAAATTAGGAATTATTGGAACCAAAAAAATTAATTAATTAATTAATCGGGATACATTTTCTGAAGAATCTTTAGATCAAAGACCCAAAGATGTACTTTTAGACGCGATTTGGCTGTCTTTAAGTTTGGTTGTTGTTGGTTTTGGACCAAAACTTAAAACCATCATTTACACAAATTAAAGATTATTGTTGAGAGAAAAAAATACCACAATTTAAACAACCTGTATTTCTTATTTTTTGTAATTAACACCTTTCCACGTGCACACATATGCACAGGAAACTTTTTTTTTTAAAGGAATTTTACCAAAATATGCAAAGTAAAGTAAAAATTTGTGAGACTTACTCCGTTTTCTTTCTGTTTTCCAGTGAAATAACTTGAGATCAAAACGTTTTCTTTTCACTCAGCAGGTGCGATATACATATACATACATATATATATACATATATAGATAGATAGATATATATATACACACACACAATCTATATTAGAGAGTGAGAGACAGGGAAAGATGGAAGTTGATAAAAAAGATAGCTACATGTAGATATTCGTCGATGGCAGAGGCGAGATGCTGATCATACAGAAGTAAACAGACAATCGAATGTGTTAAAGCGTCATGGCAGGATCGAATCTAGGTCCAGGGAGTACGAGAGAAGTAATCAGTGTAGATCTTTTGAAAAAATGCCATTTGCTGTCGTCAGCGTCGCGCGAACCACGCTTCCGTCTCTTTCTGGCTTTCTCCTTTTTTCTTTTTTTTTTCAGATTTTTTTCTCTTTTTTTTTGAGATTTTTTTTTTTTTCTCACACTGTCAATCTCCGGTACACGGTACCACCGAAGAACCTGTAATACATAGCCAATATATACACCACAGTAACCATATATATATATATATATTTGTGTGTGTGTGTGTGTGTGTGTATGTGTGCGCGCGTGTGTGTGTGCGTGCGTGCGTGTGTGTGTGTGTGTGTATGTGTGTACTGTTTAGTTATTATATGTGTGTATACAAATATATATGTATTTATTTACATATATATATTTGTATACATACATACATATATTTACTGGTCAGAGCGATACGGTTTCCAGATGTCGCAAGAACTGTGTTAAGAAAACACTAATTTAAAAAAAAACAAATAAAAAAAGAATGTTTCTAAATAAAAACGAGAGAAATGATAACGAAGAAGAAGGGATTTCCCAAATAAAGTATATATTATTCTCTCTCTCTCTCCTTCTCTCTCTCTTTCTCTCTCTCTCACTCTATTGGCCTCTCTGTTCTCTCTCTCTTTATTCCTCTCTTTGTTTCTCTCTCTCCGTTTCTCTCTCTATATCTAATTGCTAACTTCAGTTGCTTTACATTAGTTACTTCCCCTGATTGCCGCTCTTTTACACTTGCGAGGAAAAACAGACACTATCCCTCCCCTCCCCTCTTTTGTTTGTCTTCTTTTTTTTTTATTATATTTCTGAAAAGAAACTTTCTCGAAGTTGGTAGAAACTTTTTTTTCTTGGACAACTTCTTTTTAGCTTTTTTTCATTCTTTTCCTGTTTTTTATGCTTTTGGTATTTTTATAGTGTCTAAAACCTTTATGGTCAAATAACCACTAATAAAAAAATATATATATATATATATGTATATATATATGTATGTGTATATATATATATATAATATATATATATATATATATATATATATATATATGTATGTGTATATATATATATATGTATATATACGTGTATATACATATATGTATATATATGTATATATATACATATATAATATATGTATATATATATGTTATATATATATGTATATATATATATCTGTATATGTATATATAATATATATATATATATATTACATATATATATATATATATGTATGTTAATATATCTATTATATGTGTGTATATATTATATGTATATGTAATATATATATGTATGTAATATATATATATATAAAATGTGACCTCGTGTGTACCGTTGGCGATTTTTTTTTTTCTCTGTCTTCCCTTCTATGTTTCCGACGAGAGCTCCGCTCGAAACGTTAATCCCTCCTTCTATTCCTTCTTTCTTGTCGTGAGTCCGATAATACTATATTTGTTCCACGTCCTCGCGTTGTATTTTTTTTGTTGCTTTCTTGTTTGATTACTTATACAATTGTTTGTTTGTTTTCCACCTGCCTTCGTCGTTTGTCTATTTTCATAAAGCTTCCCGTTATATATATATATATATATTACTATTATATATATATATATACATACATATATATATATATATATATTACATATATCATATTCATTTTAAAATCCCCTTTTCCATGCCCCCATGGGTTGGACGGAATTTGCTGAAGCGGATTTTCTACAGCCGGATGCCCTTCCCGTCGCCGAACCTTACTTATTTCCAAGTACAGTCATATTTCTCATGAACAGACGATATTCTTTCATAGAAGAGTGGAAATAAAGGCCGCCGCTTGCATAACGGTGACACTCGTTTACAACTATTGCAAGATGTGATGTCAAGGCAAGGAGACAGTAACACACACACACACATATCACCATCATCGTTTAACGTCCGTTTTTCATGCTGGCATGGGTTGGGCAGTTTGACTGGGGTCTGGCAAGCCAGGAGGCTGCACCAAGGTCCAATCTAATCTGGCAATGTTTCTACAGCTTGACGCCCTTCCTAACGCCAACCACTCCGAGTGTGTAGTGGGTGCTTTTGACATGCCACCAGCACAGGAGCCAGTCGGTGCGAGGTGGCTGGCAACGACCACGTTCAGATGGTGCTTTTTACATGCCACCAGCCCAGGATCCAGTCCGGCATCGCTAGCATCAGCCACATTCAGATGCTGCTTTTGACATGCCACCACCAGCACAGGAGCCAGTCGGGGCAAGGGAGCTGGCATCAACCAGTTCAGATGGTGCTTTTACATGCCACCAGCATGGGGAGCCAGTCAGGTGGATCTGGCAATGACCCACACATGAATAGTGCTTATTGCATGCCACCAGCATGGAAGCCAGTCAGGCAGCACTGGTAATGACCCACGCATGAATAATGCTTATTGTGTGCTACCAGCATGGGAGCTAGTCAAGCAGAACTGGCATCGGCCACAACTACAATTTCCATTTGATTGCAGTTTCATTTGACTTTGATTTTGATGTACTTGACTCAATAGGTCTCCTCAAGCACAGCATGTCACCCTACAATCCAAAGGTACTTTTTTAAGTGGGCTGCTTATGCGACACTGGTGTAGGGTACAGCTGTGATCTCACTATACTTGCCAGGTCTCCTCAGTCACAGCATATCTCCAGAGGTCTCAGTCTTTCGTCATTGCCTCTGTGAGGCCCAACATTCAAAGGTCATCCCATGTCTTCCTGGGTTTCCCTCTACCACGGGTTCCTTCTACTGTTTGAAAGTGGCACTTCTTCACACAGCTCTCCTCTCCTCATCCATCCATAGTACATGACCATACCAGCACAATCATCTCTCTTGCACGTCACATCTGATGCTTCTTATGTCCAACATTTTTCTCAGGGCGCTTACACTGTCGTGTGTACACACTGACATTACATATCCAGCAGATCATGTTAGCTTCATTTCTTTCAAGCCTACGCATGTCTTCAGCAGTCATGGCCCATGTTTTACTGTCATGAAGCATGGTAGTTCGCACACATATGTTGTACAATCTACCTTTCACTCTGAGTGAGAGGCTTTTGTCACCAGTAGAGGTAGGAGATTTCTGAACTTTGCCCAGACTATTCTTATTCTAGTAATAATGCTCTATGAGCATCCCCCCCCCCATTACAGACTCGGTCACCTAGGTAGCGGAAGCTATCAACTACTTCTAGTTTCTCCCATCTGGCATGTGATGGAATCTGTTTTCTGAGCATCTGTGGTGTTTATTGTCCCTGTGCATCTGCCGCACACAAAAGCTATCTTCCCGATTAACCTTCCTTTGATGTTGCAGCATCTCTTATGCATCCATAGCTTACACTGGGTACAGCTTATGGAGTTTCTACCTATACCTTTTCTACAGATTGAGCAGGGCCATCTACCTAAAAGGATTTGTGATGTGTTTGCCTTGCTACTTACTAGGACTTTGGTTTTTGCGACATTGACTCTAAGACTCTTCGATTCTAAACCTTGCTTCCACACCTGAAATTTCTTTTCTAGTTCTGGTAGTGATTCTGCTATGACAGCCAGGTCATCAGCATAGAGGAGCTCCAAGGGGCAACCTGTCTTATATATATATCCATGAGTTAAGGAATGGAATAGATAAAATCTAGGCTGCATATGTTTCATAGCAAGTGGACCCTCAGAAGTGGTAAATATCCAAGCGAGGTTTACACCAGAGGTTACTCATCAGGCCAAGGGTATCTTGGTTAAATGAAGATTACATTGTCATTAGGAGGCTCATGTTAACACATGGAGGATTCAATCAGAATGCGTATATATATCTCCACTCAAAACTGTGCTCTGTACGCATTCTGATAAAATCCTCCATGTGTTAATAGGGGCCTCCTAATGACAATGTAATTTTCATTTAATCAAGATATCCTTGACAATCAAAAGGCAAGTGAAAATCAAAATCAAAATCGATCAACATCAATGGAAATTGCAGCTGTGATACTAGTGCCGGTGGTATGTAAGAAAACCCTCCGAACATGGCCGTTGCCAGTGCCACCCTGACTGACTTCGTGCCGGTGGCACGTAAAAAGTACCATCCGATCGTGGCCGTTTGCCAGCCTCGTCTGGCACGTAAAAGCACCCACTACACTCACAGAGTGGTTGGCATTAGGAAGGGCATCCAGCCGTAGAAACATTGCCAGATCAGACTGGGCCTGGTGCAGCCTTCTGGCTTCCCAGGCCCCAGTTGAACCGTCCAACCCATGCTAGCACGGAAAGTGGACGCTAAACGAGGATGATGATGATGATGATGATCCTTGGCGTGAAGAATAGCCTGCAATATACACCTCGCTTGGATATTTACCACTTCTGAGGTCCCACTCACTATGAAGCATATGCGACCTAGATCTTATCTACTCCATTCCTTAACTCTTGTATTTTTATTCACATTCCTGGCAACCCCAGCTGCCTACCGTGAAATATAAAATAATTTTTTTCGACTTATTCACAGCATCAATACAGAAAAAATTCACAACATTCCACCCCCAACAAATTTCTATTGTTCCTGAAAGCTCTCTTTCTTGAAGCTCACTTACTTCCTACACCTTGATCCTTGGATCTTATATTTATATATATATATATATACAAAGCCTTGTGAGTGGATTTGGTAGATGGAAACTGAAAGAAGCCTGTCGAATATATGTATATATATATGTGTGTGTATATGTTTGTATGTCTGTGTTTGTCCCCCCAACATCGCTTGACAACCGATGCTGGTGTGTTTACGTCCCTGTAACTTAGCGGTTTGGCAAAAGAGACCGATAGAATAAGTACTAGGCTTACAAAGAATAAGTCCGGGGGGGGGATTTCCTTGACTAAAGGCGGTGCTCCGGCATGGCTGTAGTCAAATGACTGAAACAAGTAAAAGAGAGTAAAGAGTATATACATACATATACACATACATATACATATATATATACACACTTATACAAAGGGGTTTGTATGATTGTGTATAGAAGAATATATTACTCAAAGGAATTCCAATTCAGTCTGTTTATTATGTTTTATTTATATCCTTATAATATTAATATAGGATATAGAATATATGAAATGAAATATTGATTGTCTTCCTGTCACAATCTGAACCTGATGAATGCTTAAAAGCAAGAAAGTATACTAGTTCAATGAGAATAGACATTTAATATTTAATATTTAATTTTCAATATTTCATTTGTTCAATAAGACAATCAATACTTCATTTCATTTCTTTCTTACTATATATTCTATGTTCTATATCATATATTAATATTATAAGAATATAAATAAAACATAAAAAACAGAGTTGGAATTCCTTTGAGTAATATATATATATATATATATATATATATAAAATAAGAAAATGGAGGAATAGATTTCTTTCAATCATCAACTTCCAGATAATACCAATTCTGGATAAATGATATCCCATAGTGGGTTACACTCATAACCCCTATCTTACTTTGTACTTATTTATATATATATATATATATATATTCTGAGACCCCCTTCGGTCATGACTGACCATGGGACTGCACCTCGAAAGTTACCCTTCCAGGCACAAGTCCGGGCAAGGTTGTTTGTGGAAGACCAGCAGTTGCCCATGCATACCGGCCTCCCCTCTCCACACCACCAGTGTATCCAAGGGAAAGGCAAAGGGGCCAATACAGCTTGGCACCTGTGATATCGCAACACATTTCTACACTGGAACAACGTGAACTAAAGTGTCTTGCTCAAGAACACAACATGCCGCCTGGTCCGAGATTCGAGCTCACAACCTCACAATCGTAAGCTTGACGCTCTAACCACTGAGCCATGCGCCTTCACATATATATATATATATATATACAACAGGCTTCTTTCAGTTTCCATCTACCAAATCTACTCACAGGGCTTTGCTTGAACTAAGGCTATAGTAGAAGACACTTATATATAAACCAACACTTTCATTGATCCCACATCCATACTTTACCACCAGATTATCTCTCATTCTCTCTCTCTCTCTCTCTCTCTCTCTCTCTCTCTCTCTCTCTTCTCTCTCTCTCTCTCTCTCTCTCTCTCTCTCTCTCTCTCTCTCTCTCTCTCTCTCTCTCCTCTTTGTCACACACACACACATTCATCCTGTTTACAGTATCATTAATATTCTGATTTTCCACACTATCAAACATATCCTAATCCCCACTACCCTATTCATTCCTACTCATCTTGTGCCTTCAAGGTCCATACTGATACCTTATCACTTTCCCTATTTCTTATCACTTTCCAGCTTCACCTGATAACTCCTTCTCTCTTTTCAAAACTGTGAGAAGTTACATAGCTCCTCCACAGCAAGAAACCCATTCTGTTCTGGGCCTTTTTTTTCTCATAATTCACTCCCTCTACACCTCATCTCCAAGCATAAAGTTGCCTCCTTTGGGGCTCATAGTCTTACAAGCTACATGATGACCTCACTACTGCTGGTGGCATGAAAAAAGTACCCATGATTAAATTGCACTGCTAACACTGTAAGACACAATACTGACTTATAAAACCTTCAGTGTATTTGTTACTGTATTGTTGTCACATAATGAAATAGGGTATCCCTACCAGCAATTAATACGTCCATACCAGTTGTCAGTAATGTGTTTAATGTTTAAAAAGTGGTATATCCAATAATATTACATCACTGTATTTAGTGGCTATTAAATAATGTGCTTGTGAATGGTTAGTGGTACTGAAAAAGGAGCAATTACTCCTGAAATATGTATATACACCTACTCTTCTATCTTCAATCAGTAATGTGTTTAATGTTTAAAAAGTGGTATATCCAATAATATTACATCACTGTATTTAGTGGCTATTAAGTAATGCGTTTGTGAATGGTGAGTGGTACTGAAAAAGGAGCAATTACTCCTGAAATATGTATATACACCCATTGCCTACTCTTCTATCTTCAATCACGTTGTTTACATAGACATATTCATATACAAAACATTGTAGCTTTAAGTGCTGGCTCTAATTTCTGTAGAAATATATATGTATACTCTTTACTCTTTTACTCTTTTACTTGTTTCAGTCATTTGACTGCGGCCATGCTGGAGCACCGCCTTTAATCGAGCAACTCGACCCCGGGACTTATTCTTTTGTAAGCCCAGTACTTATTCTATCGGTCTCTTTTGCCGAACTGCTAAGTAACGGGGACATAAACACACCAGCATCAGTTGTCAAGCAATGCTAGGGGGACAAACAGACACACAAACACACACACACACATATATATATATATATATACATATATACGATGGGCTTCTTTCAGTTTCTGTCTACCAAATCCACTCACAAGGCTTTGGTCGGCCCGAGGCTATAGTGGAAGACACTTGCCCAAGGTGCCACGCAGTGGGACTGAACCCGGAACCATGTGGTTGGTAAACAAGCTACTTACCACACAGCCACTCCTAAGAAATATATATATATATTAATAAGTACATATTTCTATATATACTCTGACCTCATCCTGCTGCCAGCATCTCTGGAATTTGAAACGGTCACTAACATTAACGTAGCTCGCTGTACGAAGATCCATGTCCAGAAGAGAGGTGAGGAGGGGAAGAAGGGGGAGAAGATAGAGGGAGAAAGAAGCAGATAGGCAGTGAGAGAGGGCGGGGGAGAGAGTAGGGGAGAGGAACGGAAAAGAAAGAGGAGTGAGCAGGAGAGATTGAAAAAAAAACAGGGAGAAAGGAGACAGAGAGAAATGGTTGGGGGGGGGGATAGGAAGGGGGAATAGGCGAGAATGCTGTTGGGGCATGGATAAGCGAGGAGATGGAAAGAGAGAGTAGGGGAGAACAGAGAGACAGAAAGAGAGAGAGAAAAAAAAGGGAGGAAAGAAAAAAGAAGAAAGAGAAAAGAGAGGAGAGAAGGTGAGAGAGGAGTCTATGTTGGAATGTGGATAGTCGAGGAGAGTAAGGAGAGAGTAGTTTCAGCGAGGGAGATTAATATTTGTTTTCCTAATCCTCCTAAAGAAATATAAAAGAGCTCTAGCTAGACCGCTTCAAATCCTTTTCCAGGAGTCCCTCAGGATGGGGAAACTACCAAAAAAAAACTAAAAGAGGGAATAATATGCCCTATCCATAAGGGAGGAAGCAGGACAGAGGCTAGGAATTATAGACCTGTCTCCCTGACCTCCCACATCAGTAAAGTCATGGAGCGCATTGTCAAGAAAAGACTGATTGAGTTCCTTGAGGACAACGACCTGCTCTCTGACACCCAACATGGCTTTCACCCGGGAAGGAGCTGTCTTACACAGCTTCTGTGACATTATGACTGGGTACTGAAGCAATTAATGAACTGCGCAAAGGTGGATGTGGTATACCTCGACTTTGTGAAGGCATTTGACAAGGCCGACTATGGAATGATATGCCACAAAATACGGGGACTCGGCATCACAGGTAAAGTCGGAGAATGGCTGCATGATTTCCTGAAGGACATAAGCCAAACTGTAGCAGCCAGCGGAGCTCTCTCCACAGAGACACCAATAGTGAGTGGAGTGCCCCAGGGCACTATGCTGGGGCCACTGCTTTTCATGGTAGCCCTATCGGATCTGCCATCAGTGACAGAGGCAGCCATGCTTACCAGCTGTACCGACGACACAAAAGTCAGTCAGCAAGGAAACCGCTGATGCTACGCTCTTACACAAAGATCTAGATGCCATCTATACATGGGCTGAGGATAACAACATGCAATTTAACCCTTTAGTGTGCGCATTATTCTACCAAAATTAATGCTTTTTCATCCACATTGCCTTGAACTAATCAGGCATTATCTTGTAGCTTTGAGATTCTGATGAGGTAGCTGTTAATTTTTAAAATGATATTGTAGGGTTGGTGTGAGAGACCAGATTTGGCCATTTTGAACATAAAACAGGCAGAATACTTTTGGCCGGATATGGCCAGTTTAAATGCTAAAGGGTTAATGCAAGTAACTTCCAGGCTCTCCTCTACCATTTAAGCACTGCTCAGGAATCACGACATCAGTACACTGGACCTAGCAGAGCAACGATCCCAGAATCAAATATGGTGCATGATCTTGGAATAGAAATGAGCAACAATGCCTCATTTCACACGCATATCAACAAAATGGTAGCAGTATCCAGAAGACTGGCCGGTTGGATTCTGAGAATCTTCTAGACGAGGGACCAAGAAACTATGATGACACTATGGAAGTCATTTATCCTCAGCTGACTGGACTACTGCTCTCAGCTATGGTCACCTTATACTACAAGGACAATAGCAGAGCTTGAAGCAGTCCAACAACATTACACAAAGAAAATTGCATCAATGGAACGACTGAGCAACTGGGACAGATTGACAGAGCTACAACTCTATTCCCTGGAATGAAGGCGTGAGAGGCATGCAGTGATATATATATGGAAGATATTGGAAGGACTGGTACCAAACTTTGGAATAAAGAGCTATACCAGACCACGAACAGGACGTCACGGTGCTGTCCCCATTGTGCCGACTGCTTTATCTTGGGTAAGGACGATGTACTGCAATAGCTTGAGTTTCAAGGGTCCACAGCTGTTTTACTGTTTGCCGAAGCATCTGAGGAGCCTCCATGGAGTGGATGTAGACGTTTTCAAACCTGAACTTGATCTCTGGCTCGCCGAGATCCTGGATGAGCCAATATCTAAGCAAGACACTCAAAAGAAAGCAGTAGCATCGAACTCTATCCTTCACCAAAAGCCGCTCCGACAAAGGTGGAGAGTGGAAAGATGATCACAATGGCGGTGCTCCAGCATGGCCACAGTCATTGGACTGAAACATATAGAAAAAAAAGAAAAGAAAAAAGAAAAGGCGTAGGAGTGGCTGTGTGATAAGTAGCTTGCTTACGAACCACATGGTTCCGGGTTCAGTCCCACTGCGTGGCACCTTGGACAAGTGTCTTCTACTATAGCCTCGGGCTGACCAAGGCCTTGAGTGGATTTGGTAGGCGGAAACTGAAAGAAGCCCGTCGTATATATGTATATATATATATATGTGTGTGTGTGTGTGTTTATGTGTCTGTGTTTGTCCCCCCCGCCAACATTGCTTGACAACCGATGCTGGTGTGTGTACGTCCCTGTAACTTAGCAGATCGGTAAAAGAGACCGATATAATAAGTACTAGGCTTACAAAGAATAAGTCCCGGAGTCGACTTGCTCGACTGAAGGCGGTGCTCCAGCATGGCCACAGTCAAATGACTGAAACAAGTAAAAGAGTAAAGAGTAACCGAAAAAATTTTTTTCATTTTTATGAAATTTAGCTAAAGGGAGGTAACTGTGCAAAACATTTAAACATTTCGTTTTTGGATTTGGTTTGCAAGATTCTTTATGTGAGTTCGTGTGTTGAAGCATATTGTATCTGGGGAGAGTCATTTTCTTTTAATGCCTTATTATTTAACACACTCGCCAGTAAAATTTCCACTTATTTACTTATTTATCCTTCTGAAATTTTCATTGCCTCTTGCAACCTTTTCAATAGTTGTTGACTGTCTGTTATTCAAGCTGCTGGGCCTCACAGAGGCAATGTCTATTATTCTATCAGGGTTCTAGTTTTTAGAAATTCACCCAAATGCAATCAAGTATAAAAATTTCAAAGTTAGTCATGTGTGAACTTTTTTGATCAAATACAAAAAAAAAAAAGCATTGATTTTCATTGTTTTCTTGCAAAAGCTCATCAAAATATAATACAGGACTTATGGAGTTACAAAATAGTTGTATGCTTAAAGCACACAGTATGGTGAGATTCAGTAACCAGGTTTTGAGTTGGTGTTCTGTTTGCTATGGGTAAGTCTTCTTGAGCACAGCAGAGGGATCTTTTCGGTTTGAACGGCAGTTTTTTTCTAGCGGTGTCATATGTAATTGTCACCCATAGTTATGACCCTAGAATCAATCTATTGCATTTCAATCTATTTTAGGGTTACGGTTAGTTAGGGTTAGGTTTAGGGGTGTATATATATATATATATATATATATATATATATATATATACATAGATATACACACGTATATATATTTATATATATATACATATATACGTGTATTTACCCACACACGCATATATCCTATATACATATATATACATATATGCTTACATACATACATACATACATATATATATATATATATTGTGACGTATATTTGTCATTTGAATATGGCTAACCCCTAAGGGTGTAGCCCCAGGAAGACACCTCCTCCAGCTGGCTATAGACACACTTTCTGTGCCCTATCACTCTGAGATTTATCATTGTTATATATATATATATATATATATATATATATAAAGTTATATATGTATGTATATATGTATGTATGTATATCTATATATATATATATATATATATATATTATATATATATATCCATATATATGTATATCTATATATATGTATATCTATATATATATTAATATATATATATATATATATATATATATATTATATATATATATATATATATATATATATATATATATATATATATATATATATATATATAATATATATATATATAATATATATATATATATATATATATACACACATACATATATACATGTATATATATTTATATGCATAAATACATGCATTCATACATATACACGTGTATATACCCACATATGCATATATACTATCTAAAACAAACTATAAACCTGATCAAGTCCAAAGGGTAGTACTAGATATGGTGAGGACTTTATAGAGTTTTGGGGGTGTAATTAAATGTAGTCCCCGTAACTTAGCGGTTCTGCAAAAGTGACCGATAGATTAAGTACTATGCCTACAAAGAATAAGTCCTGTGGTTGAACTGCTCTCGAATAAAGGCGCTGCTCCAGCATGGCCGCAGTCAAATAACTGAAAAAGTGTAAAAGAATAAAAGGCAACAAAAGTGTTATATTCTCCTAGCCGCATAATTAAGGGAGATAACTGAAAAATATCTTTAAATAGTTACTTCCCTTGCATCATATAAAAAAAGACATCAAAGTATAAAATTTAAGTTTGTTCGTTTTCCGCTTGCGAAAGGGACACGACCATTCGCGCACAAACAGACACGCATACACATCTAAGGGCACCAAGCATTCGCGTAGGAACAGACAAACATACACGTGTAACTTTTCCGCTGTTAACTTTAACAAATAAACATTAACTATCTTATAATTTACATTTAATTACACCCTACAACTATATAAAGTACTAACAATGGATTTTTTCGGTTTGAACGGCAGTTTTTAACATAATTTCTAGGTAACTAAAAAATTTTAAACTTCGTATACTGGTAGAATGTGTTTATAAAACATCTTTTTCTCTTGGCTTTATTGAGAAAATTCTATAGTTTGTAAGATATTTGTTGGTTTTTTTTCCTTCAATTTCTGCATCTTACAAACAATAACTGTCTAACACCCGTGGACATATTTTCAGCCAAATATTTACCAATTTCAACGGATTTCATTCAAATTTGATGTCTCTGTCACTTATTTTGGTTTGAAATAAAGCACTTGATCATTTAATAATCCTAAGTTAATTCCGGGCAATGCCAGGCTATACTGTTAGTTATATATAAAGACAGCACATTTCTGGGCATGTTTACTCTTTACTCTTTTACTTGTTTCAGTCATTTAACTGTGGCCATGCTGGAGCACCGCCTTTAGTTGAGCAAATCGACCCCGGGACTTATTCTTTGTAAGCCCAGTGCTTATTCTATCGGTCTCTTTTGCCGAACTGCTAAGTGACGGGGACATAAACACACCAGCATCGGTTGTCAAGCAATGCTAGGGGACAAACACACACATACATTTATATATATATATACATATATACGATAGGCTTCTTTCAGCTTCCGTCTACCAAATCCACTCACAAGGCATTGGTCGGCCCGGGGCTATAGCAGAAGACACTTGCCCAAGATGTCACGCAGTGGGACTGAACCCGGAACCATGTGGTTGGTTAGCAAGCTACTTACCACAGAAAAACAAAGTTAAAGTGAGACAACAACATTCTCTAAGATATACGACCATTGCTTATAGGACTGAAAATGTAAATGTGTTTTTGACATTTAACCATAAAACAACAGGCATTCATAATATTTGACGGCTATGATGAATCATCATCATCATCATCATCATCATCGTTTAACGTCCGTTCTCCATGCTAGCATGGGTTGGACAGTTCGACCGGGGTTCTGGGAAGCCAGAAGGCTGCACCAGGCTCCAGTCTAATCTGGCAATGTTTCTACAGCTGGATGCCCTTCCTAACGCCAACCACTCCGTGAGTGTAGTGGGTGCTTTTTACGTGCCACCTGCACAGGTGCCAGGTGAGGCTGGCAACGGCCATGATCTGACTGGTGTATTTTATGTGCCACCGGCACGGAAGCCAGTCGAGGCGGTGCTGGCATCGGCCATCATTTTGAATAAAACCCATCTTTTGGTATTTAGCTCCTAACCACAAAGCAATTCCACTCAACGTACTGGTGGGGATACTTCAACTATCTCCATCCATACTCTATAGAGAAAAAGACAGAATTATACCTGAGCTCCTTTTCAAACTACACCCATCTAACACCCGTGGACATATTTACAAAGTCAGAAAACAGCACAGCTCCCATGACTTCAGGAAACATTTTTTCATGCTGAGAGTTGCTGAAGCCTGGAACAAACTGCCAGCATCAGTTGTTAGTTGTCGGAGCACTGCATCCTTCAAAACTTTCATGCTTTCTGAGATTCACCAACACTACACCTGATTTTCTCCCCTCCATACACACGCAAGCATGTATCTGACTCATACACTGTTCACTTCCCAGGCATTTGTACATTACTGCATATACTTTATATGCACTTTTGACAAGTTGTGGTGCACCTGAGCACTGTATACAAAAATTTCATTATTATTATACATACTCTATGTGTTGATTTTGAATACATGCTGCAGATAAGTGGGCACAACAGTTCCATTTACCAAATCCACTCTGAAGATCTTGGTCAACATGGGGGGAAAAAAACACTTGCCCAAGGTGTCACACATCAGGAATCGAACCCTAAACCATTTGTTAATGAAACTGAGTTCATTTCCACAGGATTGTGGTGTGGCACAAATATATATGTTTAAATAAGATATAATATGAAGCACCATTTGGGTGTGGCCGTTGCCTACCAGAAAACTCTGAAACTCTTTATATAGCTATGGTGTGACCTCACCCGGAATTTGCATCACTGGTCTGAAACCCCTATCTTGCCCAGGATATTAATCGTCTGGAAACCGTTCAGCGACGTGCAACCAAGAGAATACCCTCCATCAGGGTATTCTCTGGCCCTCATGCCGGTGGCACGTAAAAGCACCCACTACACTCTCGGAGTGGTTGGTGTTAGGAAGAGCATCCAGCTGTAGAAACTCTGCCAGATCAGATTGGAGTCTGGTTCGCCAGACCTCAGTCAAATCGTCCAACCCATGCCAGCATGGAAAGCGGACGTTAAATGATGATGATACAAGAAAATGGTGCTCTGTTATATTGGTTTGACTGATTTTCAATCTGGCATTTGGTGCCTGGTTGTCTGTTACTCAAGATCTGAAATACAGTGGAATCATGATACGGTGCCATCCATCAGTGTTCACAAAATATCATCAAGCGATATTGTCTGTGCTTTTTAGCATTTGTCATCTACACAAGATGATTTCTGTGGTTAGTCTAAGGCATTGTTAACAGCACATCCAAATTAGGTTGGATATGCTAATTAATGTCCATTACAATGGCTACTTCTGCTACTAACAGCTTTTATATATATATATATATATATATATATATATATATATATTACAGATATAGGGTGAAAGATAATTTAATAAAATCAACAAATTTCACCTACTAGTATTTCGGTATGGAAAAGGACCATATTTGGTAAAAACTTATATAATTATAACAATAAGGGTTTTGCAACAAGTTGCTTGATCACATAACGAAAATTTTAGAAATAGCAGCCAAAGGACTACTATTTCCTTTTTCTACAAAAATATGCCTCCACAGACAACAATATTTGTAGCTCACAAATACGTGTGTGTATATATCATCATCATCATTTAACATCCGCTTTCCATGCTAGCATGGGTTGGACAGTTCAACTGGGGCCTGGGAAGCCAGAAGGCTGCACCAGGCCCAGTCTGATCTGGCAATGTTTCTACGGCTGGATGCCCTTCCTAACGCCAACCACTCCATGAGTGTAGTGGGTGCTTTTTACGTGCCACCGGCACAGGTGCCAGACGGGGCTGGCAAACGGCCACGGTCGGATGGTGCTTTTTACGTGCCACCGCACAGAGGCCAGTCGAGGCGGTGCTGGCAACGGCCACGATCGGATGATATATATATATATATATATATATATATATATAAATACACACACACACACACACACACAAACACACACACACACACGTACACACATATATATATATAATAATAATAGTAAAAGCAAAATTCTGTCTGTCCATCTGGGACCCTTGTATCCCAGTCTACATTTGCTCCACATCATAGACATATTGTACTTTTTGGGAATTAGCCAGGATAATCCCAGGATTGAAAAATCTGTCCTTCATTTGGTTCTGGAACATCCAGCATTAGGATCTGATTTAAAAGCATTTGGGTTGCTATTTCAAGCAGGTAAAGCTACCGTAAGACGTGTTCGGGGTCATCGTCTTATTAAGAGAGGCAAACAAGAGTTACCTCCCTTAGACTAAAGTTATACAAAGGAATTTAGTGGTTCTTTTATCTTTTTCAGTCATCCGACTGTGGCCATGCTGGGGCACTGCCTTGAAAGATTTTAATCGGAAAAAGATGACACCATTTCTTTCTTTTTTATGCTTGGTACTTTTTTTATAGGCCTCTTTTACTGAACCGCTAGGTCACATGAACTTAAACACACCAATACCTATTTCTTTCCTACCTACAAGGGGCTAAACATAGCGGGGACAAACAAGGACAGACAAAGGTATTAAGTCGATTAGATCGACCCCAGTGCGTAACTGGTACTTTATTTATCGACCACGAAAGGATGAAAGGCAAAGTCGACCTTGGCGGAATTTGAACTCAGAACGTAACGGCAGACAAAATACTGCTAGGCATTATGCCCGGCGTGCTAACGTTTCTGCCAGCTCGCCGCCTATACCAGTTATCAAGTGGGGGGTGGGGACAAACAGACACAAAGCCACAATATACATACATATATATATATATCTTCTATAATTGTTTCTCTTATTAATTTAATAACTACTGAGTTTCTTAAATTTTTGGATCTTCCTGGAATGCTTTCTCACAAACTGATATTGAAGAAGAAAGGAGTTCCAATCATGCTTTTGAGAAATCTGGATCCCCCAAAGCTGTGCCATGGAACAAGATTGATCGTCAGTCAAATGCATCCACATCGTTTGGAGGCAACAATCTTCACTGAGCAAGGAAAGGGAGAAAATGTGTATATTTCAAGAATTCCACTGATTCCAGCAGACATGTCCTTAGAATTCAAGTAACTTCAATTTCCAGTAAGAGTTAATTTTGCAATGTCAATTAACAACAGTCAAGAACAACCACTCAAAATTGTTGGACTTCACCTCTGGCAGCACAGCTTTTCCCATGTTCAGGTCAATGTTGATTGTTCTCAAGTTGAAAATTGCTGCAATTTCTTCATACTCACACTAAATGGTAAAACCAAGAATATTGTTTATCCTGCTGCTTTACAGTAATTTCCAAATGTCACAGTGATACAAAATTCTCCAAATGTGATACTCTGTTATATGAATCTGAGATGGTAGATATAATTATTTCTCACTTCAGTTTTCGGCTGCAGGCCCAATTAGCCCTCTGCAAAGAGTATGGCTTTGAAGCTAGTATCATCATCATCATCGTTTAATGTCCATTTTCTATGCTGGCATGGGTTGGATGGTTTGATTCAGGTCTGGAAAGCCAGCAGCTGCACCAGGCTCCAGTCTGATCTGGCAGAGTTTCTACAGCTGGATGCTCTTCCTAACGCCAACAACTCTGGGAGTGTAGTGGGTGCTTTTTACGTGCCACTGGCATTGGAGCCAGTTGTGGCGGGGCACTGGCATCAACTACATTCAGGTGGTGCATTTTATGTGCCACCAGCACTGATCACAGCTACGATATTGGTTTTACTTGACTCAACAGGTCTTCTCAAGCACATCATATAGCCCGATGCATCAAGGGTACTATTAAACAGGCAGGACTTGCAACACTGGCATCGCCCATGGCTGTGATCTCACTTTAGTTACTGGGTCTTCTCAGTCACAGCAAATCTCCAAAGTTCTCGATCTCCTGTCATTGCTTCTGTGAGGCCCAACTTTCAAAGGTCATGCTTCATCACCTAATCCTTTGTCTTCCTGGAGGCTACCTCATTGACAGGTTCCTTCCACAGTTAGGGTGCGTCACTTACTCACATAGCTGCCTTCATCCATACATAACACATGACCATACCAGTGCAGTCGTCTCTCTTTCACCCACATTTGAGTCTTCTTATGTCCAAATTTTCACTCAGAGCCCTCACACTCTGTTCTGTATGCACACTGACATTACACATCCAGCGGATTATACTAGCTTCATTTCTTTCAAGCCTACACATGTCCTCAGCAGTCATGGCCCATGTTTCACTGCTGTGCAGCATGGCAGTTTGCACACATGCATCATACACTCTACCTTTCATCCTGTGCGAGAGGACCTTTGTTGTCAGCAGAGGTAGGAGTTCCCTGAACTTTGCCCAGGCTATTCTCATTCTAGCCGTTACACTCTCAGAGCAACCACCCACACTACAGGCTTGGTCACCTAGGTAGTGGAAGCTATCAACTACTTCTGGCTTTTCCTCCTGGCATGTGATGGAATCTGTTTTCTGTACATCTTCAGTGTTGGTTAGACTTGATTGATCAAATCTAGGGCACATATGTAAATAGAAGAATGATTATGTGTGATCCATTGACCCATGATGGATGTGCTGTACCTTCATCAAATTGAAACCAGCTTTGTCTTTTCTGACATGCTAGTCTTCAATGGTATAGTTATTTCATTCCATGAAATAACTATTAAGGTGGCGAGCTGGCAGAAACGTTAGCACGCCGGGCGAAATGCGTAGCCGTATTTCGTCGAGGTCGACTTTGCCTTTCATCCTTTCAGTGTTGATTAAATAAGTACCAGTTATGCACTGGGGTCGATATAATCGACTTAATCCATGTGTCTGTCCTTGTTTGTCCCCTCTGTGTTTAGCCCCTTGTGGGTAGTAAAGAAATAGGTATAGTTATTTCATTCCATGTTTACCCTGATTGTGCAGACTTGTGATTTGAAGTATTCCAATCATGACCATCTCATCATTTCTTCAAGCATGTGTATTTAGGATTACATTGCAGAATAGGACTCTCCCTTTCTAAGGTAGCAAGCTGTCATTTGTAAAGGGTTTGGTTCCTTCATTGTCATGACACAGTGGTTGATGTTGATTAGCTCCATGTCAATCCAGATAAAGCACACCTACAATAGAAAACATTCCAGTGATGAATATTCCATTTAATATTCAAACACATTGTAAGAAAGCATAAGTGAAGGCAGACTTGAGTTTGGTCACTCATCTTTAGAAATGGCTAAATCTACCCCATACTACATCTTAACTCCAATACCAACCTTAACCATGTTTAAAAGAATATAAGTGGGAGATTGTCTTTGTGACTGTAGTGTTGGCGGTCAGTGTTATGGGCCATGATGAGCTATGTGGAGAGGATGACAGATGAGGTGGGCAGAAGTAGGGCTTGCAGGGGCTAGCGGAAGAGTAAAGGGCGCATGCGTGGCAAGAAGCATGTGTGGTCAGCGAGGAAGCACATGTGGTCAGTGAGGAAGCGTGGTCAGTTCCAGCATAGACGGCAAAGCGACAGGACGTGTTGAATTCGTGAGAGACGGCTGATTTTGCTGAGATAAGGCCTTTTGTATTTCTTGCTCCCATTGCTTCTGTTTTCTGTTGTCCTTTTCCCCCATCACACTACAGTGACATATCAATCTCTAAAGAAACTTCCAATCATAAGGATGAAAGAGGTTAAAAAAAAAAAGGCGAATACTTTAGCCTAAAGTTTAGAGTTTTATTATTGCAAAAGACATGGCCATGCTCTTATTGAAATTGTTAATGGTAAAATACAATTGCTGCATAGTAACAGAAAGATAGGTGCTGAGGATATCGAGCACTATGAAAGACATGTTTGTGGTCACTGAGAAGAGAAAGACTCAATGTTGTTTCGCCCCAGATCAGCCCTAATTGAAATGACCATATGATCGAGAAGCATTCAAGCCGTGATCATCCATCCTTTTTTTAGGGACTACATAGGAGTGCATTATCGAAAGGGTCTTCTTTTCATTTAAGATCCCCAAGGAGATAAAAGAATGCAGTCGTTTACAATCGATCCGTTAGGATCGTTTGAAAGATTGCTCTTAATGATAAGACACACTGTCATTTGTTTCTATCGGCTGGTAACATGTAGAAGCTGGATGAGATTCAATGAAGTTGAAATCGGGATCCTTCGGATGTTGTAATCAGATGTGCTTTTCAGAGATTATAATTCAAACTATATAAGATTCAAAATATATATTTATATCTCTACTAGCAGTATTGCCTGGCTTTGCAAAATGGTCACATTTAATTCAAAGCGTTAAAAATGTTATGAAAACAATTGGTATGTGTTCACAAAATCCAAACGATTAATACGAAAAAACCCTCCAGGCTACATCCCGAAAAATAATTTCTTTGCCGAATTTCTACAGTGTTTACGGCGATTTGTTTTTATATCTTGATTTTTTATTTTTCATGCAATTTACGCATGCTTGCACGCGTGGTGAACACAGTTCACGTCAAACAGCTGACTGAGTAAAGTTCACTATTCAATGTATGGGATAAGGCCTAAACAAACACATTATCGATTTTTGTACTTGTGAGATGAATTTCGGAAAAGAAATAGCGCAGTTCAATTTTCATTCGCCTAAACTTTAAGTGACCCATTTTTGGTGGTTCTATGATTTGTTGGCTAGGAGGAGATGTGCCAGGAAGTTAAACACACAGATACACACACAGACACACAAGTTGAATTTTATATATATAGAGGTAAGCCTTGTTTGAACGAACTTATGATCAAAGTAGGCCAGGGCTGTATCCGTGAAGGAGTATATTGTTTTTTTTTATATGCAGAAATGTATGTTTATGTATGTGATTGTTTGCATATATTTTTTCAAACGAGTGCATTTTAGAAGGGTAATGAAGGAGAAAGAAATAGAAAGGAGTGAACTGCTTTAAAATGGAATAGAAAGACAGAAAGAGGGACAAAAAGAGAATTTATGTACCTGTCCCATCAAAACCTGATGAATCTAAAAACAACTTTGCTGATTTCTACATGAAACAATTTGAAGAAAGAAAAGTTTGCCATACGACGGCGAGAAAGGTGGCTCTCCTAACTCAGACCTGGTCTGAGCGGAAGCTGTCCTTGAAAGGGAGGGTGGAGGTTACAGAGGTGTTTATTGCCTCTGTAATCACTTACCGCCTGACCGTCATGCCTTGCCCCAATTTGTGGCTGAACAAGCTGGAATGCATACTCTTTCGCTTTTTGTGGAGGGGCAGCAGACCTCTTGTAAAGCGCTCTATCTGCTGCCAAAAGCTGTTGAAGGGTGGGTTAGGGATGCCATGGCTAAAAATGCGCGGACATGCGCTCAGGCTTAGGCACCTCTGGCTTTACCTGGACGGTGAGCAGGTGTGGTCTCCATTCGGCAAGCTGTTATTTCCACAGTTCACATCGTTTACCAAACTGAACCCATGGATCAAGTGTAGACCGAAGTTGGGCGTGTGGCATGCAGAGTGCCATTAGGCACTCGGGCTTCTCTCCCAGTCGGGCAACGCTGGTGGCGGGGGTACTACCTCGTTCTTCTATAGAGGGTTAGTAGAGTTTAAGTGTGACGACGTCCTGGGAGAAACCCTGGGCTTCAACGAAGATCAACTGGCCAGCCTGTTCCATAGAGCATTCGGTCCGGGGCCTATGGATAATTACCAAAAGTCCCTGGCCTGGCAATGTTACAGAGGAGCTTTACCGGTTCGAGATAAGCTCTTTAGACATGGGTGTGCACCTTCGCTGGTTTGTGCAAGATGCGAGAGGGACAGTGAAACTGTCCTGCACGCGATTGTCCAATGCCCCAAGGTGACTGAACTCTGGGCTTATGTCGAACACCTGCTGTCACATTCGAGAAGAGTACAACTGTCGAGCGAATCTGTAATTAAGATCGTTCCGGTAGTTGCTGTGGTGAAAGAGGTAGTATGGAAGACGAGAGTGAAAGGAATTGCAACAGGCATGTTCATCTCCAGTCTTGAGCTAATCAACTTTTTCGTTTTCCACATGAAACGAAAAATAAGGCTGGGTGGAAGTCTATAGCAAGTATGTTGCGAGTGAAAGAACCTGTTTAATCGAGAATGTAAAAAAGGAGAAAGCAAAGTCTTCAGTGTGAGTATGTGGTTTGTGGGGTCAACCGCGTCCTCCGCTTCATTTTGTGTTAATCACTCACTCTCATTTAATTATATATATTTTAATTGTTTGTTTATTCATACGTTTCGTCTCATTCGATACCCTGACCCCAACGTTTGTTTTGTCTGTTCCAATATTGTCCCCTCTTTGGACTTTTTCGGTTTGAACGGCAGTTTTTTCTAGCAGTGTCATATGAAATTGTCACCCATAATTATGACCCTAGTATCGATCTATTGCATTTCAATCTATTGCATTTCAATCTGTTTTAGGGTTATGGTTAGGGGTGGGGGGAAGGGTATCTTTTTGTCTTCACAAATGTAAATAAACCCAATCTGTTTCTTAAACTAGGGACATATTCATACGGCACAGAATGTTTTCACCTCAATAGACGTCATTGATTGGTTGAAATTGAAGATAAAAGACAACAAATATCTTACAAACTATAGAATTTTCTCAATAAAGCCAAGAGACAAAGATGTTTTATAAACACATTCTACCAGTATACGAAGTTTAAAATTTTTTAGTTACTTAGAAATTATGTTAAAAACTGCCGTTCAAACCGAAAAGATCCCGTTTGTTTTGTCTGTCCCCGTATGGTCCCCTCTTTTCTCAACCTTATGGTGAATAAAGAAATTCTCTCTCTCTCTCTCCCTTTGTTTGTTTTGTTTTACTCCCCCCATCATATTTTGACAACTCTTCCTGTCACCAGAGGCGTAATGTCAAGGAAGAAAACGTAACTCTTGATTGAAAATTGTCAAAATATCTGTCTAAACTATGAATTGCATCTCTCTTAACTCTTTCAGCATCACTCTTATCTCTCTCACACATCTTGATAGGTACCCCCACCACCTCTCCCAATTGATGTCCTGGTCATCGTCAACAACGACAGACAAACATTATAATACACATACATAATGTAATCCAACAATTGACCTGACATTTCAGTCGGCTTTTTGCCTTCTATGTTTATTAAACACACACACACATTTCTGTGTGTTTCCGTTATATTTTTTCAATACTCTACACATGTCACTTAATATTTCAGTTAAATTTTGAGGCTTGTTTTGACAAGTCTTCGCTTCTCCCATTTCACTGTCTCACCCTCAACTACCTCTCTGTAATCTATCTTTTCCTCACTCTTTGCTATGGTAAAAAGTGAGGGACAAATATTTCCTCTACCACTCCCTACTCTTATCGACTGTTTTATCATTTCCTTTTTTTTTTTTCATCAATTTGGCAATGTCCTTCTTTTTCCCCCACCCTCGAAATGCATATTTTATTTTCTCTCATTTCCTTTTGAAATAATCTAAACTACCCCCATCTCACTCATTAATCTCTGAGAAAAACCTAATCATGATCGTTCGACTTGCTAGAAATAGCATTTAAATCGTCCTAATATAGCAATGCAGATTAGGATACACAAAAAGGCAGGATGGTCATGGCTGGAACACTTTGATCATAGGTTTACTCAATCAAACCTAATCATGATCGTTCGACTTGCTAGAAATAGCATTTAAATCGTCCTAATATAGCAATGCAGATTACGATACGCAAAAAGGCAGGATGGTCATGGCTGGAACACTTTGATCATAGGTTTACTCAATCAAACCTAAGCTGAGGCTGAACAACTATACATAGTTTTAAACTCTTCCACTAAATCTTTTCCCTCCATCTCACTAATTCTTTCCTCTTCTATTTGTTTTTTTTTCTCTCCCGTTAATCTACTTTAAATCTCGTACTCATTATTATCTCCATCCTTACTTCTCTTTTTTTTTTTATTTACTTTCTTCTCGTTGTTTACTTAACACTCTTCCTTTTATAACATCACTCTCTCCATCCTCACTCTCTTTTTCCCTCCAATTTCTCTCTCCATCCTCACTCTCTTTTTCCCTCCAATTTCTCTCTCCCTCCCTCTCTCACATTGACTGAGTAGAGTAATCCTCCACCTACTCTTCTCTTTCTCCGTCACTCTCTCTCACACTCCTTTCTCCGTCACTCTCTCTCTCACACTCCTTTCTCCGTCACTCTCTCTCACACTCCTTTCTCCGTCACTCTCTCTCTCACACTCCTTTCTCCGTCACTCTCTCTCACACTCCTTTCTCCGTCACTCTCTCTCACACTCCTTTCTCCGTCACTCTCTCTCTCACACTCCTTTCTCCGTCACTCTCTCTCTCACACTCCTTTCTCCGTCACTCTCTCACACACTCACAGACGGTTCAGAAGTCTTATATTACAACAGCCTCCACCTCAGCCTCTCATCCCACACTTTTCCTTGTTGACACACACACACTCTGTCTCGCTCTCACTCTTTCACTCTCACACGACCAGCGCGCACATGCCGAGAGCAAGAATAAGCTACGTTAATACACTATAACTAAGGTGGTTGCCTGTTTTAGCTTTTATTTCCTGAATGGATCTACATCATGTCGACCCCGTCTCAAGACCCTTACCCGGATAAGGAGAGAGTCAGTAGCACTGAGTTACCCATGGAAGAACGTAGCCAGACCCGAGCACGTCCCGTGCCACCCGTACCCGAGAGACCAGCCTCTATCAGGGTGTCTAAACATGGCCAAGGTAAGTGACACACACATTTCAAATACGCACTTAACGATTTATGTTCTAGCATTTCGTTTGAAAGGACAATTGAGTGAAATCCGTGTGAACACGTACGCGTAGAAAATGTTGATCGGGGAAGGATGTGGACTGGATTTATGGATGCAGATGTGTCTGGGTAATTATAAAACAGCAATTATATACCATCAACTGTTTTTCAGTTTCTCTCTCTCTAAGGTACGCGCACGCGCACACATCCTCTGTGTCTCGCTCGCGCGCACACACATATATGTCTATTGCCGAGTTAAACTCCGCCTATACACACACACACACACACACACATTATATATATATACATACATACACGCACACACATAATCGTCACATATATCACACGCACACTCGTCACAATATATAAACACACACAGACACACTCGTCACAATATATACACACGCACACACACACTCGTCACAATATATATACACGCACACACACTTGTCACTATATATACACGCACACACACATACTCGTCACAATATATACACACGCACAGATACACTCGTCACAATATATATACACACACACACGTACTCGTCACAATATATACACACGCACACCACTCGTCACAATATATATATATACACACGCACACACTCGTCACATATATACACATATACTCGTCACAATATATACACACGCACACACTCGTCACAATATATATACACACACATACTCGTCCCAATATATACACACACACACGTACTCGTCACATATATACACACGCACACACACACACTCGTCACAATGTAGGACGCACCCATGTTATTATTATGTGACACAGATCTATGTATAAATGCAAATGCGTACAGAGATGTGTGTTTATGCGTTGGTTTCATGTTTTATACGTGTGTAATGTGTGTGTGTATAATAAATTGTGATTATGTATTTGACTTGATATGTTTATAAACCGTCTCCAATTAGCTCCACACCTTTCTGAGTATCTGCATCACTAATTGATAATTGTTCAATGGTGATTTGCCCGGTGTTTTTCACTCAGCTAGATCGATGGCTATATATGAAGGTCCCTACATCTATATCTGTTATTGTAGTAAATATATTCTTGTATTTTTCGGTAGACAATCGACTTAGAGGTGTGTCTGCTTTTATATTTACTGTTGGTGCTTCTCTTTGTGTGTTAACACAATTTTGGATAATGTGTAGAATATTTTATAATATAGGAAACAGTGACTGAATAAACCGATTTCGTGTGTGTGTGCGGGCTATGTCTAATATCTATTATAAATTTTTGACAGTGACTTCGAAGTCACGTGTGTGTGTGTTAACGTTAACAGAATTTTACTCAGTATTTATTTAGTTGAAAACATTAAACGTTTTCATACAAAGAAAATTGTACAAACGTATATATAATATATACATACATGTATGTATGTGTGTGTTGATGTATGTGTATATTATGCTTGTATAAATATGTAACTAGTACCGAATGATCGCCTATATATATATATATATATGTATATAGATATATAGATAGAGAGAGAGAGCAATAAGAAAATGGAGAGGATCAATAGGTGGTTCGTCAACTTTTAGACATTATATTATGTTAACTTATTTATTTACTAAAATGACAATTACAAGAATATACATACATGTATAACATATTATGCTTTACATATAAAATATATTAATATATAAAGATACCAGTGATTATTAGAATATAACATACAGGAATATAAATTGGGAAAAATGCAATTAGCTTTCGGAAAACACCCACCAAAATTTAACTCGGTTACACATCAGCTGACCAAATAACTTTTTAACCAAGTTGGGTTTTTTTATGACACCTAAAAAAAAAAACCCTAGTACCTGAAACTGACATTCCTAACTAGACACACCTAACCACAAAGTTTTTACACACACACACACACATACTCTCTCTCTTTACTTGTTTCAGTCATTTGACTGCGGCCATGCTGGAGCACCGCCTTTAGTCGAGCAACTCGACCCGGGACTTATTCTTTGTAATCCCAGTACTTATTCTATCGGTCTCTTTTTGCCGAACCGCTAAGTTACGGGGACATATGCACACCAGCATCGGTTGTCAAGCGATATTAGATGGGACAAACATACACGCACACACATACACACACACACACATAAATATATATATATACGACGGGCTTCTTTCAGTTTCCGTCTACCAAATCCACTCACAAGGCTTTGGTTGACCCGAGGCTATAGTAGAAGACACTTGCCCAAGGTGCCATGCAGTGGGACTGAACCTGGAACCATGTGGTTGGTAAACAAGCTACTTACCACACAGCCACTCCTGCGCCATAACTTGCATTCAAGAAGCTTTGAAACTTTTTCAAGGCTGACATCTATTTCAAAGAAGTACAAAACTCTTAATCTCCTTCAAAAGTAGGATCTTCTGGCTTCAATGAACCTATTGTAGTGTTCCAGCTTCCTTCTGAGGGCCCCACGGAAGTCATCCAAAACGAAGGTGTCCAGGACTCTTATCACAACCTCCTTTATCTTCCTCTTTAGTTTAGGGAACAACCAAAACTTACAGGTGCAAGGTCTGGACTGTAATGATGATGAGGGACAGTTTTGATGCCCCATCTTTGTTGAGCAGTTGGTTACCAAGATGGAAATGTGCATTGTCCTGGTACAGGTGTTCTTCTGGTCTTTTGTGATGAAATCTCTTCATACACTCTTTCAAATCCTCGCTCAAATGGTGCTCAGATGGAGCTGTTAGCGCTCAACTGGCACAGGTGCCAGTCATCGAATATGGTTCAATTTCGATTTCACTTTCCCCAACATATCTTCGAAAGCAGAGTTTAGTGTCCAATGAAGGGAGGTTGGCATGGGTGCCAGTCGTCAAATTTGGTTCGATTTTGAATTCAATTTCGATTTCACTTGCCTCAACAGGTCTTTGCAAGCAGAGTTTTGTGTCCAAAGAAAGAAAGGTATGCATAAGTGGGCTGGCTACATCCCTGGTAAAGGCTACGGGTTATGGTCTCACATGCCCTGCTGGGTCTTCTCACGCACAGCATACTTCCAAAGGTCTCAGAAATATAAATACAATAAGAATAATAATATCAGGACATAACAACAGGTGTCTTTCGACTGGGGACGAATTGAATTCAGCTGCCATGTGTGGAAATGAAGCCTTACGGCAGAGATACAAAACTTTCATGAACACAGGGAAGAATATCGTCGCAGCTCATTTATCAACGTGCAAGTGGCCAAGCATTTCACAGACACTTGTACCCTTAATGTAGTTCTTGGGGAGATTCAGCGTGACACAGAGTGTGACAAGGCTGGCCCTTTGAAATACAGGTACAACAGTATCAAGAAGAAAGAGTGAGAGAAAGTTGTGGTGAAAGAGTACAGCAGTATGAACCAGACATTATAAAGTTAGACTTTTCTGTTTATATTTTCTCTGATGAACTGGAATACCTATGATTCGAATTTCATCAAAATTGCAGATGAGGGTTATTTCCCTCTTTACACACCCTAAAAAAATTGTAATCATGACACATATATCCCATACTACTGATTTTTATGCATAGATTCCAAAATTCCTGTCTTATAGAACCTGTTAAAAGGATTTTGCTCCTGAAAAATGGAGGTCATGGAGCTCTAAAATGGGGGTGGGTGTCTTAATGTCACCCAGAAAAGTTGAATTGTTGAGAATCTTTTTAACTTGGGTCTTATAATCTATTGTTTGAATGTCTTTGAAATAGGAAATATATGTATGTTCACTGGGTTTGTAAAAGGGAGCAAAGCTACAGGAAATGGAAAGACGAATGATCACAATAAGCAGTCAGTTACCCTACCCTAGTCGTTACCACTCCCAATGTAGGATTCCTCACCATACAGGTGACAGGCACAGCTGTAAGATGCATTACAGATCTATAGCAATTGGAAGGGCGTGACCCAACTGAAATAAACATTAACAACTGTGTGACGTGAGGGCTAAGGAGAAATGAAAGTGTCACTTCTGGAATTTGCAAATGACTACTATACTGATACGTAACTGGACAGAATAAATTTACAATCTATAAATGTCTTTGAATAACCAGTCACTCACCTGGGAAGGCCTTGAAATCAATGTTACCATCTGGGGACTCTGTGACCCAGTGATAATAAAAAGACTGAAAGGAGGTCTGCAACCAAATAACTTTACTCAACTCTTTGCAACTGAATCAGTGGAGGCAAAGATGCGTCTCATTTACTTGACAGTTTATGCACCACCCTGCAGAAAACACAACTCTTCTGTTTTAGCCTCAGACCAACCAAAGCCTTGTCAGTGGGTTTTGTAGACAGAAACTGAAAGAAATCAATCATATATATATATGTATGTAGGTATGTAAGTGGTAATACTAAGTGATCATTGACACTTATTACTACTTGATGTGGTTAGCCATAACCTGGAATCCACTTGAGAGCCAACCTAGCACCTGCCTGAATAATTTATCCCTGTACACTCATGTTTATTTATATATATATATATATGTGTGTGTGTGTGTGTGTGTGTCAATATAGTGAGTGTATACAAGTGCATCTTTTCCTTGACATATGGACTCTTAGACAACTAAGGTATGATATATATATCTATCTATATATATATACACACACATATATATATGCATATATATATAGATAGATAGATAGATATGCATCAAATGAAATAAAAAGCAGAACACAAAGGATGTCGCGGTACACATGTTTCAAGCTTTATACAATAACCTATTCTTACATCAATGTATAATCGACATAACAGGTGGTTTAAAGCTCTCTTCAGCCGCATGCAATTGCTATACCCTCTCACCTCTGCTACTAGCTGGCATATACAGGTGCTTACACTTATCAAGTATTCACCCTGAATTTATATAGGTAGGTTGGTAGGTAGGCAGGTAGGCAGGCAGAGAGAAAGAGAGAGATCTGTCTCTGATCTCACATGCTAGTCATGGAATACACTGTTAGAAGGAGGAGGATGGCATTCCTAAAAGAAACTAGCTTGCTGACAAACCTGTAATAATGGCTTCTATTCAATGAAGGGCTGCTTCACATAGCTACTACACCATTTTTACTGGGTTCTGAAAAACAGATCAACCAATCAAATGTGTGTATGCATATATATCTGGACTTTGCCAAAACCTTTGATGATGTTGATCATAAGTCACAAACTGCTTGACCTTGATATCCTTGGAAAACCAAGGGAGTGACTGCACGACTTTTTAAAAGGTAGAAGTCAGAGAGCCACGGCCAATAGTGCCCTTTCTCTGTGAAGAGACATCAATTTTCAGTGGAGTCCCCCAGGGAATTGTACTGGAACTGCCTCCTACTGTTGCAGTGGAGGCACATGGCCTAGTGGTTAGAGCAGTGGACTCGCGGTCGAGGGATCGCAGGTTCGAATCGCAGACCGGGCGATGTGTGTGTTTATGAGCGCAACACCTAAGCTCCACACCTAAAACTTCTGCCGACTCTTTCGCCACAACTTTCTCTCACTCTTTCCTCCTGCATCTTGCAGCTCACCTGCGATGGACCGGCGTTCCGTCCAGGTGGGGAACCTATACGCCAAGAAACCGGGAAACCGGCCCTTATGAGCCAAGCATGGCTCGAGAAGGAACAAACAACAACAAAAAAACAAAACTACAAGCTACTGTTGCAGTGGTTCTTACAGACATGTGTGCAGTCACACAGTCAGCTACTCTCACCAGCTTTGTTGACAAAACAAAACTATCACAAGCTGTTAAGAACCGTAATGGCACCATAAAACTAAAGAATGTCCTAAGTGCAGTATACAAGTAGGCTGGTGGAAAATTTACAACATTGAACTGAATGCTGTTCAATAAAAATTTTCAAGCACTCTGATATCAGCCCATGAACAGATAGCAATCTGGATACACAGAACCAAAGTTGACACATAACCTAGGAGCCCACGTAAGTAATGATGCATCATTCATCATCATCATCGTTTAGCGTCCGCTTTCCATGCTAGCATGGGTTGGACGGTTCAACTGGGATCTGGGAAGCCAGAAGGTTGCACCAGGCCCAGTCTGATCTGACAATGCTTCTACGGCTGGATGCCCTTCCTTACGCCAACCACTCCGTGGGTGTAGTGGGTGCTTTTTACATGCCACCGGCACGGAGGCCAGGCGAGGCTGGCAACGGCCACGATCGGATGGTGCTTTTTATGTGCCACCGGCATGGAGGCCAGTCGGGGCGGCGCTGGCAACGGCCACGTTCGGATGGTTCTCTTACGCGCCACCGGCACTGGTATCACAGCTACAATTTCCATTGATGTTGATCGATTTTGATTTTGATTCCACTGTGCATATTACTGAGATGGCAACACTGCAGGCAAGTGACTGGCTGGTTGTGAGATCGTGTAGAACAAGGAAAAGGGAAAGTATGCTACTACCTATGGAGAATATTTGTTCTCAGTAGCCTGGATTGCTGTTCCCCACAATGGTCACCGCAAAGTTCAAGTTAATAGCAGAACTAGAGGCAATCCAATGCCACTACACCAGGAAGGTTAACTCATTGCAACAGATGAGCTGTTAGTAGAGGCTGAAAGTGCTGACTCTACTTTCTAGGGATAAGACCTGAAAGATATGCAGTGTGTGTGTGTGTCTAGTTCTCAACTTTGGAATTGGAAGTTATACCAAACACTGGAGTTCATGTCGCTGCAGAGTTCCGAAGATCCTATCCTCTCCATCTTGAGTTAGGACACAATATTGTAACAGCTTAGATTTTTAAGGGCCCGCAACTTTTCGACACTTTTGCCAGACCACTTCAGGGATCTGTGAAGAGCAGATAAGGATGTATTCAAAAAATATTTGGACAAATTTCTAAAGTACCAGATGAACTTGCATCACGACAGGAAAAATAAGAAAGAGTAGCTTTGGCCAACTCGTTACTTCATCAGAAACAGTTCTGGAGCGAGCTGGGAAATGAGTGTTAAGTAGAAACCAATCACACTAAAGGTTGTACCCCAGCGTAGCCATAGAAACCAGTAAAAGTAAGGATATATTTGTGTGTGAAGTTAATCCAAACATGAAAACACAAAGAGAAAACACAACAATGCTCAGGAAAGAAGGAGGGTTTAACGTTTCGAGCGGAGCTCTTCGTCGGAAACATAGGAAAAGGTAACATCCAAAGAAGGGAAGACGGAGGAGAAAAAAAAATCGCCAACAGTACACACGCGAGCACATTTTATATATATGTGTGTGTGTGTGTGTATGTGTGCATATATATGTATTCCTTTGTTCTTTTATACATTTCAGCCTTAAGGCTGTGGCCATGCTGGGGCACCATGCATATTATACATGTGTGTGTGTATTGGAGGTGACAGATCTCATCTAAGTATGTTGTTTGTTCCTTCTCGAGCCATGCTTAGCTCATAAGGGCCAGTTTCTCGGTTTCTTGGCGTATAGGTTCCCCACCTGGACGGGACGCCAGTCCGTTGCAGGTAAGCTGCAGAATGCAGGAGGAAAGAGTGAGAGAAAGTTGCGGTGAAAAAGTCAGCAGAGGTTTCGCCATTACCTTCTGCCGGAGCTTCGTGGAGCTTAGGCGTTTCGCTCATAAACACACACCTCGCCCGGTCTGAGATTCGAACCCACGATCCCTTGATTGCGAGTTCGCTGCTCTAACCACTAGGCCATGTGCCTCCACAATCTAAGTGAATGCATTTCATTCACAAGGCCTAAAAAGGTCAAAATATATCTGGTGTTCTCACTAGCTGCTACAGCTGCTGGGATGATTTTCATCTCCTAATATATATTGTTTTCAAACACAGCATGTCCATAAGAGATATCTTCAAATGAATGTCACTATAAATTTCCTTTTAGCGATGTATTAACATTATGATATACAGATCAAATGGATATATATATATATATCATCATCAGTATCATTGTTTAACTTCCACTTTACATGCTGGCATGGGTTGGACAGTTTGACTGAGGACTGGCCAGCCAGTAGGCTGCACCAGGCTCCAATCTGATCGAGCAAGTTTTCTACAGCTGGATGCCCTTCTTAATGCCAACCACTCCATGAGTGTAGTGGGTGGTTTTTACATGCCACCTGCATGGGAGCCTGTCGGGTGGCACTGGCATCGACCACATTTGAGTGGTGCTTTTTACGTGCCATTGGCATGGGGAGCCAGTCATGCGGGATGGCACGAACCCACGCTCAGATGGTGCTTATTACAGGTGCCAATCAGGCAGCACTGGCCACGACTATAATTTCGACTTCACTTGACTCAACAGGTCTTCTCAAGCACATCACATTTTCTGACGATAGAAGGGTACTTTTAAATGGGTTGGTTATGCAACACTGGCATCGGCCACGGCTACAATCTCACCTTATTTGCCGGGTCTTCTCAATTACAACATATCTCCAAAGGTCTCAGTCTCATGTCACTGCTTCTGTGAGGCCCAACTTTTGAAGGTCATGCTTCACCACCTCATCCCATGTCTTCCTGGGTCTACCTCTTCCACAGGTTCCTTCCACTGTTAGGGTGTAACTCCTCTTTACATAGGCTATATATATATATATATATATATGGCACCAGTGCAGGTGGCACGTAAAAAGCACCCACTACACTCTCGGAGTGGTTGGCGTTAGGAAGGGCATCCAGCTGTAGAAACTTTGCCAGATAAGACCGGAGCCTGGTGCAGCCTTCTGGCTTCCCAGATCCCCGGTCGAACCGTCCAACCCATGCTAGCATGGAGAACGGACGTTAAACGAAGATGATGATGATATATATATTTATAGGGCGGCGAGCTGGCAGAAATGTTAGCACGCCGGGCGAAATACGTAACCGTATTTTGTCTGCCGTTACATTCTGAGTTCAAATTCCGCCGAGGTCGAATTTGCCTTTCATCCTTTCGGGGTCAATAAATTAAGTACCAGTTATGCACTGGGGTCGATGTAATCGACTTAATTCCTTTGTCTGTCCTTGTTGGTCCCCTCTGTGTTTGGCCCCTTGTGGGTAGTAAAGAAATATATATATATATATTTGTAGTCCACAGATGAAATCTAGAGATTCTCAGTACAGAAGACACTTGGAGTGCTTAATGCTCAAAAGATTCAAACTTTGACTCCAAAGTCTTTACGGGGGATCAATTCCACAGGGCAACGAGTTGTTATAATAGGGATCAAGTTGAGTAGATATAGAGGCAGTTATGCAGATAAACAAATTAGATATATTAAAGATAATAGTTTGGGCATGAAACAGAAAATATGTATACATGCATAGGCGTAGGAGTGGCTGTGTGGTAAGTAGCTTGTTTACCAACCACATGGTTCCGGGTTCAGTCCCACTGCGTGGCACCTTGGGCAATTGTCTTCTACTATAGACTCGGGCCGACCAAAGCCTTGTGAGTGGATTTGGTAGACGGAAACTGAAAGAAGCCCATCGTATATATGTATATTTATATATATATGTGTGTGTGCGTGTATGTCTGTGTTTGTCCCCCCCAACATCGCTTGACAACCGATGCTGGTGTGTTTATGTCCCTGTCTCCAAAGCCTTGTGAGTGGATTTGGTAGACGGAAACTGAAAGGAGCCCGTCGTATATGTATATATATATCATCATCATCATCATCATCATCGTTTAACGTCCGTTCTCCATGCTAGCATGGGTTGGACGGTTCGACCGGGGTTCTGGGAAGCCAGAAGGCTGCACCAGGCTCCAGTCTAATCTGGCAATGTTTCTACAGCTGGATGCCCTTCCTAACGCCAACCACTCCGTGAGTGTAGTGGGTGCTTTTTACGTATATATATATATGTATGTGTGTGTATATGTTTGTGTGTCTGCGTTTGTACCCCCAACATCGCTTGACAACCGATGCTGGTGTGTTTACGTCCCTGTAACTTAGTGGTTCGGCAAAAGAGACTGATAGAATAAGTACTGGGCTTCCAAAGAATAAGTCCTGTGGTCGATTTGCTCGACTAAAGGCGGTGCTCCAGCATGGCCACAGTCACATGACTGAAACAAGTAAGAAGTTAAAAAAAAAAAATGCAAAATGAGAGCAAGCAGAAGATGGAAATTTCAAATGATAAATATTTAAGTCCAGACTTACAGATATTTATATCAACATATTTCTGTGTTGTTTATATTCTGTGTAGGTTGGATCTATTAATATAAATATCTATATATTTATACTCAAATATTTATTGTCTGAAAGTCTCCATCTTTTGCTTTCTCTCATTTTGCACGTATACATATATATTTATTTTCTGTTTCATGCCAAAACTATTATTTTATATCACACTCCAGGGAGTGAAACAAGAAGTAGTTGATGGCTTCCGCTACCCAGGAAACCAAGTTAGTAATGGAGATGGATACTCAGAGAGTATTACCACTGGAATAAGAATAGCCTGGGCAAAGTTTAGAAAGCTTTTACCCCCTACTGGCAACAAAGAGCCTCTCGCTCAGAGTCAAAGATAGATTGTACGATGCATGTGTGCGAACTGCCACGCTTCACAGTAGTGAAACATGGGCCGTGACTGCGGAGGACATGCGTAGGCTTGAGAGAAATGAAGCTAGCAGAGTGTAAGGATCCTGAGAGAAATGTTGGACATAAGAAGCATTGGATGGGGCATGCAGGAGAGACGTTTGCGTTGGTATGGTCATGTACTACGAATGGATGAGGAGAGATGTGTGAAGAAGTGCCACTCCCAAACAGTTGAAGGAATCCGGAGTAGAGGTAGACCCAGGAAGACATGGGATGAGGTGGTCAAGCATGACCTTCAAACGTTGGGTCTCACAGAGGCAATGACGAAAGACCGAGACCTCTGGAGATATGCTGTGACTGCAAAGATGCGGCAAATAAAGTGTGTTCACTGCTGTATCCTACACCAGTTTCGCATAACCAGCCCCAGCCCATTCAAAAGTACCTTGGATCGTAGGGTGACCTGCTGTGCTTCAGGAGACCTATTGAGTCGAGTACATCAACATCAAAATGAAAATCAAATGGAAATTGTAGTTGTGATACCCATGCCAGTGACACGTAAAATGCACCATCCGAACGTGGCTGATGCCAGCACCACCTTGACTGGCTTCCGTGCCGATGGGACGTAAAAAGCACCAACTGATTGTGGCCGTTGCCAGCTTCCTCTGGCCCCTGTGCTGTTGGCACATAAAAAGCACCCACCCTACTCACTGAGTGGTTGGCATTAGGAATGGCATTCAGCTGTAGAAACACTGCCAGATCAGACTGGAGCCTGGTGCAGCTTCATGGCTTCCCAGACCCCAGTCGAACCATCCAACCCATGCTAGCATGGAAAACGGACGTTAAATGATGATGATGAATTTGTTTATCCACTTAATTTCCTCTGTATATAAACACACACAAACACATATGCATTTAAATATACTTATAAGTATACATACTTACATGATACATATATATATCTTTGAATAGTAAAGCACAAAAGCACATTATAACATAAAGGGAGCTGTTGATGGGTTAACCGAGCACAAAAGCACATTATAACATAAAGGGAGCTGTTGATGGGTTAACCGAGCACAAAAGCACATTATAACATAAAGGGAGCTGTTGATGGGTTAACCGAGCACAAAAGCACATTATAACATAAAGGGAGCTGTTGATGGGTTAACCGAGCACAAAAGCACATTATAACATAAAGGGAGCTGTTGATGAGTTAACCGAGCACAAAAGCACATTATAACATAAAGGGAGCTGTTGATGGGTTAACCGAGCACAAAAGCACATTATAACATAAAGGGAGCTGTTGATGGGTTAACCGAGCACAAAAGCACATTATAACATAAAGGGAGCTGTTGATGGGTTAACCGAGCACAAAAGCACATTATAACATAAAGGGAGCTGTGATGGGTTAACCGAGCACAAAAGCACATTATACATAAAGGGAGCTGTTGATGGGTTAACCGAGCACAAAAGCACATTATAACATAAAGGGAGCTATTCATGGGTTAACCGAGCACAAAAGCACATTATAACATAAAGGGAGCTGTTGATGGGTTAACCGAGCACAAAAGCACATTATAACATAAAGGGAGCTGTTGATGGGTTAACCGAGCACAAAAGCACATTATAACATAAAGGGAGCTATTCATGGGTTAACCGAGCACAAAAGCACATTATAACATAAAGGGAGCTGTTGATGAGTTAACCGAGTACAAAGGCACATTATAACATAAAGGGAGCTGTTGATGGGTTAACCGAGCACAAAAGCACATTATAACATAAAGGGAGCTGTTGATGGGTTAACCGAGCACAAAAGCACATTATAACATAAAGGGAGCTGTTGATGGGTTAACCGAGCACAAAAGCACATTATAACATAAAGGGAGCTGTTGATGGGTTAACCGAGCACAAAAGCACATTATAACATAAAGGGAGCTGTTGATGGGTTATCCGAGCACAAAAGCACATTATAACATAAAGGGAGCTGTTGATGGGTTAACCGAGCACAAAAGCACATTATAACATAAAGGGAGCTATTCATGGGTTAACCGAGCACAAAAGCACATTATAACATAAAGGGAGCTATTCATGGGTTAACCGAGCACAAAAGCACATTATAACATAAAGGGAGCTGTTGATGGGTTAACCGAGTACAAAGGCACATTATAACATAAAGGGAGCTGTTGATGGGTTAACCGAGCACAAAAGCACATTATAACATAAAGGGAGCTATTCATGGGTTAACCGAGCACAAAAGCACATTATAACATAAAGGGAGCTGTTGATGAGTTAACCGAGTAAAGGCACATATTATAACATAAAGGGAGCTGTTGATGGGTTAACCGAGCACAAAAGCACATTATAACATAAAGGGAGCTGTTGATGGGTTAACCGAGCACAAAAGCACATTATAACATAAAGGGAGCTGTTGATGGGTTAACCGAGCACAAAAGCACATTATAACATAAAGGGAGCTATTCATGGGTTAACCGAGCACAAAAGCACATTATAACATAAAGGAGCTATTATGGGTTAACCGAGCACAAAAGCACATTATAAATAAAGGGAGTGTTGATGGGTTAACCGAGCACAAAAGCACATTATAACATAAAGGGAGCTGTTGATGGGTTAACCGAGTACAAAAGCACATTATAACATAAAGGGAGCTGTTGATGGGTAACCGAGCACAAAAGCACATTATAACATAAAGGGAGCTGTTGATGGATTAACCGAGCACAAAAGCACATTATAACATAAAGGGAGCTGTTGATGAGTTAACCGAATACAAAGGCACATTATAACATAAAGGGAGCTGTTGATGGGTTAACCGAGCACAAAAGCACATTATAACATAAAGGGAGCTGTTGATGGGTTAACCGAGCACAAAAACATTATAACATAAAGGGAGCTGTTGATGGGTTAACCGAGCACAAAGCACATTATAACATAAAGGGAGCTGTTGATGGGTTAACCGAGCACAAAGCACATTATAACATAAAGGGAGCTGTTGATGGGTTAACCGAGCACAAAAGCACATTATAACATAAAGGGAGCTATTGGGTTAACCGAGCACAAAAGCACATTATAACATAAAGGGAGCTGTTGATGGTTAACCGAGCACAAAAGCACATTATAACATAAAGGGAGCTGTTGATGGGTTAACCGAGCACAAAAGCAATTATAACATAAAGGGAGCTATTCATGGGTTAACGAGCACAAAAGCACATTATAACATAAAGGGAGCTATTCATGGGTTACCGAGCACAAAAGCACATTATACATAAAGGGGGAGCTGTTGATGGGTTAACCGAGCACAAAAGCACATTATAACATAAAGGGAGCTGTTGATGGGTTAACCGAGCACAAAAGCACATTATAACATAAAGGGAGCTGTTGATGGGTTAACCGAGCACAAAAGCACATTATAACATAAAGGGAGCTGTTGATGGGTTAACCAAGCACAAAAGCACATTATAACATAAAGGGAGCTGTTGATCAGTTAACCGAGTACAAAGGCACATTATAACATAAAGGGAGCTGTTGATGGGTTAACCGAGCACAAAAGCACATTATAACATAAAGGGAGCTGTTGATGGGTTAACCGAGCACAAAAGCACATTATAACATAAAGGGAGCTGTTGATGGGTTAACCGAGCACAAAAGCACATTATAACATAAAGGGAGCTGTTGATGGGTTAACCGAGCACAAAAGCACATTATAACATAAAGGGAGCTGTTGATGGGTTAACCGAGCACAAGCACATTATAACATAAAGGGAGCTGTTGATGGTTAACCGAGCACAAAAGAACATTATAACATAAAGGGAGCTGTTGATGGTTAACCGAGCACAAAAGCACATTATAACATAAAGGGAGCTGTTGATGGGTTAACCGAGCACAAAAGCACATTATAACATAAAGGGAGCTGTTGATGGGTTAACCGAGCACAAAAGCACATTATAACATAAAGGGAGCTGTTGATGGGTTAACCGAGCACAAAAGCACATTATGACATAAAGGGAGCTGTTGATGGGTTAACCGAGCACAAAAGCACATTATGACATAAAGGGAGCTGTTGATGGGTTAACCGAGCACAAAAGCACATTATGACATAAAGGGAGCTGTTGATGGGTTAACCGAGTACAAAAGCACATTATAACATAAAGGGAGCTGTTGATGGGTTAACCAAGCACAAAAGCACATTATAACATAAGGGGAGCTGTTGATGGGTTAACCAAGCACAAAAGCACATTATAACATAAAGGGAGCTGTTGATGGGTTAACCAAGCACAAAAGCACATTATAACATAAAGGGAGCTGTTGATGGGTTAACCGAGCACAAAAACACATTATAACATAAAGGGAGCTGTTGATGGGTTAACCGAGTACAAAAGCACATTATAACATAAAGGGAGCTGTTGATGAGTTAACCAAGCACAAAAGCACATTATAACATAAAGGGAGCTGTTGATGGGTTAACCGAGCACAAAAGCACATGGTTAACCCATGAACAGCTCCTTTTATGTTATAATGAGAGTGAAGAGGCAAAAGTTGGGGAGAGAAAGAGCAAACATATAAATGTAGGAAGTGAAAGAGAAAATGCAACATCCTCATGTTGTTTGTCATTAAAATAGACATTCCCATTATTCCAAATGCCATTGCAGATGAGAAGCCTCTGAGAGACCTTCAGTATTAGATTAAATTTAGAATATTAAGAGAGCGAGAGTGTGTGTGTGTGTGTGTGTGTGTGTATGTGTGGTACTTTCGATAATATGAAACAGGAAATTGGCAATATAATAGGTAGTGTGTGTATGTACGTTTGAAATCAAAGCATCTGCTTTGCTATACCATGCTGATTGTTATAATTATAGTTGTTGAGTTTGGTCACTGTACTAGAGCAATCTCAAACGCAAGTCCTGACCAAACGACCATAAAAGGTATTACAAGAAGAAACTTAAAACAACTGTCAGGATTTTGAATTTTTCTTAACTTTCTGTTTATTTCCATTTATTTCATTGATTCAGAGTTTTAAAAAAATATGTAAAGATATCCTAAACTCCAAAATGTTTTTAAGGGAATTGCTTTCATCCATCTTCATGATGATGATCATCATCGTTTAACGTTTGCTTTCCATGCTAGCATGGGTTGGACGATTTTGACTGAGGGCTGGCGAACCAGATGGTTGCACCAGGCTCCAATCTTGATTTGGCAGAGTTTCTACAGCTGGATGCCCTTCTTAACGCCAATCACTCCGAGAGTGTACTGGATGCTTTTTATGTGCCACCTGCACGGGGGCCAGTCAGGCAGTACTGGCAACGACCTTGCTCGAATCTTTTTACACATGCCACCAGCACTGGTGCCAGTAAGGCGACTTCGGTAACGATCACGCTCAAACGGTGCCCTTTTACGTGCCACTGGCACGGAAACCAGTTGGCTGCTCTGGCAACGATCACGCTCGGATGGTGCTCTTGGCACCCTACTAACGCGGGCACAAATGCCAGTAAGGCGACGCCGGTAACGATCATGCTCGAATGGTGCCCTTTTACGTGCACAGGCACAGAAGCCAGTTGGCTGCTCTGGCAACGATCATGCTCGGATGGTGCTCTTGACACCCTACTAGCACGGGCACAAGTGCCAGTAAGGCGATGCTGGTAACGATCATGCTCGAATGGTGCCCTTTAAGTGCCACTGGCACGGAAGCCGGTAAGCCGCTCTGTCAATGATCACGCTCGTATGGTGCTCTTTGCACCCTGCTAGCACGGACGCCAGTCATCTCTTACTATACTCCTCACATTGTATTGTAATTGGTTGCACTAATTGGTGGCATAACCAGGTGGGCAGACTGGGCTCGTTAGCCTTGGTTGGCAGCCAGTCTAGGAGAAGGAAAACTCTGACTCCAAACCCTCGCTCCGCTGCCTTGCGGATGCTCTTGGGAGAGGGAAAGGCTATGGGAGTAAACCCAGACAGAAAATCCGGAGTGGAGCCCCGAAGGCAGTAGGGTGTTGAATCTCGACCCCTTTCCGGCAACTCCTGCAGCCAACCAGATTCCAAACGTACTGCACTGCATTCCTTTGGATTATGTCTGGGGGGCCGAGAGGGAGATTCTGGTGTCTGGGCAGCCCAGTGTCTTCGTTTCTACCGCCCAGGCTTGCGCCATGGAGAAACTACTCCATCGATGGAATTGGTGGCATCTGTTCCTGAATAAAATTGTGCTATTCCAGGAAAACCATTACCTCATGAATTTCTAACTCTAAAATCACATTATTAAAGCTAAGCGCTCTAACCTCCTAAATAGGATATTATTCACTACTATGAGCAGCAAGATCAACACTTAGCATGTTGTGTTATATAGTAGAGGAAATCATTTAAAAGTTAATTTCACATCATAAAACTAGTAAAATCCTGGATATCATTTTACATTCTCATAGCAGTGGATAAACAAGTCACATAATGTGCATGATAATAATGATAATAATTCATTTGTTTATTGGCCACAAGGGCTAACAAAAATCAATTAAAACATAAAGGGACAAAACACAGGACGAAAGTTACAAAGGGTTTTGTCCGTTTGAAAAAGGTTCGTGTACAAAAGCAGGATATCAAAGAAATGTAAGTAACAATTAAAACTTCCAATAGGGGGAGGCGCTTCGAAAGGTTACTCGTGGAAAAACCCATAAAAGCCACGGGAGCCTGGTCAAAAGGGGGGGGGGGGGGTAGAGAGCCCCTTGCTCCTTTTATATTTCCTTTTAATTCTCACAGGTGTATCCTCAAAATTGGTCCGTTCATACTGATCATTCTTGCGACATTCACCCACCTTTCAATAAACTTGCTACCAGACATCACTTCCCTCTCTACTCTCATCTTCCTTTTCAAGTGAAGCTTGAAAAAGTTGATGAGGCCTTGGCCAAAGAGGAAAGTGTCTGACCTTAGCCCTTTCAAACGGGTCCACTATGATAATAATAATAATAATGATAATTCTTTTTATTGGCCACAAGGGCTGACACACATGATTAGAAAACATAAAGGGACAAAACAGGACGAAAGGTTACAAAGGATTTTGTCCGTTTGTAAAAATCCATGTAAAAAACTGCAACAACAAAATATTTAACAATGAAAAACTCCCAATGGGGGGAGGCGCTTCGAAAGGTTCCTGGTGGAAAAAACCCATAAAAGCCAACGGGGGCCTGGTCAAAAGGGGGGTAGAGAGCCCCTTTCTCCTTTTATATTTCCTTTTAATTCTCTCAGGTGTATCCTCAGAATTGGTCCGTTCATACTGACCATTCTTGCGACATTCACCCACCTTTCAATAAACTTGCTACCAGACATCACTTCCCTCTCTACTCTCATCTTCCTTTTCAAGTGAAGCTTGAAAAAGTTGATGAGGCCTTGGCCAAAGAGGAAAGTGTCTGACCTTAGCCCTTTCAAATGGGTCCACTATACTGTTTTACTGTTTACTGTTTTACTTGTTTCAGTCATTTGACTGCGGCCATGCTAGAGCACCACCTTTAATCGAGCAACTCGACCCCGGGACTTATTCTTTTGTAAGCCCAGTACTTATTCTATCGGTCTTTTTTGCCGAACCGCTAAGTAACGGGGACATAAACACACCAGCATCGGTTGTCAAGCAATGCTAGGGGGACAAACACACACACGCATATATATATACATATATACGACGGGCTTCTTTCAGTTTCCGTCTACCAAATCCACTCACAAGGCTTTGGTCGGCCCGAGGCTATAGCAGAAGACACTTGCCCAAGATGCCACGCAGTGGGACTGAACCCAGAACCATGTGGTTGGTTAGCAAGTTACTTACCACACAGCCACTCCTGCGCCTATGATGATGATAATAATAATAATAATAATAATAATAATAACTGGTAAACTTTTGTAGGATTAGATCTCTGTGATGTAATCTACTAAACAGCTGATGTATCACACTCACTACAATTGTTTAGCATATTTGTCATAACTTTCCATGTTTAGCAGCGAGTGTAGACCTAGGTATTAAAGCTTAGAACATGTAATTCTGGTACTTAAGATAGTTAGGAATTTTATAAGAAACAATTTGATTGCTTTATTACAGAGAATCTTCACGTTTTGTTCATGGCAAAAAAATTTTCTAATGAAGACCAGACTATTAAGTGTATGCTCCTAGGTTGAAGACTTGCTACAGTTGATGTGCTTTGGTAATTTCTGGTCGACTTTGCTGGAAGAACTTACTTGTATCACCATAAAACAAACCCCTCTGATAATAAACATTAGACTTTTTTTTCATGGTAAACCAATTTATTCCATTTTTGAATTATATCACAGAGTTCACTGAGTGGTTAAATCATTCAATCAGGAAACCAACAAGGGAAGCTCTTTGTGATTGATTGATATTCTAGAAATAGCAACCAGATCTCCCTTAAATAACCTCACTATTTTAAAAAAGAAGGGAGTTTTAGATAATATAATCCTAGATAACTATGTGTGGAGGCACATGGCCTAGTGGTTAGAGCAGCGGACTCGCGGTCGAGGGATCGCGGGTTTGAATCTCAGACTGGGTGATGTGTGTGTTTATGAGCGAAAACACCTAAGCTCCATGCGGCTCCAGTAGAAGGTAATGGCGAAACTTCTGCTGACTCTTTCGCCACAACTTTCTCTCACTCTTTCCTCCTGCATCTTGCAGCTCACCTGCGACAGACCGGTATCCCGTCCAGGTGGGGAACTTATACGCCAAGAAACCGGGAAACCGGCCCTTCTCATGTGACTAAATTTTGTGGGGAAAATTAAATCAAAGCTCAACATACAGGTAGTAACATCCTATTAGCAAAATGATATTAAGTACCAATAATGATATTTCCTGATTGCTGAAATTTGATGTGAATACTTACTAAATTTAAAAGTTGGTCACAATCAAGTAGAAACAGACTTATATCAATCAGCATTCTCATTATTTTCATGATGTATTTAAAAAAAAATAACTGCCATCAGGAAAATATTTTTAGCTAGAAGAACAGAAAGGTCTTGAAATGTTATTATTTATAAACTGAAAATGATTTATGTACTTGCATAGCGAGTGACTTGATCTGATATCGTGTGCTGGAATGAAAACAATTGCAGCGTGGAAGGTGTTTATAAACCATTTAAGAAACACACAAAAACCGTTAGATTCACTTCAACATTTAAATTTAATTTGTCAAAATATTTTCGTCGCTTTGAGACCGGAACCTGTTCGCTGACAAAGCTTCGTGCTGCATCTCATTGTTGTGAAAATAATTTATTATTTTCATAATTTACATTTGACGGATATACCCTCCAGCCTTCATCAAGTGTCTTGGGGAAAGTTTGAACCTGGGTTTTCATTCCTAAGGTATTTTTCAATGTTGCGAATTTTAGGGCTTATAAATCTAATATTTTCCTATCCTTCCTTAATACTGGTTCCCATATGCTACTCATATCTGTACTTGGTCTGCTTAGGAGGTTGTTGTGTCCTAACATATACTCTTTACTCTCTCTTTTACTTGTTTCAGTCATTTGACTGCGGCCATACTGGAGCACCACCTTTAGTCGAGCAAATCGACCCCGGGACTTATTCTTTGTAAGCCCAGTACTTATTCTATCAGTCTCTTTTGCCGAACCGCTAAGTGACAGGGACGTAAACACACCAGCATCGGTTGTCAAGCAATGCTAGGGGGACAAACACACACACATACACATATATATATATACATATATACGACAGGCTTCTTTCAGTTTCCGTCTACCAAATCCACTCACAAGGCATTGGTTGGCCCGGGGCTATAGCAGAAGACACTTGCCCAAGATGCCACGCAGTGGGACTGAACCCGGAACCATGTGGTTGGTTAGCAAGTTACTTACCACACAGCCACTTCTGTGCTGCTTCTTTTAGTTTTCGTATTTTCCAGTGGTGTTCTCTGTTGATTATTTTAACTTCATCCCACAGGGTGAGGTGGTCTTAATTTTTTACATACATGATCAGTTGTACCCGATTTAGCAATATCTCCTCGTGCCACGGCTTTGCGATGTTTATCTACCCTTATCAGCCGAAATGTGTTAACAACAAACAAGATGAGGACAAATATCCGTCAAATATAAATAATGTACATAATTCCTTATCTCGTAAATACAGACCTGAAAATAATAGTCTAATAAAAAAAAAACATACAAACATTTTAAAACTTGCAGCACAGTCATGGTATCATTAGTGCACATATGCATGCCCACGTGTGCACACACACACACACACACACTCACTCACACACTTACACACATCATCATCATCATCATTGTTCGACCGTGGTCGAGACAATGGAATTTACCATGCTATGCTAGACTTCACGGTCCATCGTAGCATTGCGGAGGTCCTGTTGCTGGATGCCTGTATCCCTGGAGATTACATCAGGGTAGGAGAGTGTGCGCCCTCTGGTATCGCGAGTAGATGGCTTCCAGAGGAGAAGAGTAGAAATTGCCTCGTTTCCAGCTCTACTACAATGTCCAGCAAACTGGACTCTCCTACCTTTCACATATGCATGCCCACGTGTGCACACACACACACAACACACACACACACACACACACACACACACACACACCACACACACACACACACACACACGCATATACATTCATGAGTAACCAGCAGAAGCTTTTTTTAGTTTCATGCATATGTACGTCTATGCCTATGCATACATACATGTCAAAAATAGAAATTCCTTAGATAAATCAGTCTTAATTATCTATCTGCAATGCAAAACAATTTAGTAAATGCACACAACCTTTTATAGCCTACATAATAGTTTTAATAGAATAACAAAACTAATAGAATAGATTGCTTTGTAAAGATTAAAATTTAAGCTCCGTGCAATAAGCCTTTGTAGAGGTCACAGTAACGCAGTCTGCCTTTCAATACTAAAATGTATCAACTCTTACATCAGAAAGTACCACAAACACATAAAAAAAACACTTCTAAACAAAATATATTTCACTAGCAGTATTGCCCGGCGTTGCTCGGATTTGTAAGGGAAATAACTATATAAGCATTTTTAGAGAGTTATAGCAAAAAAATGCATTAAAAATGGAAAAATAATGATGGTAAATTTTTTTTTAAATCGTTGACTCATCGTAGACATTTTTAGAGAGTTACTTCCCTTATATAATAGCGAAAAAAATGCATTAAAATGATGGTAAATTTTTTTTTAAAACGTTGACTCATCGTAGACGCGCGCTAATACCCAGAAGGGCTCGATATGAATCACGACTATAAGATACCCGGTTTTGGTTAAACTGCACCGCAAAATGTGGGAGTAGTTAGGAATCTAAATCATAGGAGACAGACACACAACTTGACTGTTATATATAAAGATATATTAGATATATTAACATTGCTCTTTCAATATGAAAAAGAAAAAAAACAACTCTGGTCATTAGTATAAAAATTGGCACAAACTAATCAATTTACAAACACATGGAAAATTCATTAAAGAAATTCTAATATTGTTCTGTTGCTAACAACCCACATTTTCACAAGTTTATTCTGAGCATGTACACCGTTATTTCTATGGCTGGTTACGATAAAGCCATATAACAGGATCTTCAAACTGAAGTTGTATACGAACTTCAATTCACAAATAAACAAATCCATAAAATCCTATAAGAAATAAAAATAAACTTATCACTATAGAAAGATATCTGAAAAAGAACTTATCAAAATTATTCCCCACTATATATGTTACATGCATGCACAACCAGCTGCACATACATGCACTGAATCCCAGATTGATAAGTTGCTCTTGAATTACACTGTTAATGTGTGTGTGTGCGTGCAAGTATATGTGTGTAAGTTTGTGTGAATATGTATGTATGTCTGTATGTATGTGTATATATATATATATATATATATATATATATATATATATGTATGTCACCGTGACCGACCAGGCTATCAGGTGTTGCTACACATCGCTGGTCACAATGCGCTTCGCATTGTTTTAGCCTTCAAATGACGCCACCCCGCTGGCTAAGCGAGCAGGCCAACAGAAGAAAGAGTGAGAGAAAGTTGTGGCGAAAGAGTACAGCAGGGATCGCCACAATCCCCTGCCGGAGCCTCATGGAGCTTTAGGGGTTTTCGCTCAATAAACACTCACAACACTTGGTCTGGGAATTGAAAGCACAATCCTACGACCGAGAGTTTGCTGCTCTAGCCACTGGGCCATTGTGCCTCCACATATATGTATGTATATGCACGTATACGAGGTGGGGTGCCCAACAGAATGTTGCAATATTATTTTATTCACTTAGTTTTACATGTTTATACTTCTATCACCTTCAAAGTCTCCTCCATTTGAAGCAGTGCTGGAATCCTTGAGAAATGATACCTTTTAATGCCTCATTATTTTTTCTTCACCTCTTCCACATCTGCAAATTCCATAGCACCAGCTTTCATCACCATTGATGGACCTTTGAAAATAGATATGAATCAACTTCCAACTGTTCTTTCAGTTCATGACATGCATTTAGTCATGATTGCTTTTGATCTTCTGTGAGCAAGCAAGGCAATGTAGAGGCACATGGCCTTGTGGTTAGAGCAGCGGACTCGCGGTCGAGGGATCACGGGTTCGAATCTCAGACCGGACGATGTGTGTGTTTATGAGTGAAACACCTAAGCTCCACGCAGCTCCGGCAGAAGGTAATGGTGAAACTTCTGCTGACTCTTTCGCCACAACTTTCTCTCACTCTTTCCTCCTGCATCTTGCAGCCCACCTGCGACAGACTGGCGTCCCGTCCAGGTGGGGAACCTATATGCCAAGAAACCGGGAAACCAGCCCTTATGAGCCAGGCATGGCTCGAGAAGGAACAACCAAAAAATCCAAAAAAACCCCAGTTTCACTCTCTTTACTCTGCCCAACTTTCATGTTGAAGTCTCCCATAATGATTTTAATATCATGTGATTTGCACTGCCTCATCCAATTGGTCATAAAAATCATCTATCTCTTCGATATTACTGTCAGACATGGGAGCATAGCACTGAATCACTACTGTGTCAAACAGTTTACCTCAAAGTTATACCAACATCACTCTATTGGAAATACACCAGAATCCAGCCAACCTTTTAGCTTCATGCTCATGAGTGTTGCCTGTTTCGCCTGAATACAGAAATGTGACACCATCTAAGACAACTTTCCCTGCAACAGGCCATCTCGCTTCACAAGATGTTGATGCTCAACCGTCTCATCTCCTTCAAAATGTTATCCATTTTTCCACTCTGATATTTTGTCCTTACATTCCATGTCCAAAACTGATGTTGTTGTTGCTGCAGTAGCATGAAAACGATCGGGTATCTCCCACTGTGAATGATAGTCCCTACTGGACGAGACCCCGTTTCTGGTGTCCTTCATGTTGTTATTCCTTTTCTTGTTAGCAGCCATTCTATGATCTATATACAAGGCAGAATACAAGGGGTGGGTTGCCATTACCTTCCCCTGTGCAATGGCACTTAACCTAGTATGCTCCTGAGGTTGGCCAAGTATGGATCATCTGCATAGCTGCAATGGTCTTCAAACTGTTGGTCTGCATGAGACTCTTCTGCCTTGTTGGCCATCCAATGCCCTGCTGCCGACATCTTTGCCATAACCCTGACCCAGGAGGCTAGCAGGTACTATACCTTGCCCAAGGGTGATCTGCAGGCCATCGGAAGGAAGGAGCGCTTTACACCTCCTTTTGCCAATCATTAATTGACACCGACACCTGATATATACACATATAAGTATATATAAAAAGAACTCACGAGCAGTCAATGACCATCCAACAAATTTGTGTAAATATCCAGGGGTTGGACAAAATAATGGAAGCCCCTAAAAATTTCAAACAAATTTATTTTCGGGTGCTGGTTATGTGCCACCGGCACCTGCCCCGACTGGTGGCACGTAAAAAGTACCATCCGATCGTGGCTGTTGCCAGCCTTGTCTGGCCCCTGTGCCGGTGGCATGTAAAAAGCACCATCCGATCGTGGCCGTTTGCCAGCCTCGTCTGGCACCTGTGCAGGCGGCACGTAAAAAGCACCCACTACACTCACAGAGTGGTTGGCGTTAGGAAGGGCATCCAGCCGTAGAAACATTGCCAGATCAGACTGGGCCTGGTGCAGCCTTCTGGCTTCCCAGACCTCAGCTGAACCGTCCAATCCTTGCTAGCATGGAAAGCGGATGCTAAACGATGATAATGATGATGATGATTACATCATTTGAAAGAAACCGTTCTTGTCAGATGACCACATAGACTTCAAACATAAAGGATACAATCATTTTCCTAACATGTTCACATCACTAATGGAACTCCAAATATTTACCTTGTTTCTGTTGTCATATCTCTTGTAGAATGAGTTTAGAAAGTAAAGTAATGCATACCTTGTCAAGTCTACTATAATTTAGAGAGTAGCAGAGGAAATAGTAAGGGGGTCAGGATAAAAGGAGTGGTGACCTAGTTACTTACACTTAAGAGGTAGTATGTAGAATGTAGTCTTCAACCATTTAGAATCAAATCTATTGGGTGTTGTCAACTGTATTCTAGTTAATGGTAATAAAGGCGGCAAGCTGGCAGAAACGTTAGCACACCCGGGTGAGATGCTTTGCGGTATTTCGTCTGTGGCTACGTTCTGAGTTCAAATTCCACTGAGGTCGACTTTGCCTTTTATCCTTTTGGTGTCGATAAATTAAGTACCAGTTACGCACTGGGGTCGATATAATTGACTTAATACCTATGTCTGTCCTTGTTTGTACCTCTGTGTTTAGCCCCTTGTGGGTATTAAAGAAATAGGTAATAAATCAATTAATGTGAGACAATTTACTAGACTTTCAATGTACTGGGACCATATATTACTCTTTTACTCTTTTACTTGTTTCAGTCATTTGACTGTGGCCATGCTGGAGCACTGCCTTTAATCGAGTAACTTGACCCCAGGACTTATTCTTTTGTAAGCCCAGTACTTATTCTATCGGTCTCTTTTGCCGAACCGCTAAGTAACGGGGACGTAAACACACCAGCATCGGTTGTCAAGCAATGCTAGGGGGACAAACACAGACACACAAACACATATATATATATATATATATATATATATATATATATATATATATATATGCATATATACGACGGGCTTCTTTCAGTTTCCGTCTACCAAATCCACTCACAAGGCTTTAGTCGGCCCGAGGCTATAGTAGAAGACACTTGCCCAAGGTGCCACGCAGTGGGACTGAACCCGGAACCATGTGGTTAGTAAACAAGCTACTTACCACACAGCCACTCCTGACACAAAAGAGTAGGGTGTAGGGGTAGTAGACTAGGTAAGTGCAGTAATGGATTACTAGGGCTCCAAGATTATAGCCGAAATGGCTGTAAATATTAATTCTTTAATTTATTTTTAAACTGTAACCTAATAAATCCCCTAATATTTAATTCTAATCCCTACTCCTAAATAATTTAACATTCAACTAATCTCTCCATTCACACTCTACCTACAAGCCCATAACCCCATTGCTAAAAATAACTTTACAGCCACTGACCTTAGCCAGAATCTACACAAGCATTTACTACTAGATTTCCTCCCCAACCCCTACAGACTAGAAGAATACCTATTTCTTTATTACCCACAAGGGGCTAAACATAGAGGGGACAAACAAGGACAGACATAGGTATTAATTCGATTACATCGACCCCAGTGCGTAACTGGTACTTATTTAATCGACCCCAAAAGGATGAAAGGCAAAGTCAACCTCGGCGGAATTGGCACCTACTATTCTCTTTAAATTTCTTTCATTTTGCTCTACTTTGTTTATTTTTTACATTATCTTCCTCTACCCCCTCCTTTCTCTTATCTTCTTGGCTCTCTTTGTACACTATATTCTTAAAGACTATTAGGCGGCGAGCTGGCAGAAACGTTAGCACGCCGGGCGAAATGCGTTGCCGTATTTCGTCTGCCGTTACGTTCCGAGTTCAAATTCCGCCGAGGTCGACTTTGCCTTTCATCCTTCCGGGGTCGATAAATTAAGTACCAGTTACGCACTGGGGTCGATGTAATCGACTTAATCCGTTTGCCTGTCCTTGTTTGTCTCCTCTGTGTTTAGCCCCTTGTGGGTAGTAAAGAAATATATATTCTTAAAGACTATGTTTTTATATACCTTTCTTTATCCTTAACGCCAATCCTTAACTTCCTCCCTTACTCTATCAACCTCTCTTTCTATTTATGTACTTTTCTATCTTTTTACCACATAATAGCCACCTCTGTTACCATTCTTTTATTGAATGTTGATATTTACACTATCAGGACTTTGATCTACATGGATTTACACAGGATTACTCCGAAGGACTTATGGACTTACTTCTACATGATCGGAAAGTTAAACTGTGAACTTTTATGCTCCTTTTTCTTCTCTTTCTTCATTTCTTAATTCTTTTACTCCTATCCTCTATATCGTCATTTCATTAATCTGTATCCTTCTCATTTTCCCTGTTTGTCTCTGATGATGCAATATCCCATACTCTGGGATATCCTTGAAACAGCTGTAAGACTTTGAATCTTTTTTCCAATAATAATGATGTATATGACTTGAGATGTTTGCCTTGCCTTAACATTTGTTGTCCTCTTCAACAATTTTATATATATATATATATATATACACACACACACACACATACACACACACACACATACCCACACACACACATACATGTTACCTCCCCTGACCACTGTCCGAAGTCAGGACGCCATGATAGCCCGTTAGCTCCTACACACATTTTTTTCTCTCCTTGTTTCTCTCCTTTTTTTTTTCTGTGTATCTTTCTGTCAAAGAGCGTAGGCTCGAAACGTAAAAGACTTGTTCTATTTCTATTCCTGAGCGCCATGCTAATACATTTGTTTGTTTGTACTCCACCTGCCTTCGTCTTTTGTTTATTTTCGTAAACCTTCCTGTTATATATATATACACACACACATATACATGTACATATATATATATATAGCGATTTAGTTTACTACATTCTTGGAGTGGTTGGCATTAGGAAGGGCATCCAGCTGTAGAAACTCTGCCAGATCAAGATTGGAGCCTGGTGCAGCCATCTGGCTCGCCAGCCCTCAGACAAAATTGTCCAACCTATGCTAGCATGGAAAGCGGACGTTAAACGATGATGATGATGATTATATATATATATATATATATATATATATATATATATATATATGTACACACACACAATAACACATGTGTATGATGAGCTTCTTTTTTTCTTCCCATCACCCAAATTCACTCACACACACCTTGGTCTATAGTAGAAGACAACTGCCTACAGTGCTGTGCAGTGAGAGTGAACCCAAGACCACATGGTGAGAAAGTAAGTTCTTAACCACACAGCCATGCTTGCTCAGAATAACAGAAACCAATTTAATTTGTGTTAGTGTTTCGTTATATCTCTCTTTTTTTTTTTTTTACATTATCTTCCTCTACCCCCTCCTTTCTCTTATCTTCTTGGCTCTCTTTGTACACTATATTCTTAAAGACTATTAAGCGGTGAGCTGGCAGAAACGTTAGCACACCAGGCGAAATGCGTTGCCGTATTTCGTCTGCCGTTACGTTCCGAGTTCAAATTCCGGCGAGGTCGACTTAGCCTTTCATCCTTCCGGGGTCGATAAATTAAGTACCAGTTACGCACTGGGGTCGATGTAATCGACTTAATCCGTTTGTCTGTCCTTGTTTGTCTCCTCTGTGTTTAGACCCTTGTGGGTAGTAAAGAAATATATATTCTTAAAGACTATGTTTTTATATACCTTTCTTTATCCCTAATGCCAATCCATAACTTCCTCCCTTACTCTATCTACCTCTCTTTCTATTTATTTACTTTTCTTTCTTTTTACCACTTAATAGCCACCTCTGTTACCATTCTGTTATTGAATGTTGATATTTACACTATCAGGACTTTAATCTACATGGATTTACACAGGATTACTCCTAAGGACTTACTTCTACACGATGGGAAAGTTAAACTATGAACTTTTATGCTCCTTTTTCTTCTCTTTCTTCATTTCTTAATTCTTTTACTCCTATCCTCTATGTCATCATTTCATTAATCTGTACCCTTCTCATTTTCCCTGTTTGTCTCCGATGACGGAATATCCCATACTCTGGGATATCCTTGAAACAGCTGTAAGACTTTGAATCTTTTTTCCAATAATAATGATGTATATGACTTGAGATGTTTGCCTTGCCTTAACATTTGTTGTCCTCTTCAACAATTTATATATATATATATATATATACACACACACACACACACACACACACACACACACATACCCACACACACACATACATGTTACCTCCCCTGACCACTGTCCGAAGTCAGGACGCCATGATAGCCCGTTAGCTCCTACACACATTTTTTTCTCTCCTTGTTTCTCTCCTTTTTTTTTTCTGTGTATCTTTCTGTCAAAGAGCGTAGGCTCGAAACGTAAAAGACTTGTTCTATTTCTATTCCTGAGCGCCATGCTAATACATTTGTTTGTTTGTACTCCACCTGCCTTCGTCTTTTGTTTATTTTCGTAAACCTTCCTGTTATATATATATACACACACACATATACATGTACATATATATATATATAGCGATTTAGTTTACTACATTCTTGGAGTGGTTGGCATTAGGAAGGGCATCCAGCTGTAGAAACTCTGCCAGATCAAGATTGGAGCCTGGTGCAGCCATCTGGCTCGCCAGCCCTCAGACAAAATTGTCCAACCTATGCTAGCATGGAAAGCGGACGTTAAACGATGATGATGATGATTATATATATATATATATATATATATTATATATATATATATGTACACACACACACAATAACACATGTGTATGATGAGCTTCTTTTTTTCTTCCCATCACCCAAATTCACTCACACACACCTTGGTCTATAGTAGAAGACAACTGCCTACAGTGCTGTGCAGTGAGAGTGAACCCAAGACCACATGGTGAGAAAGTAAGTTCTTAACCACACAGCCATGCTTGCTCAGAATAACAGAAACCAATTTAATTTGTGTTAGTGTTTCGTTATATCTCTCTTTTTTTTTTTTTACTCTCTTTTACTTGTTTCAGTCATTTGACTGCGGCCATGCTGGAGCACCGCCTTTAGTCGAGCCAATCGACCCCAAGACTTATTCTTTGGAAGCCTAGTACTTAGTCTATCGGGCTCTCTTGCCGCTAAGTTACGGGAACGTAAACACACCACCATTGGTTGTCAAGCGATGTTGGGGGCGGGGGGGGGGGGGGTCAAACAAAGACATAAAAACATACACACACACACACACACAGAGCCTTCTTTCAGTTTCTGTCTACCAAATCCACTCACAAGGCTTTGGTCTGCCCGGGGCTGTAGTAGAAGACACTTGCCCAAGGTGCCACACAGTGGGAATGAACCCAGAATCATGTGGTTGGTAAGCAAGCTACTTACCACACAGCCACTCCTGCGCCTATTATTCTGATAAATTTAAATAAACAGTTGTTCCAATGGTTCTATGTCTGATGCATCGTAGCTATAATTACAGCAAGCTAGGCTGAGAGAAGTGTTTGTCATGGTCGGAGTGCAACACCACTGGCAGAAAACAAGCTGCTGCTCTTCAAGTAGCCGTGCGGTACCCTATCAGAATTAACCGTTTATAACTCTACACTTCCATTAGTGAAATTAATGTAATTATGTCAGTATGGTTGCAGGTGTGTAATTACATTGGTATCTTTAGCCTTTAGTAAAAACCCGACAAAATAATGACAGCTATAAATAAGAAGGGAAAAAAATATAAAAAACAATATCAGTGCTATATAATTGCTACTCTCTAGTTTGACTACTTCCTCTCTGTTAAACCTTGTCACAAACTAGTGATAGAGTCAAAGCATAGTCAAGTTTATAGGGCACCAGATTGCTTCTTGAGTGTATTTTCCCCAGGAGATAGTGAAGTTGGCAAATTCATTAGGAACTCGTCATAATGCTGGCACTTTCAATGGTGTATCTAATGAGTCATTAACATATAAACACTGATGAATCTATCTTTGAGTGTATCTAGGATAAGTCATCATGGGCAGAGCCCATCTCACAAGAATATACTTACAAAAAATACTTAACAATTTTGCATCACAGAAACATCATCATCGTTTAACGTCCGTTTTCCATGCTAGCACGGGTTGGACGGTTTTGACTCAGCGCTGGCAAACCAGATGGCTGCACCAGGATCCAGTCTTGATCTGGCAGAGTTTCTACAGCTGGATGCCCTTCCTAACGCCAACCACTCCGAGAGCGTAGTGGCTGCTTTTTACGTGCCACCTGCACCAGGGCCAGTCAGCCGGTACTGGCAATGACCTCGCTCGAATCTTTTTACACGTGCCACTGGCACAGGTGCCAGTGAAGCGACGTTGGTAACAATAACCTAAAAGTAATTCAGTTTTAGGGCTTTATCTCCATAAAAATGTAATATAATCACTACATAAGCACTTCTTATAAGTTAAATAGTTGAATTTTAATAAGACATTTTCCCAATATATTGATATCCATACAAGTTCTTGCATATATTATTGTGTGTGTATGCACGCGCACACGTGTGTATGTGTGTGTGAGAGAAAGAGAGAGAGAAAGGATCTTTTCTGTTTGAATGGCAGTTTTTCTAGCGGTGTCATGAAATTGTCACCCATAATTATGACCCTAGTATCGATCTATTGCATTTCAATCTGTTTTAGGGTTAGGGGTGGGGGGGAGGGTATCTTTTTTTCTTCACAAATGTAAATAAACCCAATCTGTTTCTTAAACGAGGGACATATTCATACGGCACAGAATGTTTTTTTTTACCTCAATGGACGTCATTGATTGGTTGAAATTGCAGAAATTGAAGAAAAAAAAAACAACAAATATCTTACAAACTATAGAATTTTCTCAATAAATCCAAGAGAAAAATATGTTTTATAAACACATTCTACCAGTATACGAAGTTTAAAATTCTTTAGTTACCTAGAAATTATGTTAAAAACTGCCGTTCAAACCGAAAAGAACAGATATCCATACAAGTTCTTGCATATATTATTATTATTATTGTGTGTGTGTGTGTGTATGCTCGTGCATACGTGTGTATGTGTGTGTGAGAGAGAGAAAGAGAGAGAGAGAGATAGTTTGTTAGTTTGTGAAATTTTCAGCTTCAGTAAAATTCAGTATTTTGCAGTCATGTGCTTGTGTGTGTGTGTGTGTGTGTATATAATGCAGAAAAGAAGTGGGTATATAAACGTGACATGTTATACACAATGTAATCTACACATAAGAGAATCACAGGCAGACTAACAGAGAACTATAGAATCTTCATATGTGATAGATGCTTCTCTATACTCACCCTGAAGAAGGGAAACCTTCTGGACTTTGAAATACTTGATGGCTAGCATCACACATTTTTTTTCATTTTTTATGTGTGTGTCTATTTTCTATTTCTGCTCTGCTCAACCTTTTCAAGTACTCGCCATGTTGGAACTTCTCTTCCTGTCACATTATCACACTATTCCATTGTTAATTTAGATTTTAACCTGTTCGCAGTTTCTCTTGTTGTTTACCATTTTTCTTTACTCTTCTTTTACTTGTTTCAGTCATTTGACTGCGGCCATGCTGGAGCACCGCCTTTAATCGAGCAACTCGACCCTGGGACTTATTGTTTTGTAAGCCCAGTACTTATTCTATCGGTCTCTTTTGCTGAACTGCTAAGTAACGGGGACATAAACACACCAGCATTGGTTGTCAAGCAATGCTAGGGGCATAAACACAGACACACACACAAACACACACACATATATACATATATACGACGGGCTTCTTTCAGTTTCCGTCTACCAAATCCACTCACAAGGCATTGGTCGGCCTGGGGCTATAGCAGAAGACACTTGCCCAAGATGCCACGCAGAGGGATTGAACCCGGAACCATGTGGTTGGTTAGCAAGCTACTTACCACACAGCCACGCCTACGCCTTTAAAACTATTTTTTAACTATTTCTCATTAAATTTATACTTTTTATTTACGGAGATGTACTTGCATAGCGAATGACTTGATCTGAGATCGTGTGCTGGAACGAAAACAATTGCAGCGTGGAAGGTGTTTATAAGCCATTTAAGAAACACACAAAACCGTTAGATTCACTTCAACATTTAAATTTAATTTGTCAAAATATTTTCGTCGCTTTGACACCGGTCAGTGAACAGGTTCTGGTCTCAAAGCACCGAAAATATTTTGACAAATTAAATTTAAATGTTGAAGTGAATCTAACGGTTTTGTGTGTTTCTTAAATGGCTTATAAACACCTTCCACGCTGCAATTGTTATATTTTTTAGCTTCCTTGAAAACAGAAAATAGTTTTTTGTTTTGTTCTTTTTTATAACTATTGTATTAGTTTTCTGTTATTTTTTTCCAAGATATTTTCAGATACTTATACAAAAGCTAAGACTTGCTAATTTAGTTTACCTGAGGTTTGGTGAAAAGTTTTCTCAAACCTCAAGAATCATTCTTAGAATTCCAGTAGAATACAGAATGGCTTTCTGCAGGTCAACAATACGTGCCTCAGTTCTAATATCCTGCAGCCTCTTAAATAGCAGTTTGGGTGTTGTGCCAGATGCACAAATTATCACCTTTGTGCCCCACAATCTCTTCATCACTTTGGCTAAGTCCTGGTATTTCCCAGTTTTCTCAGTTTCTTTGGTATCAAATCTACTATCAGATATAGGATTACAAGGATCTTAAATTTTTTTTTTTTCCTGGTCTCTCTGAAAATATCTGACCTACTTCAATATTATGATCAGTCTCAATGAGGAAACCCCATAAAATACTGCTGTGCTTTGGGTTTTTACTTTCATTGTATGAATATTTATTTCTTTATTACCCACAAGGGGCTAAACAGAGGGGACAAACAAAGACAGACATAGGTATTAAGTCGATTACATCGACCCCAGTGCGTAACTGGTACTTAATTTATCGACCCCGAAAGGTTGAAAGGCAAAGTCGACCTCGGCGGAATTTAAACTCAGAACATAACGGCAGACGAAATACGGCTATGTATTTCGCCCGGCCTGCTAATGTTTCTGCCAGCTCGCCGCCTTTATTGTATGAATACTGTTGTATAGCTGGTGGGGGTGTTTGCCTCCCCTTTGCAAATATAAGGACACAGCAAATGTGCCAAAGCCGACAGGAAGCGTCGATGCTTCCTAGGGCTATATAGCGGTGGTGTAATTCCCTCTATGGGACTGTCACGTTATGTTGACTTTATACAACCACTCTATCGCTCCACCACCGCTCATGTCTCATTGAGACATTTAGAAATTCAATATTTCTAATATTCATCATCATTATTATTGATAAACTGGCAGAATTATAAGAGCATTGACCAAAATGTTTTGCTGTATATGTTTCCAGCTCTTTATGTTCAAACTCCACTGAGGTCAACTTTCCCTTTCATCCTTTTCAGGCTCAATAAAATAATGTTGAGCACTGGAGTCTATGTAATCAGCTAACTCCTTCCCTACTAAAATTGTTGGCCTTGTGCCAAAATTAGAAAGAATTAATTATTTTGGTCGATTGACAGATTCATTAATGAAACAAAATGCTTAGTGGCATGTCTTTTTGGTTCGTTCAACTTTGCTTTTCATCCTTTCAGGGTCAGTAAAATGAAATACCAGTCAAGTACTGGGGTCAATGTAATCAACTTTCCTTTCCCCTCAAAATTACTGGCCTTGTGCCAAAATTTGGAACCATAAGCATGCCGGGCAAAATGCTTAGTGGCATTTCATCCATCTTTACTTTCTGAGTTCAAATTCCACCGAGGTTGACTTTGCCATCCATCATTTTGGGAGTCGATAAATTAAATACCAGTGAAAGAGTGGGGGTAATGTAATCAGCTGGTCCTCTTCCCCAGTAGAAAGGATTATTATTTGTAAAGGTAGTGAACTGGCAGGATTGTTGGCATGACGGACAAAATGCTTAGTGATATTTCCTCTTACTTTACCATCTGAGTTCAAATTCTGCTGGGGACAGCTTTGACTCTTACCCTTCCAAGGTTGATAAAATAAGTACCCATTGAGCCCTGGGGTTGAATGTAATCAACTGGTCCCCTACTCCACCCCACTCATCTCCCAAAAACTTCAAGTTTGTGCTTATAGTTAGTTCTCTCTGTGCCACGAGGCACATAAGGCCTCAACATCATCTCACCGACCAGGTCTGTTTTCTGTTACTGTTTTGGTCTCGTTCCAGCTTCTCCACCCTTCTCGTCTCCTTTCCTTGTCTGTGGTCCTTTACCATGTGCTTTTAGGGTGCCCTGCTTCTCTTTTTCCCTGAGGGTTTCACTTTAGTGCTGCCATACAATCTCTTTCCCCGATCTTGTCTGAGGCCATGTCCCCATCCAGCCACACAGCCTCTCTGTCTTATTTCATTATTTCATTGCTGTTGTTGTTGTTGTTGCCCCTTTGTTCTCTCTCGATTGTGTCATTTCAGACCCTTTGCAGCCACTTGATGTCGAGTGCTTTATAGCAGAAACAATTATTATGATTATTATTTGTAAAACAATAAAGAACAAACGAATCCTTCACACCGTCCATTTTTGTTGTATGATATTTTTCTCTCTTCTTTCAGACAATCCAAGAGAAATATTGATGAGGTACAACTAACTGGAAAGTTCCATTGGAAAGCTCCAGTTGGAATTCTTTGTTTGTTTGTGGGTGTTTGTGTTTTGTCTGTGATATTTTAAATTTCCTCCTTTACACATATATATGTATGTGTATGTATATATGTGTGTGTATGTACATATATGTGTGTATGTATATGTGTGTATGTATATATGTATATGTATGTATGTATATATGTATATGTATATATGTATATATGTATATGTATATATACATGTATATATATATATGTGTATATATATACATATACATACATACATACATACGTATACGTATATATATATGTGTATATATATGTATGTATATATATATACATACACATACATACATACATTATATGTATGTATATATATATATGTATATGTATGTATATATATGTATATGTATGTATATGTATGTATATATATGTATATATATGTATATATGTATATGTATGTATATATATGTATATATGTATATGTATGCATATATATATGTATGTATATGTATGCATATATATATGTGTATATATATATGTTTATGTATGTATGTATGTATATATTCTTTTTCTTTTGGTCTTGTCTCAATCTCTGGACTGCTGCCATGCTTTCTCTCTCTCTCACATACATGCACTTGTATGTGTATATTCGTATATTCACACATAATTGTAATGTGTGTGTGTGTGTATGTATATTCATATATATTTTTGTGTGCACCGGGCCTTTAGGTTCTTAATATTGGTGATTTTTATCAGTCCTTTTATTTATTTCAATCCACTGATTTCCCTTTTTTTTTTTTTACGATATTTTTTGTTTTTCATCTTTGATGTTTGTCTGTAATTTCCATGGTTTGTTTAAGTTGGTTTTTCTTTTCAATAATTTTTGTCTAGTCATGTATGGTCAATTATTATTATTATTATTATTATTATTTTTAGTTTGCTTGCCTCTTATTTGAATAAGGAAGGTCTTTTGATTAAGTGTGGTCAAGTGGATTCAGCTTTTTCTCTTTGTATATATGTGTGTGTCATCTTTCCTACACCTCATCCCATTTTTTTGTATTTTATCTTTGTTTTTTTTTTCCAGGAAAGAAATGGCTTTTATAAAAATTTCCATCTCAATTATTGTTGTTTTAGCATGTTTTGTTGTTGTGGTGGTTGTTATTAATGATTTTTTGCTGTATGTTTTTTTATATAATTTACAATGATTCTTTGTTTTTCCTCGCATCATCAGTTTTAATGTCCATTGTTAAGCAGTGATGCTGTTCGTTTTCAAAAAGGGAATATTATTGTAATATGGAGAACCAAGTGTGATTCACATACCTCTTTAGTTTTGACTGTCCTACTTGGTTAAATCCAAGATGTGCCCTACCCATCTAACATCTCACTAGGCTGATCTGGAACCCAACCTAGGCCCCCATGTCTACGGCGTTCGCCGCTGGAATAAGGAGTGGTTGGAGATCACGCGGTCGTTAGCCTCAAATCGCCAGGCCTGGTCGGCGTTTGTGAGAGACGCAGCATTGAGGATGAACGAAGCCAGCTCAACCCACCCCGGGTGAATGCTGTAAGAAGAAGAAGAAGAACATCTCACTAGAACCTAGCAAATTCCCTTTCTAGCTCACACGTCTACATGCGTCCCTCTGCTCCCACTGCCTGAGGCCAAAGAGGCCCATGCCGTTCCTACTTCCACCCATTTGACCTCAATCACTCTTCTTCTTTTGGTAAGGCCCCTCAGCCATTAATATCACTGGTCCTTTCCTCCCGGTTCCCTTTATCTCCACAATTATAAAGTGGTTGATAACAGTTCACTGTGCAATGAAGTAGCCTCCTTGAAGACAAGTTACATCATACTATGGTAGATTTCTCTTCTTTATTATGGCATAAGACTTATTCCACTCTTCATTACTTATATTGACTAGAATCCTTCAATCACCTCTGTCTACGCAGCATCCTTTGTGTCCGATGGCCTCACTTTGTTTCCAACAATTTGGTGCAACACCAGTGCAGAGTCACCTCCCTCCGACAAGTCATCCTAACGAGACATCTGCGTTGGCTGGGTCATGCCCTCTGTCGTCAACCAGGAGAATTCATCTACGAAGCAATTGCCCCAGCTCCCCTTCAGGGTTGGCGAAAGCGATGTGGTGGATAATGAAAAACCTGGCCGATGACAGTCAAGGCTGATCTGGAACCCAACCTAGGACCCCATATCTACGGCGTTTGCCGCTGGAATAAGGAATGGTTGGAGATCACGCGGTCGTTAGCCTCAAATCGCCAGGCCTGGTTGGCGTTTGTGAGAGATGCAGCATTGAGGATGAATGAAGCCAGCTCAACCCACCCTGGGTGAATGCTATAAGAAGAAGAAGATATTGACTTTTGCCAACACAAAAATCACAAGTTTACTTACATTCATCAGAGTTACTAAGATTACAGGTGTTCCAAGTGACCATCACTACATTAATATATTATCAATTAATCTTTGGCTTGTTGAGATTATTAAATATCTTAAGAATCTAATGAACAAATACAAACCTTATGTGAAATATATATTGCTGCTGCTGCTGAGGGTGGTAGATTGACAAAATCACTAAAGTATCAGGTAGAAAAATCCCTGAAGTATCAGACAAAATGCTTTGTGGCATCAAGTTAATGGCTATTTATGTTCTGAGTTACAAAACCCTTTCGTTACAAAACCGGCTCTGGCTCTGAGTACAAATGTCTTGTTTCCATAAGTTCTGAATTAAAATTTTCCACCAAACCTTAGTCACAATTTGTGTTCCTAACACTCACTGAATGATAACCAAGTTATTTTACTAAATTCTTTGTTATATTTAAAATTAATTGAAAGAAACACAGAGCATCTCAACAGAAATACAGTAATGAAAGGGTTAAACATATGTATTTGTGCCACACCACAATCCTGTGGAAATGAACTCAGTTTCATTAACAAGGGTTAAGTACAGTCAAAGTAAACTTTGCTTTTCATACATCCAGGGTCAGTAAAGTAAAGTACTACTCAAGTACCAGAGTCAACATTATTGACTTACCCATCACCCAAATTTCTGGTTTTGTACCTATGCTAGAAAGAATTATTATTATCATTGCTTCTAAAGTATTTGCTTCGCTACAGAAGGCATGAGAAATGCCTCAAAAGCCACAACAATAACCACTGTGACTACCACTAGTAATGTTACCTCATCATCACTGCAACTATTCTCATTGTAGCATTTATCTTCTTGTTCTTAATGTGATTTAGTAGTTCAGTTTTAGAACCAGCACTATAGCCCTTGGTTTTCTGGTAAGAAAATCATTTGCTTTTGATTCTTTTACTGTTGACTCTTAACTCTTGCTTTGAGCTCCCGATCACAAGATTGAAGGCCCTTAGTTTTATTTCAACAGAATCATTGATCTATTGCTATGGGCACTTGAACTTAGCATTATAGAACTTGAGCCTGTCCAACTAGGAGTACAATTAAATTGTGCAAACTAGTACATATTTCTGTCAAAATGAAGGCATTCTTTCTATTACCCTGAGCTTCAGGATTCAATTAGTATGTGTTTTTCCTTAAAACTTGTGTGCTACATTAGAATTTCAAAAATGAAAGACAAACATATCACTGAAACTTTATAGATCACCATTTTAAATCGGCCATTTAACCCTCTCCTTACCATATTTGTGGAGGCCTAGTGGTTAGAGCAGTGGACTCATGGTCAAGGGATCGCGGGTTTGAATCTCAGACCGGACGATGTGTGTGTTTATGAGCAAAACACCTAAGCTCCATGCAGCTCCGGCAGAAGGTAATGGCGAAACTTCTGCTGACTCTTTCGCCACAACTTTCTCTCACCTCTTTCCTCATGCATCTTGCAGCTCACCTGCAACGGACTGGCGTCCCGTCCAAGTGGGGAACCTATAGCCAAGAAACCGGGAAGTTACCATATTTCTGTTGAAATACAATGCTTTCGTTTGAATTAATTTTGAAGGTAATTTTTGTTACTAAGTCAGTGCTTGGAACATAAATGAACATAGGATTCTATGTAGAAAGCATTGGTGATGGTTCCATGTAAAATCTGTTGGTTCTATGTAGAAAGCATTGGTGATGGTTCCATGTAAAGTGCACTGGTGAGGTGATGATACCACGTAAAAGGCATCCAGCACACTCTGTGAAATGGTTGGTGTTAGGAAGGGCATCTAGCTGTAGAAATTATGCCAGAACAATGGGATCTTTTCGGTTTGAACGGCAGTTTTTTCTAGCGGTGTCATATGAAATTGTCACCTATAATCATCACCCTAGTAGCGATCTATTGCATTTCAATCTATTTTAGGATTAGGGGTGAAGGGAAGGGTATCTTTTTTTCTTCACAAATGTAAATAAACCCAATCTGTTTCTTAAACGAGGGACATATTCATACGGCACAGAATGTTTTCACCTCAATGGACGTCACTGATTGGTTGAAATTGCATAAAAAAAAACAACAAATATCTTCCAAACCATAGAATTTTCTCAATAAAGCCAAGAGAAAAAGATGTTTTATAAACACATTCTACCAGTATACGAAGTTTAAAATTTTTTAGTTACCTAGAAATTATGTTAAAAACTGCTGTTCAAACCGAAAAGATCCGAACAATGTTCCTGTCAAATTGTCTAACCCATACCAGCATGGGAAACAGATGTTAAATGATGATGTCTTAATCATTGGAAAACTTGAAAAGTGTTGATAGTCAAGAATGTTAATGAGCTTTAAAATGGGTTACAACTGGAGATCAAAACTGGATTTTTGCATAATTGCTCCTATACAATTTGATCTCTTTTATCTAGATACAATTATTATTTTTTTTACAGATTGGGAGAGGAGTGGTATTGTCGAATTACTGTAGTATGATACTGGTATTGGATTTTTCTTTATGGCAGTTTATATATTGTTACAGGACGGTGACCATAAATCTTAACTTGCAAAAGTTCAGTCTACTCAACTGTAAATGGATATCAAATACTAAGCTCAGATAATTCCATTTATGTAGAATGGGCTGGATGATCTCTGCCAGGCTGCCACGCCTTAAATGAAGTCCTCAGTGGTACACTTGTTGGTTGGGACCCCCTTCGGTCATGACTGACCGTGGGTTTGCACCTAGAAAGTTACCCTCCCAGGCACAAGTCCGGGCAAGGTTGTTTATGGGAGACCAGCAGTTGCCCATTCATACCGGCCTCCCCTCTCCACCCACCCACTGTTATCCAAGGGAAAGGCTAAGGGGCCGATAAAGTTTGGCACCTGTGACGTCGCAACGTGAAATAAAGTGTCTTGCTCAAGAACACAACACGCAGCCCGGTCCGGGATTCGAGCTCACAACCTCACGATCCTAAGCTCGACACTCTAACCACTGAGCCATGCGCCTTCACTAGTGGTACACTATAATCCATTGATTTATGGATCTCAACACATTCATTAACAGTAAATATTTTATTGAAGTATGAGTTTGACAGGAATTTGAATGTAGAACTGTACGGTACGGATTTTATAATATGTTCACCACCAATGAAACAACAATAAAATAGCTGCTACCCAGTCATTCAACTTGCTAAACAAAACAGCCAAATATCACTTAAAATGCACCTACTTTCATTAAAAAGAATGAAAACATTGGAGAGTATAGTTTTTAGATGTACAACAGCAAAAGAAAGTAGAAAAAAAACGATTGATGGAGACTGAATTGTCTTTCATCATAAATCTGCTTCATCAGATTGATCTGATTGAAACAACATCAGCAACTGGAAATACTTCAGAATACATTTTCCTTTCTTTACTTTTCTAAGATTGCTATCTTCAGTGAAGCTATGGCTCTTCCCAACCCAGAGTATCATCACACCATCTCAACTCGAAATAGGAATTTTCATTTCCATGTATTGTGAAATTACTCTTGGGTGTGGTTTTCTGCACAAGTTTGTATGTATTACCATTGTCATTGTGTTCATTTTAACATCCACTTTTCCGTGCTTGTATGGGTTAGGTAGAATTTATTGAGGCAGATTTCTGATGGCCAGATAACTATTTCTTTATTGCCCACAAGGGGCTAAACATAGAGAGGACAAATGGATTAAGTCAATCATATTGACCCCAGTATGTAACTGGTACTTAATTTAATCGACCCCGAAAGGATGAAAGGCAAAGTCAACCTCGGCGGAATTTGAACCCAGAACGTAGAAGCAGACGAAATACCTATTTCTTCATTACCCACAAGGGGCTAAACACAGAGGGGACAAACAAGGACAGACATAGGTATTAAGTCGATTACATCGACCCCAGTGCGTAACTGGTACTTAATTTAATCGACCCCGAAAGGATGAAAGGCAAAGTCGATCTTGGCGGAATTTGAACCCAGAACATAGCGGCAGACGAAATACCAATAAGCATTTCGCCCGGCGTGCTAACATTTCTGCCAGCTCGCCGCCTGATGGCCAGATACCCCCTTCCTGTTGCCAACTTTATCCTGTTTTAAGTAAGGTAATATTCTCCCACAGCCGGACATATTTTCAGTGAAGACTGGAAATGGGGAACTCTACTTGTTTATAACTGTCCTGTGGTGTCAAGACAAAGTGGTGCACGTCCACACACACACTGGGCTTCTTTCAGTTTCCATCTCCCAAATCCTCTCACAAGACTTTGGTCAGCCTGAAGCCATACTAGAAGACACCTGTTCAAGGTTCCACATAGCCATGCCTGTGCCTTTGAGTGATTGTTACTATAATTTGGAATTGGTACTCTTTTGGGATTTTAATTTTAGTAATAATAATAATAATAATAATAATAATAATAATGGTTCCTGATTAAAGTGCTGGGCCAACGGTTTTAAGCAGAAGGGATTAGTTGATGCCATCTGTCACAGTTCTTCTTCTGTTACTTAACCTTATCAACCTTGAAAGGAAAGTTGACCCTGGCAAGATTTGAACTCAGAATGCAAAGAGCCAGAAGAAATACTGCAAGGTAATTCTTCCAACACTTTAATGATTCTGCCAGCTGTCTACATTTATATTAATACTAGCAGTATTGCCCGGCATTGCTCGGGTTTGTAAGGGAAATAACTATATAAGCATTTTTAGAGATGTAAAGTATAATAGCCATCTCAATATGGCTAACCACAAAGGGGGGGGTGTTATTGTAGCTTTTTACGTTCTGAGATTTAATAATAAATTTTTAGAGAGTTACTTCCCTTATATATGCCAAAAATGCATTCAAAATGGGAAAAATTGATGGTAAATTTTTTTTTAAATCGTAGACTCATCGTAGACGCGCGCTAATACCCAGAAGGGCTCGATATGAATCACGACTATAAGATACCCGGTTTTGGTTAAACTGCACCGCAAAATGTGGGAGTAGTTAGGAATCTAAATCGTAGGAGACAGACAGCACTCAACCTCTCTTTTATATATAAAGATTAACGGTGGCACTTATTCTATTTATTCAGCAGTACTGAGAGGCATTTTGCTCAACGGTAAATACAGAGTATTGAACCCATGGACAGAAACAATATAAGACAATGGGCTTTAAAACTTTTTGATGCTTTTAATCCTTTTGCATTTATCAATTCATTGTCACTTGTCATTTGTTGCTTATTAAACCTTTAGTATTCAGATTATTCTGTCAAATGTAAAGCTTATGTAATCAAATTGTTTGAATTAATCATGCAAAGACGTAGTATTGAAATTTTGAGGATGTGATTGCTTATTCTTAGAATGACATTGTAGGATAAGTGTGCAAAGCCGGATCCTGCCAGTTTGAATATAGAACAAGTAGAATATTTGGGCCGGATATGGCCGGTTTAAATGCTAAAGGGTTAAACCTTTACTGACAATTATTATTAATTTATTGCTACACCAATTTTACTTTACTAACATTTTGATAATAATAAAATAAAATCTTAAATTGTTCACTTGTCTCAATCTTCTTCATTTGGGTTTGACTAATTTCACAACGAATAACTATATTTAAAAATCTATTTATCTATTCAACTACATCTGCAAATAAACTTAACCCTTTCATGTTCAGATTACTCTGTTAATTGTGATGCTTTTTCACTCAAATTGTTTTGAATTAATCATGCATTATCTCATAGCTTTGAGGTTTCAATGATGTGAATATTTATTTTTAGAATGTCAATGTAGGTTAGGTGTGAGAGGCTAGATGTGGCTAGTTCGAATATAAAACATGTAGAATATTTTGGGCCGGATGTGGCCGGATTAAACACTAAAGGGTTAAGATTAACAATTGCCTGTATTAAATTGTGTATCTGTTTTCTTGCAGATAAAAGGGACAGTTCTCAGCTCAATACTTCTGCTACTACTCAGTCGAAAGTGCCCCTGGCAAGACCCATTCCACCAATTCCCACCAAGTGAGTAATTTTGTGATATCATTGCTGTTATTATCCAAGAGTCAAGCTATTGTAATACCATTGTACCCTATTGTTGTTGGCATCCTTTTTGTCTCGGGAGACAATGGAGTTGCGTATAAAATAGTCTAGTCTGGCTTTTACATTTCATGTCCTAACACATTTCCTGCTGTGGCTGTGTAGCATTGTACACTATATGTTGACAATAAATTCATTCAAATTATTCCCAGTCTATTTGTTGTCTTTAGGGACATCAGCTTCATGAGCAAACTGGAGAACCTATACTTCCGGAATTTTTTAAGGAATGTAACAGATTTTATTCAAATGAATTACAAATTATGGCACTGTCTACTTCAAATTATATTCTACAGGCCAACAGCATCACCATCATTATCGATATTATTGTTTTATATTTTTCAGACTATTAACCTCATATTTCCAAAGTTTACATTTTACCAGCGTCATCCTTATTATCAATTTAACATTACTAAACTGTTTATCTGTTGGAATATCTTGTTTATTTAAACTGTAGTAATATTACTAGTTAGTTACATTCAGTCATTTGATAGGCTTTCATTTGGGTGTGTCTCAAGATGTACTCTGTCAAATAGCTTCCAACCCCAATTAGCTAAACTATTTAAAAAAAAAAAATGCATTTCCTAAATACATTGAATAAGAAATATTTGTGTCTTTAAAACGATGAACTTCCTGACTGGAAATGAGGAATTCTCTTGTTTTAGGCTCCTGAGGACTTTGGTAATTGTGGCTCTCAGCTCATCCTTTGTGTTGCAGCTTGATTTGTTGGTCTCTCATTCCATTATACCCTACGCAAAGAAGTCAAAGGGTTTGCAGTCAGGCAAGTTGGGAGTCCAAATGTCAAGTGCTGCATGATCAAAGAAATTCTCCGACAACCAGGCCCGAGTCTTCCAGCTGGTGTGGCAGGGTGCAGAGTCCTGCTGCCACATGTATGGCCTTCTTGCAGCTTCCCAGTTGATCCAGACTTCACCACCTGGTTCAGAACATAGATGTAGCTGTCGGTGTTCAGTCTGAGGCTCTCAGGAAGAGGTGGGGTGGCATTCACTGCTGACGACACCAAAGATCATGATTGTCACTGGAAATTTCTTCTGCATGACTCTGGGCATGTCTTTGGGTGAGACAGCAAGCCACCTGTGGTGCTGGGGGTTGATCTGGTCTTGGCAAAAATTCTTGTTGAAGAAGAACCACAGCATAGCAGGCCCCAGCAGGTGCTTCAACTTGATGATTAGCTTCTTGGTGTGTTTGAGTCAATTTTACTGCATCACCTTGAACAGAAATGAATATACTTCAAATCCATTAACGAGGATTGACCAGAAGGTAAGTCTGGTGCCAGCAGCCACGGTAATTCCAGCTCCGGTAGCGTATATTAAAATTGTTGCGTTTGAAAAGCTTGTAGTCAGAATTCGGGTCTCGAAAACGTGCCACAGCATGTTCGGGGTGACGGCGCCGTCGCGGGCGTGCTTCTCGCGCGTCCACTTTGGTCGTCCGTTTACACTCCCGGCCCTATTCGCTGGTGCGTGCACGGTTGGGCCACGGAGCTCTGCGCACATCGCCGCCGCATCAGCTGTCCTGCCCTGTCTTCGCCTGCGCGTGTCGTCCGGTTTCACGCCTGCACGTCATCACTTCGGTCAGTGCTTTCCTCATCTTGTATGAATAGTAGCAACATCAGCCTGATGATCTTTTTATCCACACCTTTATCCTGTGCAATGGCATGCATTGACTCGCTGGCATAATTGTTGATGATCTGGATCTCATCAATGAATTCCAGCATTCTGATGCTGTCAGATCATTGATCATAACTTTTCCTAGCTGCTTTTGCCTTGTACTTGAACCCTGAATCTTCCAGCTCCTTTGTCACCTTTTCCACCATCCTTCTGACGTTGAGCTAGTCTGAAATTTCTTTGTTTGTCCTTCTGGTACAGATTCCAAGGAGGAGTCCATGCCTCTTTCACAAATTGCGGGTTCAAAGTTTTCCACAATCAATTATTCTGACAATAAATAAAGCAAAAATGGTTATTGATTTTAAAAGGAAATTGACCAACGACAAAAGTAAAGAAAATATGCATAAATTTAGGAGTTCAGTATTGCAAATGAATACCATCCACACTCTGTAGTTATGCCTTGAAGATAAGGGTTCCACCAAAATGATTTACTTTTCTCATACACTGTAATAAGGAAGTCTTCAGTAGCTGTATCTCTACAACCTGTTTGCAAATGGAACTCACTACCACTGAATACATTGAGCTTAGAATAGATCAAGGGTTCATATAACTTGCTCCTCAAACATTTGGGACCAGCCTCATTATACAAAAACTGGTTTTACTTAGGTTATTCTTACTTTACTTTTCTATTTTTCTTTTTGCAGGAAACCTGGGAAACCTCCTGTACCTGTATGTCCTCCACGCCCAAAAGTTGATGGTGAGACCTCCACTAATCATAGAAGTGTTGTTGGCCCCGATTCAAGCTTTGATTCTGTTCATTCCACTCATTTACCACCAGATCGCCCTACACCAGTTACTCGCAAGCTTTCCAAACATGGCGCACCCCCACAACGCCCAAATGTCCCACCGATAGTGAAAATTTCTTCGACTTTCTTGTCCTCCTCTTCATCATTACCCTCTTCTTCTACTTCCAAAACACCACTTTCAAGACCGCAGTCAGTAGTGCCAACTGTCAGCAGTCATGAGAACCCTTTACAGTCCAGTGCATCCGTGGATCACTGTACTAAATCACATTGCCCACCACCCAGGCCCCAGCCTCGTACTTCAATAAGTCACAGTTCCAGTTCCTCTTCAGAGAAACTCACATGTGTTACCCCTCCGAAACCCCAGCCTCGGAAGAGAGTACCTTCTGCTGCAGTAAATACTCCCCTACCACGTAACAGCTCTAATAATCTGAATGATAATAATAATAATACCAACATTAATAACAATAATAATCTGAATGATGTTAATAACAATGTAAATAGTAATGCTGAGGAACTTTCTGCTGCCTCGACACTACTAACAACAACTTCTGTTGATGCACCTAACACAACTGATGAACTCATAAAAGATAAATCACCTCCTAACTCTTTATCTCTTGCCATACACAAAGCTTCAAAAAACGAAACTAGCTGTAATTCTGAACATCAGGCCCCTTCTACTGTTTCACTTGAAAATTCTGTTAGTAATTTGACTGCTGATTCCCACAAAGCCTTATCTTCAACCCCTGATCCCCAGTTTATTTCACCTCCAAAATGTGCCACCGAAACTGCTTCTAGTGACCCTGTAGACTTAAATCAAATTGCAACTACAGATTCATTTCCACATTCCCAGCAAAATTCTGATTTTCCAGGTAATGATAGCAGTGCTTTTTTCTGTTTATATTTGTAAATCTCAATCTATCGTATTTATAATTTAGGATCTTTTCGGTTTGAACGGCAGTTTTTAACATAATTTCTAGGAAATTAAAAAATTTTAAACTTCGTATACTGGTAGAATGTGTTTATAAAACATCTTTTTCTCTTGGCTTTATTGAGAAAATTCTATAGTTTGTAAGATATTTGTTGTTTTTTTCTTCAATTTCTGCAATTTGAACCAATCACTGACGTCCATTGAGGTAAACAACATTCTGTGTCGTATGAATATGTCCCTCGTTTAAAAAACAGATTGGGTTTATTTACATTTGTGAAGAAAAAAGATACCCCCCCTAACCCTAATCCTAACTCTAAAATAGATAGAAATGCAATAGATTGAATCTAGGGTCATAATTATGGGTGACAATTTGATATGACACCGCTAGAAAAAACTGCCGTTCAAACCGAAAAGATCCATAATTTATATTATGTGTGTAACACCAAATGTATCTCTTTTTTTTCAGTGTAGATCTTAATGTCTCTACCAGTTTAGGTTACTGTTTGTACTATAACATCTCTATTTTTTAAAAAATTTTGCTGCAAGCTATGTACTTCATCACAAGTTTACCATTATTACACATGCAAGCTATGCTAACAATTTAAAGAACATTTTGCAATGTTAGTGTGCATGTACGGCAGATTGTGAGCATCTTGAGAGAAAAGTCAGGCATAAGAGGCATCAGATGTGGTGTGCAAGAGAGACGACTGCACTGGTATGATCATGTGATGCGTATGGACGAGGACAGCTGTGTAAAGACATGCCAATCAGCCCTTCTTTACACAGCTGTGGAGGGAACCTGTGGAAGAGGTAAGCCCAGGAAAATATGAGATGAGGTGGTGAAGCTTGATCTTTGGACGTTGAGCCTCATGGAAGCAATAACTAGTGACCGAGACCTTTAGCATCATGCTGTGCTTGTGAAGACTTGTCAAGCCAAGTGAAATCACAGTTGTGGCCGGTGCCAGTGGCACATAAAAGACACCCATTCCAGTGACATGTTAAAAGCATCCATTATGCTCTTGGAGTGATTGGCATTAGGTAGGGCATCTAGCCATAGACACCATGCCAAATGAGACTGGAACTAGGTGCAGCTTTCTGGTTTGCCTGTTCCAGTCAAACTGTCCAACCCATGCCAGCATGGAAGCAGACACTAAATGACGATGATGATATATAATATATAATATGCAAGGTGATATCAAAAAGTTTCTGAACTAGTTATGTAGCGCGCCAATAGATGGCAGCACATAGTTGCGTGTGCAGTGAGAGCTAGCAGTGACCTTCATGAGGCAGTGTGCCAAGTGAAATCGCTGTGTTTACTTCACAAGTTGTGAATTTTGTGTTTTTGTGGCCATGTGTATGCTGTAGTCTGTGATCTTGTCATGGACAGGAAATTGGAACAAAGTACCAACATGAAATTTTGCATTAAACTAAGAAAATTTGCTACAGAGACTTTGAACGTGCTTTGGCAAGCTTACAGCAATGAGCCAATGGGCCGTAATTTAATTTAATTTAATTTAATTTAATTTTTAATTTAATTTTTTGGGCTCAAAAAGCAAAAGCAAGGCCATGTAGGGGGACATGGAGTTATGTACAGGGAGGGTGTTCATACAAAGAGTTCAGGCCATTTCTGGTCAAGAGAGACTTTGAACTGAGCAGTCGTTGGCATCTTCACTATCTCGTCCGGCAGCTTATTCCACGGATCCGCAACCCGGATGGAGAAAGCCCCTCTGCAATGTTCTGAGTGGCACAGGGGCTTAAAAAGCAGAAGAACATCCCTGGAAGATGGTGAGCAATTTGGAAGACCTGCCATGAGCGTCACTCCTAGAAATGTGGATAAAATTCATCAGCTTTGTGCATGAGGATCGTCAGGGGACAATCAACAACGTTTTGAAACATTTGAGGGAGGACCTTCAACAAAAGTGACCGGATCTATGGAGTGAAAATTCTTTTCCATAAATCGCTATATACTCTGAAGCCACAAAAGCGGTATTTGTAGAAAGGGCAGCGAGCTGCCAGAATCGTTAGCATGCCGGGCGAAATGCCTAGCAGTGTTTCGCCTGCCGCTACGTTCTGAGTTCAAATTCCGCCGAGGTTGACTTTGCCTTTCATCCTTTCGGGGTCGATAAATTAAGTACCAGTTACGCACTGGAGTCGATGTAATCGACTTAATACCTATGTCTGTCCTTGTTTGTCCCCTCTATGTTTAGCCCCTTGTGGGTAATAAAGAAATAAGTATTTGTAGAAAGTTTTGTTAAAAAGTATCCATTTTTCGAGGACATATACATCTGTAGTAATGCCCTTTTATTTATATGATTTTTCCATTTCATGTTTATTTCATTCATTGTTTGCAATGTTCTCCCCTTCTCTCTCATATACACTGCAAAGCTTACAGATGGGCTGCTGAATTGAAATCTCTGTGTTGTTTTTAGGGGAAGGTAAAACTTGACAAACTGCTTCTCCCTCTGTTGTTGGACTACCGTGATGTTTGTTTAAAAAAGAGAGATTATGACTGTAACAAAAATAATGAAAGCAATATTTACTAAGCAAGTGAGCACAATTATACAAAGAGATAATTAGACGTAAAATATCATTAAAATTATTAGAATTGAGAAGCAAATGGGAAAATATTATCAAGGGGCTAGCAGAAAACCACCCGGAGGGCAGTTTTTCTGCTAGTATATGTATGTATATATATATATATAAATGATAGATTTTTTTCAGTTTCCAATTGCCAAATGTACTCAGCATGCTTTGGTCAGCCTGGGGCTTCTAGTTGAAGACACTAGCCGAAGGTGTTGTGCTGTGGGTTTGAACCTGAAACCTCTTTGATTATTTACCTTCTTTTATTTGAAAAAGGGGTTTACCTTGAAATATTATTGAGATTATCAAACAACCAATGTAAGCTAATACAATATCTTTGTTTTCATTCACTGGTATTACTGTACTTGTTTTGATTAACTCCTCACTAGCTCAAAGGTTTTACATACTTTTATCTCATTTTTACAAAATAAAGCAATACTTCAAGCAAATTTCAATACTCTTTTATATATTAATGTATTTTGAAAAAATTTGTCATTTCAGTGCCAACACCAAGACTAAAACAGCAGTTGGACACAAAACCAGAGAACAACAATGACAATTTCCGGACGTCGCCAAGTGAAGAATTATGTGATTTTCAATTGCCATCATTAGAAGATCCAGTTTCAAGCAAATCCTGTGGGAAACGTCCAACAATTATTAGACCTGTTGAAAAGTCAGATCCAGTATGTTCTAGTGAAGAACCAATTGGATTGTCTTCTGGTAAACGAGAAAGTTTACCTAGACCTTCACGTCCTCCTCTTCCTGCAAACAGAAATACTCTGAAGAATTCTTCTTTAAGGAGACCTTTACCCAGACCACCACCACCTATACCAAAGGCAGAACCTGTTTCTACAAATGAATCCAGTTTTCCAGCACCTTTGCATGGCAGTAGTGATCTCTCGGCCAAACCACAGCCAGGGATGAAGAAACCTTCAAAGTCTTCTGAATCTGCAAAATCTCCAGGTACAAAGGGAAATGAGGGCTCTACAAAAGAGCCAGAGACAAAAGTAGATAGTGCAAGTCGTTTAAAAAACTTCTTTTCCAGAAAAGGCTCAACACCCTCACCTCCGGCAAGTGATAAAAAGCCTGTAGCTGCGAAGAATCGAAAAGCTGCTGAGATGCTCCAAACAACCAAAGATTACACTAAACGCATCTCTGAGACTTTGGGATTAACAGGTAGAGCTAAGCCTATCACATTGTGTTTTGTACTCTATAATGTATCATATATACCATGTCATACTGATTTGTTCCATGTCATACTGATTTGTTCCATGTCATACTGATTTGTTCCATGTCATACTTTGTCACAGCACAGCTAGGATCAATTCAGCAAGGGACACTTAGCAAGATGAACATTAGGTTTGCTCAACTGGCTAAGAAATAGCTGTCAAAATATCCTTCAAAATTCACCTTTTGTTTGTTCCTTCTCGAGCCATGCTTGGCTCATAAGAGCCGGTTTCCCGGTTTCTTGGCATATAGGCTCCCCACCTGGAACGGGACGCCAGTCCGTTGCAGGTGAGCTGCAAGATGCAGGAGGAAAGAGTGAGAGAAAGTTGTGGTGAAAGAGTCAGCAGAAGTTCGCCATTACCTTCTGCTGGAGCCGCGTGGAGCTTAGGTGTTTTCGCTCATAAATATACACATCGCCCGGTCTGAGATTCGAACCCGCGATCCCTCGACCACGTGTCCGCTGCTCTAACCACTAGGCCATGTTCCTCCACATAAAATTCACCTTACCACCATATAAGTCTACTCAATCAGGGTCATCTGCAGACAACATCATCATATCAGTACACCACAATATATCACATCATACTACATTCAATTAACATGCCGTGCTGCATTATTACACTTTAGAGTACATTAATCATCATCATTTAAATATCCATTTTTCCATGCCTGTCATGGGTTGGACTAGTTTTCTCTAGCACAGTATCTCCACAGTTGTAGCATCCTTTCATTATATCCTTTGTGATACTTAGCCTCTTTTTCCACAAGTTCCTCCTATTTGCATTACTTGGCACTTCTTTCCCCAACTGTTATCCTCCACGCAGTGAAGTAACACAGCTTTTGGCTGCCCATTTTCTTAACCCATTCGTTACTATATTTCTGACCAAAATACACCCCTTATGTGTTTCAATTAATTTCTAACGTAATCATAAATTTAGTCTGGTTTCATTAAACAACTATAACTTTTTTATTTATCAATATATTAATCTGATTTTTGGAAGATAATTTAATGAAATATTCTCAACCAATTCTATACTATAATTTTTGTCACAAAGTGACTCTAATTGCAGGTAGATACAGGTAAATTCAACAAAATATAAAATTAAAATTTTGTTCAAACATCGCTATAGAAAATGGGTTATTAGCTAATATTCAATTGGGTATACAACAAAATTTTACGATAGAATTTGTTATTCTGGGTAACTTTCTGATATCCATAATAATATTTACGGCAAAATAGTCTTAATTTCATTTAAGGTTATGGGAAACCACAAATGGGCTCATTCGAAAAGTAAAAAGAAATAGTCTAAGGCTTTACTCCTCTGGGAAAGTTTGTGGCTTGGTCCAGTTTCTTCAGAAAAATCACCGAAAGAAACAGTTTTTAAATTTTCACTCCATTCAGGTGCTAATTCGTTTTCTTTATCGCTGTCGGAGCTCTCGAATTCACTGTTTTCACTTGCGGAAAATGAAACATCAGATTCATTATCAAATACCATGTGCTTTTTTTTTTTCAGTCATAGAGTTAGATTTATGAAGGTCTTCAGTAGAAAATCCTTCGAATTCTGACTTGCTGCTTGATATAATGAAATTCGTATCCATTTTTTGTCAGAATTACAAATTTTGAAAACACAATAGGAACAAATTTCGGAAAAAAATCTCTCAAAATTCACGGAATTAAAATTACACTTCGATTATTGTATAAAACTGTAGTTGAACTGTTTACGAAGTATAATACGTGTTTTCACGAATGTACTAAAGAGATTTGCTCTGATATTCTCATTTAAATATGAATAGGTAAATTCGGGCGGCTTTGGGCGGTTTGGTCACATTAACCAAAATTTTTTTCGGGCGGCTTTGGGCGGCTTTGGTAACGAAAGGGTTAAATGTGACATACCTACAATTACAGGTAACACATAAAGTAACTGCTCCATGCTGAGCAACAACCACGCCCATTTCACTACATGTGCGCAATCTATCCATACCAATGGACTCTCCTCTTTTGCACACTTCACCCGATTCCTCCTATATCGGGTTTAACTTCCAGTTTATTTGTGATCCGTCTTTCATATGATCTAACATTACACAGCTGTTAGAACATGTTCACCTCATTTCTTTCCAGTGTTTGAACATCCTCCACATTTAGCCCTTTCGTTACCAACTTGGCTGAAACCGGCTCTGGCTCTGAGTACAAATGTCTTGTTTCCATAAGTTTTGAATTAAAATCTTCCACCAAATCTTAGTCACAATTTATGTTCCTAACACTAGCTGAAAGATAACTAAGTTATTTTACTGAATTCTTTGTTATATTTAAAGTAATTGAAAGAAACACAGAGCATCTCAAAATAAATACAGTAACAAAAGGGTTAAAATATATAATAGAGAAACAATTCTTAACTCTTTTGTTACCAACCTGGCTAAAACCAGCTCTGACTCTGTAGTACAAATGTCTTGTTTTCATAAGTTCTGAATTAAAATCTTCCACCAAATCTTAGTCACAATTTATGTTCCTAACACTAGCTGAATGATAACTAAGTTATTTTACTAAATTCTTTGTTATATTTAAAGTAATTGAAAGAAACACAGAGCATCTCAAAATAAATACAGTAACAAAAGGGTTAATGCCCATGTTTTCACACCTTGCAAAATCGTGCTTCATACATAAGCCCCTTACAATCCTTCCTTCTAATTACAATTTACTCCTCACTCACTCAGAGATAGATTCCCTTTGCTCCTTAGTAGAGTTAATGGTTTCCTAAACTTTTTCCACCTTGTTTTTATTTGGTGTACTATGCTTTTGGAGTATCTACCTGCACTGTTAATTACCAATTTCACACCCCAGTCCCTCCTAAAACACTTTCCCTCAAACGTTTTGTATATTCGGAATCTACATGATATAACACATATTCGTAGAAAATTACATTAAAATATATTCATAATTTCTGAAAGTTATGATCATCCAAAGTTGGGTGGGGGCAGGAATCTGTAGTTATGCCCTATTTTGTACTCTTTCTTTTTTTTTTTTTAGCTGAGAAACCTTCAGCAGTCTGGTACACTGAACAACCGCCTGAATCAGAACAGCAAGTCAAACCACCCCAGAAGCCGCCCCATAAGCACCCCCAGAAGCCACCACCTAAGCCCCCCCATAAATCTCAGTTAGGGCCAACAACTTGGTATGTGGATCCAGAAGAATCAACAAGATCTCAAAAGAAAAAGAAAGTTCCTGGAAGACCACCATGCAGTCCATTAGAAATGACAAAGGCAGATGACCAACAGCCATTACAGACAACTGATGAGATAGATGACAGCCCCCAACAGAAATCAGATAGAGACTCTTCAGGAAACAAAAACAGTAGTAATGCCTTTGAAAAATATCACAACTCTTTTAAGACATCAATTGAAAACCTTTCTAAATCCTATGAAGGTTCTCAGACATCTCTCTTAGATCTTGACGATAAAGTTTACGTAGATGATAAGAAAATATTGCATCCAAAGTCAGATATTCAGAAGAGGCGTCCACCTGAGCCACCAAGACCAAAATCACTACCAAATTCAGATTTATCTAAACAACCTTTGCAAAAACATACCTGCCCAGCAGTGGCACCTCCTCCAAAACCCAAAGTTCCTCCTCAGAAACAAGAAATAATACTAGACACACCACCATCACCCGTTCCAAAAACGTCAGAAATAGACTCCAAGAACACAAATGTAGCGTTAAAAGAAACTGGAGATTTGGAAGACACAAATGTTAAAAGTGAATCTTCTGGGGTACTTGATTCGATCAACCAATTTGAACATGCTCCAAATTCATTGATATCTCCTCCAAAATCACCTAAACCTGTGGACGACACGTCCAATATTTGTGATAATATAAAAACGACAGAAATGCAACCAAATCAAAGTGAAACTGCAGATGTTATAAACACGTCTCAGGAAAATCTTGTTTGTTCTGATGAGAATGAAAACTTAACAAACGTTATTCAAAACGAGACTTTTAATGAAATGGCTAACAACAATTTCTCTTCTTCAAAATCTAATTTGACGCAGGAAACAATTGAGTTGGTTGATGAAAATGCTAATGAAAATGCGGCTGACTCTACGACCTCAGGTGACTTAACTGAAGCAGAACTCAAAATTGAAAATTCCATTACTAAACAATCTTTGCCTTACAACAAAATGTCCAATAGCCTTAATACTCGCAGTGTGAATCTGATAAAGGACTTAAAGAGTAGTTTTGAGAAATCTTCATTGGAAGGTTCTACTGAAGACATAGAGGAAAGCTCAGTGACAGCAACAGCAGATGATTCAACTCGAGAAGGGGAGAGCTCAGTACAAGAAATGCTTGACCATACAGATAATGTTGTGCAGAACTCGCTTGAGGTTGAGGATAGCTCTTCAGTTATTGCAGAGGGTTTGCATGAAAGAGCTGTGGAGAGTTTGTTTGATGTAAAACCAAATCAAGCAGTGGAAAGTTCCTCTGAAGTGGTTCAAGATACAAATAAAATGAATTCAGGGAAAGGTAAGAAAGAATATTGTGAGAATTTCTGTTAATTCTGAAGGCTTTGTTTGATATTGTTTGCAATGATTTATCTAAGAGTTTTGGTATATCCAGTTAGGTAAGTGTATACGTGAATATGTGTATGAAAATGGATAGATATTATAAATCCATTGAATTAACATTTAATATAATAAGTACTAGCATTAATTATTTTTATATTATCTGAGCAGTGAAGCACTAAACTCTAGATAGTATAAAGCTACCTGCCCAACTGTGCTTTCTTTAACATATGATGATTTTGAGAAGTCGTTCTCTCCCTCGATAGATCCAGAAATTAAGATCAAATTGAAACCCAAACCACAGAGGCCACCTTCTTTACCTTCATCACTCTGCTGCACATCAGTAAAAGCCAGGTAAGAAAGCTGTCAACAGGTTGTTTGGTAAGTTAAGAAAACTAGAATGGATTGTATTATTATTAAGAGCGTTTTGCTTTTGTCTAAAATACATGAAAAGTATATTCTGTTGTGTCTGGGGAGAGTCATTCTCTTTTAGTGCTTTATTATTTAAAACACTCACTGGTAAAATTTCCACTTATTTCTTATTTTTATTTCCTAAAATTTTTGTTGCATCTTGCAACCTTTTCAATAGTTTTGACTCTCTAGAGAGTCAAAACTATTGAAAAGGTTGCAAGACGCAACAAAAATTTTAGGAAATTTTACCGGTGAGTGTGTTAAATAAAAACGCACTAAAAGAGAATGACTCTCCCCAGGCACAACAGAATATGCTTCAACACACGAACTCATATAAAGAATCTTGCAAACCAAATCCAAAAACGAAACATGAAAAGTAGTTGCTGCTACTACCGAATTCTAGTTAATATTATCTTGACTATTATGGTGATGAAATTTGTACAAGCAAGATCCTTGTAAATAGTCTACTTTCTGGGGTTTTTTTTCTCTCAGTTTCACTTCATTTGCATCACTAATGACACTCAAAGAGGCATAAATGTCATCTAATGAAGTTTTATCCATTTATTTTTCTCCTACTAGATGTGAGTAGCCATAAGCATCCCTCTACAGGAACCTACTCTGTCCTATCCACCCCTTATAGTAATTCCTTGGTCCCTTAGCATGAAACTGACCCCCCTCCACCTCCCCCAGGATTGGTAGTCTTGCAAACTGCATTGCAATCTCAATAGTGCAGGTGGCACAAACAAAGCACTCAATCCACATTGTAAAGTGGTTGGTGTTAAGAAGGGCATCCAACCATAAAAAAGAAAACCATGCCAAAGTAAACATTGGAGTTTGATGCAATCCTTGGATAATATCAGATCCTGTCAAATCGTCCAACCCATGCCTGCATGGAATATAGATGTTAGATAAGGATAAGGAGAAATATTGTTTCGACCCTGTGCTTGAGGAGATCTATTGAGTCAAGTACACCAACATCAAAAATCGATGGAAACTGTAGTTGTGATCCCTGGGCCGGTGGCATGTAAAAAGCCCCATCCAAACGTGACTGATGCCAGTACCGCCTTGACTGGCTTCCGTGCTGGTGGCACATAAAAAGCACCAATCTGATCGTGGCCATTGCCAGCCTCGCCTGGCACCTGTGCCGGTGGTACGTAAAAAGCACCCACTACACTCACGGAGTGGTTGGCATTAGGAAGGGCATCCAGCTTGTAGAAACACTGCGAGATCAGACTGGAGCCTGGTGCAGCCTTCTGGCTTCCCAGAACCCCGGTCGAACTGTCCAACCCATGCTAGCATGGAGAACGGACGTTAAACGATGATGATGATGATGATGATCAGTGAATCTGAAATATTGTGCTTGCTTATGTTGCCTGTAGTTATAATACATAGAAACATGACCGAATAGTAAGGTTTGTACAAGCAACATTCGTGATGTTTAAGGCTCATCAATAGCAATGTGGTCAGGAGACAATCTACACTGTTGAAGTAATGAAAGTTTGTATAGCTTATCATCATTATTTCAAATGACACTAAAGGTTTTAATTGGCTTTTCAGTCAGTAGTCACAATCAAATAAATACCTATGACATACTGTGCAAATACTGGTTACATCATGTTCATTTAGTTGTCACTCTTGTCTTTGATAACCAGCTCTACTAATTAACAAAATAACCTATTTCTTGTAGCATTCCTTTCTTTTGAATGAAATGCTATGAGGAGATGTAGTGTTACATTTTGAGTAGTATTGATACAATATAACAAATCTTTTTTGCTTGTGGTACAGGACTTAAATTCTATTTTGGATAAAATTTACATGGTAAGTAAGTACTATGGTATTTTATTGTCGATAAACATATGCCATAGTCTACACGCAAAGCTGTTGCTGTTGGCATTATCATTTCACCTGTCAATAAATCATCTTCTTGTTGAATATCTACCTTTGAGGACACATGAAGTGATTCCTTACTTGGAAACAAGCGAGGGTTAGCAGCAAGAAAGGCATCTAGCCATAAAATAAGGTCTCAATAAATATCTAACCCATGCTAGCATGGGAAAAACAGACAGACAAAGGCTTTCACTGATGTCTTACTCTCTATTTTATCTTTCACTATTAACATGTTTAGTGTCACATGTTTGTGTTCTGCTGCACCATAGCAAAATCAGATTATAATGGTACAGGGTTTGATATCTTTACTTTCATGCAACCACATCAATAATCAATGAACTTTGTTTTATTTTTGTTTGTTTATTCGTTGTTAACTTTCATTCCAGTTTGAAGCAAGACACTCAACTTCCAAATGTTGCCACAGGAGAAGTTTCTGCACAGACAGATAAAATGTCAGTTGTAGGTGCGTTAGCCATTTCAACTTTTACCTTCTTTGTATCATAATTAATGTACACCCTAAGTTCATCAGGAGTCACTGCCAATATGTTTGACTGGTACTTACTTTATCAATCCTTAAAGGATGAAAGGCAAAGTCAACCTCGGCAGAATTTGAACTCAGAACGTAACGAGATTATAGGTTATTAAAATAAAGAAGTAATGTATTAAATAGACTTGGAAGCATGATATTAAGATATGCAAGCAACACTTTACCTGTTGTATGCAAGGCACCAATTTAATGTTTTCAGTAAGACTCATTTGTTCTTTATCTACAGGTAACATTTTAGTTGTTTCAGAAAGTGTCTAATACAGTGGTTCCCAAACTATGAGTTGCGACCCATCTGTGGGTCGCGAACGGAATCTTAGTGGGTCGCAAAAAGTTATAAAATTACACATTAGCTTCGATTAACTGCTGTCTATCTATTAACAACCGAAATTATGACTGTTTTGAAACATTTGAAACTTTTATAATGGAGAATAAAGCAAAAGTTGATGATGGTATAATCATTGAGATATCTGAACACTTGAATAAGTTAAATGAAAGTTTTGAAGTTTATTTTCGTAAAGAGATGAATACTATGCAACCGAAAAGATGGATTATGAACCCCTTTCAGCCTGACTTTGACGACTGGAATATCAACAAAAGCTGATGAGAAACTTATCGATTTATCTGAAGACTCTTCTTTGAAAATGACTTTTAACACCCAAAAATTGGTACAGTTCTGGGCGTCCCTTCAAACCTTGTACCCAATCATTTCCACCGAAGCATTAAAAGTACTTCTCCCTTTCACATCATCTTATATTTGTGAAGCTGGATTTTCAGCAAGGGTTGGGATTAATGACATGCATAAGATCTGGTCATCAAATCTAAGTAGAGACTTCAACCTTGAAATATTCAAAGCCACAGTCGAACCAATTCTACTATATGGCTCAGAAACCTGGACGTTATCAAAGAAGCTTGAGAGGCGGTTGGATGGAACCTACACTCGCCTCCTTATGAGAACTCAAAATCTCTCGTGGAAGCGCCATCCAACCAAAATGCAAATATATGGGAAACTACCACCTGTGTCATCTCTTGTGAATGGTAGGAGAGTCCAGTTTGCTGGTCATTGTCGTAGAGCTGAAAAAGAAGTAATTTCTACTCTTCTCCTCTGGAAGCCATCTACTCGCAATACCAGAGGGCGCACACTCTCCTACCCTGATGTAATCTCCAGGGATACAGGCATCCAGCAACAGGACCTCCGTAATGCTATGATGGACCATGAAGTCTGGCGTAACATAGTAAATTCCATTGTCTCGACCACGGTCGAACAATGATGATGATGATGGGATTAAAAGCAAATATCGAAATAAACTGCAGCTCTCAAATTCTTTACGCCTGAAACTATCACGCATTGAACCCGATGTTAATTCTATTATTGAGCGTAGCAAGAAACAGGCTCATCCTTCTTACAGGCCTCACTGAAGTTGTAATCTGAAATAAATTTGTTAATTTCATTAATGTTTTTACTCAGTAGAGTTAAGTGGATCGTCATAAACTGGTGTGATAAATAGTGGGTCACTCAGTAGAGTTAAGTGGGTCGTCATAAACTGGTGTGATAAATAGTGGGTCACTCAGTAGAGTTAAGTGGGTCGTCATAAACTGGTGTGATAAATAGTGGGTCGCGACTCTAAAAAGTTTGGGAACCACTGGTCTAATAGCTAAAGGAAGCCTATTACAACTTTGTGTTTTGACATCAACTGCTTAGAGACGATGTTTTACCAGATAAGTGTATCAGTAGCAAAAGGTTTGTTGGGTTGCAGCATAGTGTTATTGTTAAGTTGGTTTAAAGGGGTTAGGAATATGACATTAGCTCAGTTATAAACAATCTTTGTTAGGACATTTGGATCTTTTCGGTTTGAACAGCAGTTTTTAACATAATTTCTAGGTAACTAAAAAATTTTAAACTTCGTATACTGGTAGAATGTGTTTATAAAACATCTTTTTCTCTTGGCTTTATTGAGAAAATTCTATAGTTGTAAGATATTTGTTGTTTTTTTCTTCTTCTTCAATTTCTGCAATTTCAACCAATCAATGACGTCAATTGAGGTAAAAAAAACATTCTGTGCTGTATGAATATGTTTAAGAAACAGATTGGGTTTATTTACATTTTTGAAGAAAAAAAGATACCCTTCCCCCCACCCCTAAAACAGATTGAAATGCAATAGATCGATTCTAGGTTCATAATTATGAGTGACAATTTCATATGACACCGCTAGAAAAAACCTGCCATTCAAACCGAAAAGATCCGGACATTTCTGTCAATTCACTTTGAAAGAGAACTTAAGGTTAACTAGTTAAGAAAAGTAGTGTGATAATCATATTAATGACATCTGCTAAAATCCTATAGGTAAACAGAAATCTAGCATTGCTGACACTGCTAGGATGAAGGTAACAGAACCTTGTGCAGTTGCAGAATTTAATTTTGAAGCTCAAGAACCGGATGAATTATCTCTAAAGGTAAGTATGTCTTTATTTGTAATAATGATTTCTCGTATTTCTCATTAGACATAAATAATGATGATGATTTTTCATTCTAATTTATTTTAAACTTTTATGAAACACAAGTTTTTAAGAATTATAAGGAGAAAAATTGAAACATTTGTCATTCATGCCTTTCTCAGGAAATAAGTAAAACCAACTTATATTGAAATCATACTGTAGATGCAGTTTGATAAGTACTTACTATATTTATGATGAGGAGAGATAAAAATGTCCTTTTAATTTTTGACAACTAGGGTAACATACATTTTTAAATTAGGGTACAGTAGTAGACAAAATACACAAAACACCAACATAAATAACAAACTTCATAATAATATATAATTTTGAAAATGATTATACAAAAATTATATTTGTAATAATAAAAATATACTGATAAAAGAATTTGGACAAACAGTCGTACAAAATGGCCAAAGAAGGAAAATAATACTTGGTGACCCTGACAGTGCAGGTGCCACTTAAAAGCACCCAGTTCACACTGTAAAGTGGTTGGCATTTGGAAGGGCATCAAGCTGTAAAAATCATGTCAAAACTGACCTCGCCTGTGCTAGTGCCATGTAAAATACACTAAGTCTACTCTGCTAAGTGGCTGGCTTAAAATCAGAGACAGAAATGATTTATCATTGCAGCCCAGGATCAATACCTACCTACAAAAAGCTACCAGGCCAACATCTTAAAGAACGACAGTAACCCAACATGTCGCACATGTAAACAACAAGCAGAAAGCATTGATCTTATTGTCTCCATGTACAGCCTTCTTGCACCCACAGAGTATCTCAACAGGCGTGATAGAGAAGTTCAGTATATTCACTGGGTAATCTGTAAGGGCCTGGACCTGCCACATGATAAAAACAGGTGGCAATACAAACCACCCTCAATGCTTGAAAATATGATTGCATCCCACTCCTTTGGAACTTTACTGTTCAAACTGACAGAAAGATTGATGCAAATAGGCCAGACATTATACTGAAGCTTTCAGACAAATACCATGCCTCCTCAGCGCTATGACTGTCCCAATTGACATAAATGTATATGTCAAGACCTACCAAAAACTGAGCAAGTATAAAGATCTTGAAATAGAAATTGACAAGATGTGAAACCTGAAGGCTAGAACCATACCTGTTGTCATAGGCACCCTTGGGATGATCACAGATTGGGATGAATCTTCCCTATCTCAGATACCAGGAAATCCAAAATGGAAGAAATTCAAAAAATAGTGCTCGAGGGAACTGCTCATATCCTAAGAAAAATATTGTCTATGTAATTCCAAAAATATTTTAATCTGAGAACATTATTGAAAGTACCTTTTACTCTCATCTTAAGATCACACTATCATCTTATCAAATTACTTTTAAAACAAACTTGACAGACTCTCTCTAGAACAATATTCTGTACAAAACCAAAACTATGGTACCTTAGTCATAATACTGCCTTGAATTTCAAACTTATCTCTTTAAGTTTCTGGGTGAGACTTGGAGTCAACTTGTACAAATACAAAGCAAAAGTCAAACATATAATAATAATGATGATGATGACGACGACATCCTGATGCAGTACTTATTTACCCTGATACAGTACCTTTGCTCTGATGCAGTACCAGGCAGTGGCTCTCATGGCTTCTGATCTTAACTGATTGGAAGTGTTATCATGTACATTGTTTTGTCTTGGTATAAAAGATGGGCTACAGCAAATATTCTGCTCAATACCACAGATTTGCTTGTCAGTTGTTTGACCATAACCAGTTGAGCATGTCCTTTAGTGGCTGACGATATGTGCATCTCTGATCACGAGCAGAAGTAGTGGGGGAGCATCATAGTCGTGTGTCGAGGGGGATTCTTTGGGGTTTGAATAATTCACCTCTGGAAACATGGGTTGTTCTTTCAACATCCTTAAACAACCCTTATTCAGGGACCTTTTGAGCGGGATGGGTTACTCGACCAGAAGAAAATTCTAACTGGGCCCCACCTGCAAGGTCATGCGCAGTTTATCTTGATATGAGATCACCATGTCATGCATATATGGTTGTGATGCATGTGCCTGGTGTACCCTTCTCAGATGGGTAGTCATGATGGGTATACTGGGCTTCATATATTTTACCCCAGTGTCACTTTGATGGCATGCACTGCTCTCTCACTTAATAATGATAATAATAATAATAATAATGATCCTTTCTACTATAAGCACAAATCCAGAAATTATAGGGGAGCAGACTAGTTGATTACACCAACCCATGTTTGACTGGTACTTTATCGATTCTGAAAGGATGAAAGGCAAAGTTGACCTTTGCAGAAATTGAACTCAGAATATAAAGATGGATGAAAATATGCCAAGCATGTTCTCTGGTTTGCATTTTCTGCCAGCTTGCCACCTTCATAATCATCATCGTTTAACGTCCGTTCTCCATGCTAGGATGGGTTGGACGGTTCAACCAGGGATCTGGGAAGCCAGAAGGCTGCACCAAGCTCCAGTCTGATCTGCCAGAGTTTCTACAGCTGGATGCCCTTCCTAATGCCTACCACTCCATGAGTGTAGTGGGTGCTTTTTACATGCCAGGCGAGGCTGGCAACGGCCACGATCAGATTGGTGCTATTTATGTGCCACGGGCACAGAAGCCAGTCAAGGCCGTGCTGGCATCGGCCACATTCGGATGGTGCTTTTTACATGCCACCGGCACGGCACCTTAATAGTAATAAGATTTTTAGGATAAAGGTAATGGGAATTTGGTTAATGAATTAGCTGATTGATTAGAGTGTTAACCCTTCCACCACTATGTGCTCTGCCTAAATCCTAAACGCTTAAACTCCATGTGATCAAGTTTACATTGTTCAATGTGGTGTAATTCATCACAAGAACAAGGATGTGTCATTAGTTTGCAGTAAATAAGTTCAAATCCTGTTGGCTTGAAGAAGGTAATGGGACGCTACTCAAGCGAACGGCTACAACTGGATGACTGAATCTTCTGAAGTACTTAAAAGACCATGAGAATCATTGGACTGTAACTACTAGTTACCTAATATAACAAACTAGAAATTGTTGGATATAATATGCAATATTGTTGTGTAAATTGTAATATACAGATATGGAATTTTATATTGGCATGTACTATAAAGTATATAAAACTTGAAAAATTTATTTTTAATTTGAAACCTTAAAAATTTTCTTTTTAATTTCTGTCTTTAAGATTCTTTAAGTTTTAGCATTTGGTATGCTTCTGTTTCAAACCCTTGCTCATTATCTGATTGCTGCAAAATTCTTGCATATCAGCAGTGATCATTTCCTGCCAAATTTCTTCTCTTCCTTCATGCTAATTCTTTTACCCCCCCATTTCCAAACTTTGCTTTCTTTTCTATTACTGAATATACAGAAAGGTGATCGTGTGAGATTACTTACCTGGGTAGATAGCAGTTGGTTATATGGTACCTGTAATGGCTTCAGTGGAATCTTCCCAAAAGGCTTTGTAAAAATTATTCAGCCACTGTCCAACGTAAGTTATGCATAATAGCTTTGACAAATAAGTTTATTGAGATAAGTGACTGCATTTTAAATGTGACAGAGTACATTTAACTCACACAAACACTCTCACTCACTCGCTCGCTCACTCACACAAACACACATGCACACACACACAAACATTCACTCACTCTCACATACACACACACTCTCTCACATACACACACTCTCACTCACACACACACACACACAAACACTCATTCACTCTCACATACACACACTCACTCACTCACTCTCACTCACTCACACACACACACACGAACACTCACTCTCACATACACACACTCTCACACTCACTCACTCACTCACACACACTCTCACATACATACACACACACACTCTCACTCACTCACACACACACACACACACACATGCGCGCGCACACACACACACAGCATATGACCATCTAGTTATTGATATTTATGTTGTGGAGTCCTTCTGTTATTTGTAACGTTCATAAGAGCACATAGGTTGAATCACACTTATCCGGCAAGCCTGGGACTAGACAGGTGTTGGAGCAGCAGATTTGCTGAACCAGCAAAGCTTAAGGTTAAACAATGGCAAAATAATACAAACATTGTACTGTATTACTCAAACCAGTCACAATGTTACAATAGTATAACTTGGTTTCAAGCTTACTGATCTGCTTTATAGCATGACTTTACTGCATACTGAAGCAGATGAACAAAAGCTGTTGGCTTACCAAGACTTAAAAACTATGCAAAAATTAAGAAAAGCAGAAACCATTCATTTAACTTAACTTTTACTGTGAATTTACTTTCAAAATGTATTTGTTTTTACTTAGAATCTAAATAAAAGTCAAGTAGTATCTAGTTGATGTGAATCTGGGTTATCTTTTGAGGTCTCCCGGACATCATCTGTGATGTCTGAAACTAACAGTGTTCTTGAAATATTTTAAGTTATTCATTCAAAGACTGTTTGTACAGAAATGATCCGACCATCATCACAAAACTATTGGGTTGGCAAGAAAGTACTTTCGGTTTTTTAGTGTGAAGTACTAGTCATTTGTTTTTCATACAAAGAATGAACTTTAACCAATGATATTTTCCATTTTGTTCAGTGACTTTTTGCCGTCTTTCTGGCAACTTCATGATTCCATACTCATAGAACTTCTAATCCTTATCAGCCAAAAAACAGAAGCAAGAGCAATTTCAGGTCAACATTATTATTGAAAGTTTTACCATTCAAAGAATTTTTTGCAAACTTCAAAATAAATGGAATCTGATGGTGCAAGGCCAGGGCTTTACAGTGGATATGACATTACTTGCCAACCAAGCTCCAATAATTTTTCACTAGTCAGCAAAGTCATGTGTGGTCTAGCGTTGTCATGTTGGAATATGATTCCTCTACGATTTGCCAATTCTGGCTGTAATATTTATAGCAGCACCAACCACCTTAACCCTTCAGCATTTAAACTGGCCATATCTCGCCCAAATATTCTACCCATTTTGTGTTGGGATTGGCCGTATTCAGCCTCTCATACCTATCCTGTAATGTCATTTCTAAAAATAAACAATCACATCATTGAAATCTAAACAAAAAGAGGATCTTTTCGGTTTGAACGGCAGTTTTTTCTAGCGGTGTCATATGAAATTGTCACCCATAATTATGACCCTAGTATCGATCTATTGCATTTCAATCTATTTTAGGATTAGGGGTGGGGGAAGGGTATCTTTTTTTCTTCACAAATGTAAATAAACCCAATCTGTTTCTTAAACAAGGGACATATTCATACGGCATAGAATGTTTTTTTTACCTCAATAGATGTCATTGATTGGTTGAAATTGCAGAAATGGAAGAAAAAAAAACAACAAATATCTTACAAACTCTAGAATTTTCTCAATAAAGCCAAGAGAAAAAGATGTTTTATAAACACATTCTACCAGTATACGATGTTTCAAATTTTTTAGTTACCTAGAAATTATGTTAAAAACTGCCGTTCAAACCGAAAAGATCCCAAAAAGGTAATGCATGTGTAATTCAAAGAAATGCAAATAAATAAGCATTACAATGGGCAGAATAATCCGAATGGTAAAGTCAAGGGTGGTGAACATAAATAATATGGGGTACCACAACTAGTCAAATAACCATCACATAAAACTATTGACCGTCAGATTCAAATCGCCATCTCAAGCCATTGTGAGGTTCAACCTGTTTGCGTCTTTAGGTGTGCATTTGTTTTGTTGAACTGATTTAGTGTCGCATGTATGTGTGTGTGTATATATATGTATGTACATGTGTGTATATGTATCTGTAACTTGGCAGAAAGGAAAAATTCAGGCATATAATATTTCTTTGGGAAATAGATAATTATATAAACACATTATAGTGTATGTTTGTATATATGCATAGACGTAGAGGAGTTAGGAAGGGCATCCTAACAAAATGGCCAAAGAAGGAAAATAATACTTGGTGACCCTGACAGTGCAGGTGCCACTTAAAAGCACCCAGTTCACACTGTAAAGTGGTTGGCATTTGGAAGGGCATCCAGCTGTAAAAGTCTGTCAAAACTGACCTCGCCTGTACTAGTGCTATGTAAAATACACTAAGTCCACTCTGCTAAGTGGCTGGTGTTAGGAAGGGCATCCAGCTGTAAAAACCTTGTCAAAACAGTTACAGAAGTCTGGTGCAAGCTTCTGCTTGGGCAGGTTTGAATCAGCAATGAAAAAAACCACTGACCATGTTTGAACTAGTGTAATCTGTGTAATCTGTAGGGTGTGTTAGCAGGTTTTAACTTAATTTACATTGCCAGATTTACTTCATCTACACCCATAGTCTTTCGGATCACTACTGTATTGCTCACACTTTTGCGTGCTACATTTTAGCTTCATGCTGATACTCTATATAGTATTTCTAACTTCAGTGTGATACCCAACATATAGATTTCTTTTGAAAGAGATTTATAGCCACTAAGTAGATTGGATCTTTTCGGTTTGAATGGCAGTTTTTTCTAGCGGTGTCATATGAAATTGTCGCCCATAATTATGACCCTAGAATCAATCTATTGCATTTCAATCTGTTTTAGGGTTAGGGTTAGTTAGGGTTGGTTAGGTTAAGGGGAAGGGTATCTTTTTTTCTTCACAAATGTAAATAAACCCAATCTGTTTCTTAAACGAGGGACATATTCATACGGCACAGAATGTTTTTTTTTTTACCTCAATGGACATCATTGATTGGTTGAAATTGCAGAAATTGAAGAAGAAAAAAACAACAAATATCTTACAAACTCTAGAATTTTCTCAATAAAGCCAAGAGAAAAAGATGTTTTATAAACACATTCTACCAGTATACGAAGTTTAAAATTTTTTAGTTACCTAGAAATTATGTTAAAAACTGCCGTTCAAACCGAAAAGATCCTGTAGATCTGTAAGCACAATTTTAGTTCTTGATGGCTCTGCTGCTGCTGCTGATTGACTACTATTGCAAACAGATGTTCAGTGTCCAATTTGTAACCTGCTGATAATACATACAATACTCATCAGGTTTGAGTCATAAGGTTGAATGTTAGAAAACCAAATATGAAAAGGCTAAAATGACTGAAAATTCCGAATACTAAAAACCTGAAAGATTGTAAAATCAGATTATTGAATGGCATGATGTTGAAAAATTCAAACTCTGAATTTTGAAATTCTTTATTGCAAAATAATAAGGAAAATGAATCTTAAAAGACATTTATTGACAGTTTTAAAAGAGTGCTATTTGAGTAATATATAGCGTAGTTACATTTTTTTATTACATTATGTTGATAGCAAAGGGCCTCTCTCTCAGAGTGGAAGGCAAATTGTATGATGCCTGTGAGAGAACAGCTATGCTACACGATTGTGAAACATGGACTGTGACCACTAAGGACATGTGAAGGCTTGAAAGAAACGAAGCTAGTATGCTTTGCTGGATGTGCAATGTCAGTGTGCATGCCCAACATTGTATAAGCGTCTTGAGAGAAAAGTTGGGTATAAGAGGCATCAGATGTGATGTGCAAGAGAGACGACTGCGCTGGTATGGCCATGTGATGCATATGGACAAGGACAGCTGTGTAAAGAAGTGCTAAGCTCTAACTGTGAAGGGAACGTGTGGTAGTGATAGACCCAGGAGGACATGGGACAAGGTGGTGAAACATGATCTTTGAAGCAAGAGCAATTTCAGGTCAACATTATTATTGAAAGTTTTACCATTCAAAGAATTTTTTGCAAACTTCAAAATAAATGGAATCTAATGGTGCAGGGCCAGGGCTTTACAGTGGATATGACATTACTTGCCAACCAAGCTTCAATAATTTTTCAGTAGTCAGCAAAGACATGTGTGGTCTAGCGTTGTCGTGTTGGAATATGATTCCTCTATGATTTGCCAATTCTGGCTGTGATATTTATAGCAGCACCAACCACCTTAACCCTTTAGCATTTAAACCGGGCATATCTCACCCAAATATTCTACCCATTTTGTGTTGGGATTGGCCGTATTCAGCCTCTCATACCTATTCTGTAATGTCATTTCTAAAAATAAACAATCACATCATTGAAATCTAAACAAAAAGAGGATCTTTTCGGTTTGAACAGAGGCAACAACTAGTGACTGAGATCTTTAGCGATGTGCTGTGCTTGAGAAGACCCGGCAAGCCAAATGAAATCATAGTCATGGCACCCATACCAGTTGCATGTAAAAAGCACCTTTTGAACATTCGGCAATATGTTGTGCTTGAGAAGACCCATCAAACCAAGTGAAATTGAAGTTGTGGCTGATGCCAGTGTCGCATAAGTGGCACCCATGCCGGTGGCATGTAAAAAACACCCTTTGAACTTTGGGCTTCACGAAGGCAGTGACAAGGGACCGAGACCTTTGGCAATATACCATGCTTGAGAAGACCTGTCAAGCCGAGTGAGATTGTAGTCATGGCTGGTGCCGGTGTTTGGTAACTGGCACCCACTACACTCTTGGAGTGATTGGTATTAAGAAAGACATCCAGGTGTAGAAACCATGCCAGATCAGACTGGAACCTGGTGCAACTCCCCGACTTACCAGTTTTCAGTAAAGCTATTCCACCCATGTTACCATGGAAAAATAGACATTGGATGAGGATGAGGAGTGTGTCAGGATAACAAATACATATTTCTTTATTACCCACAAGGGGCTAAACATAGAGGGGACAGACATAGGTATTAAGTCGATTACATTGAGCCCAGTGTGTAACTGGTACTTAATTTATCGACCCCGAAAGGATGAAAGGTAAAGTAGACCTCGGTGGAATTTGAAATCACAACATAACAACAGACGAAATACGGCTACGCATTTTGCCCAGCGTGCTAACGTTTCTGCCAGCTCGATATGTGAGTGAGTATAGTTTCTTGCAAATGTGTTAGTGTTAGATCTTTCCTAGATAAACACAGTTTTAAAACCATCAATAAGTGTCTTTTAAGACCATTTTCTATATCATTTTTCCCTAAAATACTTCAGAATTTGGTATTTTTGATTTTTCAGTATTACGGTGTTTGCTTTTCTTAATTTCCCATCTTTCAAGATTTCTGTATTCTGATTTTTTTTTTGGGGTCATTTGAAAGTCAACCTTCTCACATATGGACTTATGATTGGCTCTCACATTTATCACGAAATTTCTTCCAAGTGTTGGAAAAGTTATTTCAGATCTAACAATTCCTTAACCCTTTCGTTACTGTATTTATTTTGAGATGTTCTGTGTTTCTTTCAATTACTTTAAATATAACAAAGAATTTAGTAAAATAACTTAGTTACCATTCAGCTAGTATTAGGAACATAAATTGTGACTAAGGTTTAGTGGAAGATTTTAATTCAGAACTTATGAAAACAAAGCATTTGTACTCAGAGCCAGAGCCGGTTTCAGCCAGGTTGGTAACGAAAGGATTAAGTATTGTAGTCTGCAAGCTTCAAACTTATTTTTAACTCAAGGACATTAAGGAGCAGGTAGGGGAGAGAAAAAGATAGGATATTATTGAAATGAGCTTTGCATTTTTTTTTTCTATGTTTCTGCTAATTTTATTGGATTTTGTGTCTACAAATATTGGGCGATGGAAGTATTGGGTTGGTAGCTTTGTTCCACTGCATTGCATGCAAGAACTGTTTCTAACATTCCCACATGTCATTGTTCTTTTGTGCATGTCAAGCTTCACAATATCTGTTTATTTATATATATATAATCTGCTTTGCTATTTCTCTTCTTGTATATTTCTAGTTGTCTATCTCTATTTTTTTCTTTTTGCATATTACCTGTCTTATTACCTTTTTGCATATTACCTGTCTATGTCACCTATTCTGACTATCTATCCACCTGGTGGTCTATTTTTCTTTCTTCGTTCTTCTCTTCCCTTCTTTCTATGTATGTCTATCTCTCTCTACGTCTACTCGTATCCAGCTGCCTGTTTTATTCTATCATTTGAACCTGGATATTTATTTCCTTCGTTTTGCTATTAAAGCCTCCAACTCCAGTTAATGCTAACAACAATTCATGTGGAACTGATCCCGATTCAGTGCCAGCCAAAGAAAACTCCAACGATGCTACCGCTTCTGATGCTACTGAAGTCATGGCCTTCGATAACACCCTCTATGCAAGCCTGTCAGAAGTTACCACTGGCACTATTGCTCCAACTAAACTGGATTCTCCTGCTCTGAAGGATCAAGAACAAATTAACTGTGACTTTTTAAGTCCAACTCAGTCACAAATAAATTTCGATGCTCACTCTCAAAACGATGCTTCAAACAGCCTTGACGATGAGACAACAGATTCTGAGGTGATCAGCAAAGTTGACTTCCCTGTCGGGGGAGAGGAGACCATAGCCATCACACTGTATGACTTTGAAGGAGAAGAAGGAGAGCTAAGCTTCAAGGTGAGTAGATGCTGTCATTGGACAGGTACTGCATTTTCAAGGTATGAAGAAAATAAAGTGAAGTGAGAGGCAATTCAGAGTAGGTAACAGGTGAGGGCATAAGTAAAAGAACAGGACATTATTGCACAGAAAAGAATGTTATGTAATGACTATCATCGAGTGAGGCTTAATAGAGAGAATTAGTTGTCAGATGGGAAGAAGGTAGAACAGTTATTACAGGCAATAAAAATCCAAGGTGTTTGCAAATTGGGAGTTTGTGATCTTTTTTTGTTTTGCTTTGTTTTCTGAAGATATTTCTTGATAAATTAGCTAAGACTGTAGTTGTTATTAATGTAGAATTTTGAGTAAGAGTTCACAGTACATAATGAGCAGCTTTGCACAATAAGGAAGAAATAAGAGAATGTGTTCAACATTTTGGACAATGATGGAAGGTAAAAAAGAGGATATTATCAGACAAAGTGTGGAACATGAAAGACTAGTGAGATGTTGGTGGACAGAAATAAAAGGCTGTGTGGTAGGTATCTTGTTTACCAACCACATGGTTCCGGGTTCAGTCCCACTGCGTGGCATCTTGGGCAAGTGTCTTCTACTATAGCCCCGGGTTGACCAAAGCCTTGTGAGTGGATTTGGTAGACAGAAACTGAAAGAAGCATGTCGTGTATATATTTATATATATATGTGTGTGTGCGTGTATGTTTGTGTGTCTGTGTTTGTCCCCCTAGCATTGCTTGACAACCGATGCTGGTGTGTTTATGTCCCCGTCACTTAGCGGTTCAGCAAAAGGGACCGATAGAATAAGTACTAGGCTTACAAAGAATAAGTCCCGGGGTCAAGTTGCTCGATTAAAGGCGGTGCTCCAGCATGGTCGCAGTCAAATGACTGAAACAAGTAAAAGAGAAAAGAAAAGGGAGTGAGCATAGTGTATTGTTGTGTGTTTGTGTTAAAGACAAGAGGAATTGTGGTGTATGGATGTTAATACTTTGTGTGTGTGTGGATGGTGTATAATTTGTTTGGTGAGAGTATGGTTGTGTGGTTAAGAAGTTCACTTCCAAACCACATGGTTTTGAGTTCAGTCCTACTGTATGGCACCTTGAGTAAGTGTGTTCTACTCTAACCCCAGCCAACCCAAGCTTTGTGAATGGATTTGGTAGAGAGAAACTGAAAGAAGCCCATTATTTGTGGGTGCCTTTGTCTTGACATTTTGCAATAATTGTAATAAGCATCACCATCATATATGTAGTGCTTCTTTGAAAACATAGCCAGGCATAGGGAAATATTGGCTTCCTTAGATGAGGGTTGGCAACAGGGAAAAGCATCCCTCGATAGAAAAATCTGTTGCAATAAATTCCATCTGACCCGTGCAAGCTTGGAAATGTGGATTGGTTATTGATTGGTTGAAATTGGTCAAGATAGTGATAGCTAAAAGCAGAAGGTTTTACAAATATATATATATATATATATATAATAATAAATATTAGGGAATAAATCCAAATTTACAGGGAAAAAAAATCAGATTTAGGATTAAATCCAATTTTATAGTAAAATATTATAAAATATTATTAGAGACAAACCCACTATTTTGCAAAACAAACAAAGGAAAGACTTAATCAATACATAAAATTTTAATAAATAGTCAAAAAAAAAACCGCCACTACAATCGTTTCTTGTCTTGATCGACAATCTTCAGGTGGACTTCAATCTAAAAATCAAAATTTTAAAATATAAAAATAATAATTTTAAATAATTAAAGTATAAATGAAAAAATATAAGTATATAATCCATATATAACCTATATATAATCCATATCGAAAATATAGACAAATTACCACGAATTCCCTAAAAAAAACCATGATAAAACAAATCTCTTAAAAACATATAACGATAAAATCTCCCTTTGCTAAACTCTAAAACAAACCTATATAGTAATCCCCCTAACCTAAACATTCACACACAAATACACACACGTAAACCACAGACCCACGACTTATACACATACCTATACTAACTTATAAACCTCAATATACACCAAAACCCACTCCCTCCCCACACAGACAATTAACACATACATCCCAAAACCTAAATAACAACCCATATACACATTCACACACAAACACACACACACACGCAAAACACGCACACACAACAGATACATATACTCCCTCACATATACGCATATACATACTCACTAAACTCGACATATACAACAACTTACACACCCACAAAAATCATTAAATACATTTATGAGCTTAACTCACCTTAGCAGCTCTAACAAACAACTTGCAGTAACCCAATCCCATTCTCTATGCCTACCTCACTACTACACACTATTCCATTCACAATTCCAAGCAACGCTAGTCCACCACCCGGTTATTCACGTGGCAAAACGAACACCACTCAAAAATTATGAATGAAACAATGTAAAAAAATAACCAACATCGAAAATAGACAATTACCACGAATTACCTAAAAAAAAAAAACCATGATAAACAAAACTCATAAAAGCATATAACGATAAAATCTCCCTTTGCTAAACCCTATAACAAACTTATATAGCAATCCCCCTAACCTAAACATTCACACACAAATACACACACGTAAACCACAGACCCAAGACTTATACACAAACCTATACTAACTTATAAACCTCAAAATACACCAAAACCCACTCCCTCCCCACACAGACAAATTAACACATACATCCCAAAACCTAAATAACAAACCCAAATACACATTCACACACAAACACACACACACCACACGCAAAACACACACCACAACAGATACATATACTCCCTCACATATACGCATATACATACTCACTAAACTCGATATATACAACAATATTTACACACCCACACTCATACAGATAAATAAATTAATTATAAAACTAAAAACTCACAACCATCTCATATACATAAACACTCCTATGAAAACAACATTAAATACATCGTAATTAACCAGAATATCAAAAATAACATATGACATAAGGATAAATCAAATACATACTTACAATTCAGTTACAAATTATGAAGTGAAATTAAATTCTTAGCCGTTAAAAAAACCAAACAAAAATTACGTTACCATAGAAATAACTTATGTAAAAAAAGAATACGCGCCATAGAAAGTAAACGTCATTCAAAATATGAATGGAGAAATATAATAAATGGAACTAAAAACTATATCCACGTAGCAAACCAACGCTACTTAAAAAAATTTATTATGAATGGATTCTTTAAAAACTACCATGAAATCATTATATACATTTATGAGCTTTAGCTCACCCTAGCAGCTCTAACAAACAACTTACAGTAACCCATAACTATTCTCGATGCATACCTCACTACCACACTAATCCATTCACAATTCCAAGCAACGCTAGTCCACCACCCGGTTACAATTCCCAACTCCACCCATTCATTCACAATTTAAACGACGTTCCCTTCCACAATGCTACATATAAGCCTCAACATATACACCGGAGATACACTTACACATCCGTGCGGATGGGTGAGAGTATACATTAAGTGTAGTGATGGGGCTCCCATTTCTAAACAATTAGTACCTGTGTGGTAGTCTCCATGTGTATATTCACGCACGGGTATAAATGCAGGGGGTACACGCTCACTTCATTTGCGTGTACCCCTCACATGTACATATGCATACTATTTTGGCTCGATATATGCAACAATGTAATCGCGCCCGTGTGTGTGGCATCACTGGTTGTGCAATTCACCCATCTGGGTGTGAGTGGGTGTAAACGTATCGCTGTGGAGGTCGAGCTTGATACGTATATATTAGTGTGTATTAGGGGTTGTACGTACTAATTATGTGCATGTGCTTCACGCACTTGCGTCCATGTATGGATGAATATATTGGGATTACTATGTGGGTGTAAATAGGGTATGGGGGGGAGTTTTGTCATTGTATGGGTGTGGGTTTCATTTGTGATGGTGGTTAGTTGGTGATTATTAGTATGTTCTGTATATTTGGGTTAGTTATGTATTATTCTAGTGTGTATAATTGTATACATATAATTGGTGTGAATGGGATTACTCCCATTTTTGGGGATGTATGTGTTTATTTATCCATGTGGGGCGGGAGTGGCCGTTAGGTGCATATGCTGAGGCTCGTGGTAATTTGTCTATATTTTCGATATGGATTATATATAGGTTATATATGGATTATATACTTATATTTTTTCATTTATACTTTAATTATTTAAATTATTATTTTATATTTTAAAATTTTGATTTTTTAGATTGGAAGTCCACCTGAAGATTGTCGATCAGACAAGAAACGATTGTAGTGGCGGTTTTTTTGACTATTTATTAAAATTTTATGTATTGATTAAGTCTTTCCTTGTTTGTTTTGCAAAATAGTGGTTTTGTCTCTAATAATATTTTATATATATATATATATATATATACAGGAGTGGCTGTGAGGTAAGTAGCTTGTTTACCAACCACATGGTTCCGGGTTCAGTCCCACTGCGTGGCACCTTGGGCAAGTGTCTTCTACTATAGCCTCGGGCCGACCAAAGCCTTGTGAGTGAATTTGGTAGACGGAAACTGAAAGAAGCCTGTCGTATATATGTATATATATATGTGTGCATGTATGTTTGTGTGTCTGTGTTTGTCCCCCCCCCCCCCCAACATCACTTGACAACTGATGCTGGTGTGTTTACATCCCCATAACTTAGCGGTTCGGCAAAAAAGAGACCGATAAAATAAGTACTGGGCTTACAAAGAATAAGTCCCGTGGTCAAGTTGCTCGACTAAAAGACGGTGCTCCAGCATGGCCACAGTCAAATGACTGAAACAAGTAAAAGAGTAAGAGTATATAGTGAGTGGTAGGTAGAGGAGGAGTACAGTGGGAGCAGGTGACAGCCAAGAAGGTTTGAGGAGGAGGAGGAGGAGGTGAAATCGAGATGTTGTTGTAGCGTATTTATTGTTCCTTTACTTTTAGGCTCAGCAAGAAGTGACAGTTCTAAAGTGGGTCAACAACGATTGGCTTTGGGGAAGGATAGGTGACAAAACCGGAAATCTGCCAGCTAATTTCGTGGACTTTGTTGCAGACAACAGTTTTGAGGAAAACCTAGAACCCATTGATAACCTAGAACCCATTGAGCCCTTAATGAATCCACCAGCCCCTTCAACTGATACGGTTAGTATATTATCTCAGTTTTAATCCTTATTTCTGTATAACTGTGTGTACATGTCAGAACAGCTGCTAAATAAATCATCAGATATAGAATACAGAATTACTCATCAATTTGATTAGTTTTAATCCACCACCAAGTCATTTTCTCTCTCTCTCTCTCCCTCTCTCTCTCTCTCTATCTATCTATCTCTCTCCCTCTCTCTATCTCTCTCTAATTTGTTTTCTGCTTAACTGTGTCACTTTTGGCGTTGTTTGTGTCCAGATGGCCAGGCAAGAATCCATTTCATCTCATTCTTCAGATAAAACATTTAATTCAACTTTGAGGGTTCGTTCCTCAAAGACAGTGCTATCATGGTTTGGGCCAGGATAGCTAAAACTAACTAAAACATTAAATATATGTCACTTTCTCAAAAGTATTAATCTGATGTCAAACAAATTATTGCTACTTTAATTTTAATTAGTATTTTTATATCAAAATGTTACATATCTATCTATCTATATATTATAAATTAAATTAGAGATAAAACCACTATTAGGCAACTCAAACAGTGATAGACATAAATCAAAACATAAAAAACAAAAAATAAATATAATTAATATATGTAATATATATATATAAAATTTTAAATTTAAATTATTTAAATTTTAAATTTTTAAATTAAAAAAAAATTTTTTTTAACTAACCAAAAAGTATAAAAAAGTTATAGAAAAATATAAAAGATAATTTTTCAAGCAGATTATTTCTCTAAAGTAGCTATTTAGGATTTAAAATAACTGTTAAATTGGATCAAATAAGGCAACTCCTTTTCTAAAATCAATATTGGCTGAGAGAGAGAGAGGAAGAGAGAGAGAGAGAGAGAGAGAGAGAGAGAGAAAATAACCCAAACAATGTAAACAGTAAAAAGCAATTTTTTATTTTGCAATGCCCCTTTTTAAACCACAACTGAGAAACAGAAACCATCCCTAAACTAAAAAAACACAGCAAAACAAATCTCTAGAACAGCGTAATCCAAGGTAAGGATATTTATCATCTTCAAGCTTGTCTATGAAATATTTTGGCTCCCTAGTATGGTGAAAAACAAGCTGTAGAAGTTGCTTAATGTAGAGGAGCAACACTTAGAAGCTTTATTCAAATCTACCCATATTCAATGCTTCAAAGCTTCTGAATACACCCTTCTCTCCTTAAATCAACACTTAACAAAAATTTACAAAAATTTTGGTAGGCTATATTTATTGTATCTGCTCAAATATATTTCTTCTGGATATGACATTGAACTGCCTCCAGTAGCGAGGCTCCAGTTCAGGAGTTGTGGGGAGCATGGAGTCACCTCTTAATTACCGTTATTCCCAAGTTCATTCCGTCATGTTATGGTCCCATTTATGGGTTAAATATGTTTCCTTATTAGCCACACAGGGCTGCACACAGACGGGACAGATTACAAAGTAGAGCTTTTCTTTTTTGGGGGAAGGAAAAAAAAAGGTGGAGGTAGGTATTCGATCAAAAGGGATTGTAAAAGGGAAAGAAGAAGAAAAGAAAAAAAGGAAAAGAAACAAAAGAAAAAAATGATCAATAGGGATCGTGTATCACAGTGTCATGATGTAAGGTGTAAAGGGGGAAGCAGATAAGGTTTATCTGTGGAAGAAAAGCCTACGGAAAAGACCACGGTAACCTCAGTCAATATTGTTACATGTTACCATATTTGTTTGCAAGTAGGTGGTAACCCTCTGTTTTAAATTTCTGGGTTCATAGGATTATGCTCAAGGTGGCTTCATCATTCATACGTGCCATCCTTGCTACATTCACCCATCTTTTTTTGAAACAATCGCTGGGTTAAATAGATAGTTGTAAGAGTAGATTAAGGCCCTTAACTGTTATGAAAGCAATCAATCTACAAGTAAAAACTCCAAAATGAATAGCCTCTTTCAACATGCCCGAAGCTAGCCTGGATGAATATGGCTGATGAAATTAACATGAAATATGTCCAGTAACAGATTCATAGTATGGAGATAACCATCTCCTGTTGGTGCACATTCTGCTTCCAGTTAGAGATAGAGGGAAGTGAGGATTTAAATATAAGACAAGGTTGTTTATTTTGATCTTTTTATTTTAAATTGTACCATGGCGGTCCCCCAGCATGGCCACAGCTCGTGAGCTGAAACTAGATAAAATAAAATAAATAAAATAAAATATATGAGAAAGACATTCACTTTATAATCACTTAAAATTTCTGGTAAAATTTGTGAATCTGAAAAAATTATATATAAGGTTCTTAGTTTTCTAAGTAGGAATGATTTAAAAAATGAAAAAAGGTTTAGCCTTATACTTTACATATAATAATAAGATCTAAGTGGGTCTCGGCGAATAGGTACTTATGCACATTGTTTGCCTTTCAGACATTCTGTGTAGAATAGATTGTGGGTTATCTTGCCTTTTATACTATTAAACATCTTAGATGTTGCCCATGGAAGGAATTTGGTGAATTTGAATTTAATGTTGCATTGGTTCAAATCTATTGAAGGCATGTTGTGTGTTTATGGATAGGGTTGCTGTTTATTTTGTGGGATCTTTTTGGTTTGGACGGCAGCTTTTTCTAGCGTTGTCATATGAAATGTCACCCATAATTATGACCCTAGTATCGATCTATTGCATTTCAATCTGTTTTAGGGTTAGATTTAGTTAGGGTTAGGAGTGGGGGGAAGGGTATCTTTTTTTCTTCACAAATGTAAATAAACCCAATCTGTTTCTTAAATGAGGAACATATTCATACGGCACATAATGTTATTTACCTCAGTAGATGTCATTGATTGGTTGAAATTGCAGAAATTGAAGAAAAAAAAACAACAAATATTTTACAAACTCTAGAATTTCCTCAATAAAGCCAAGAGAAAAAGATGTTTTATAAACACATTCCACCAGTATACGAAGTTTAAAATTTTTTTAGTTACCTAGAAATTATGTTAAAAACTGCCGTTCAAACCGAAAAGATCCGTTTGTCTGTTATACCATGTTTTACAACCACATCTTAACAGTGGTCACTGTATTTCTTTGCCTTACAATTTTGTTAACTGAGGGATTGAAAGTTAAGGAGTTTTATTAATTATTGCAGTACTTATGGCAAAATATCTAACAACAGTAACCCAGGCTGAGACCATACTGCCCCATTTTTGACCCATCAGAATCAGTCTCTTCACTTTTCTTTATAAATTCTATGCTAAATTATTAGTTACGGTAAACTCCCAGCTTCAAAATCTGATGCTAGAAAAGTATAAAGAAATTGCACCATTGCGAAGGGATGGCACGATATGTTTGGAAAAGAGAAATAAATTAATCATTTTGCAAACAATACGAGCTCCGATATAAACTTAGAGATACTCAGCCTCACTAGTAACAGTGATGATGCACAAAGCCTCCACTACTAAACAGGGATTTAAACAGCTACCTGCTTCAGAACTAATTCATGCTTTTTATCATTCAGTACTTACCATTATGTACTATAGTAATTTTTGTATTTTACAGACAAGAAAGTAAAATTTGAATACAGTGTGAAAATAGTAAAATGATTGGGTGGCGAGCTGGCTAAGGCGGTGAGCTGGCAGAAACGTTAGCACGCCTGGCGAAATGCGTAGCCGTATTTCGTCTGTCGCTACGTTGTGAGTTCAAATTCCGCCGAGGTCGACTTTGCCTTTCATCCTTTCAGGGTCGATAAATTAAGTACCAGTTATGCACTGGAGTCTATGTAATCGACTTAATACCTATGTCTGTCCTTGTTTGTCCCCTCTATGTTTAGCCCCTTGTGGGTAATATAGAAATAGGTATTTACCGTTATAAGTTGCCAGCAGACGGGCAACTTTTTTCCGTCTTATAAGGGTAAATACCCAATCTTATTGCTGTTTTCGCAGTTATACTGCATTTGAAATTTACTTTCTTCTCTGTAAAATACCAAACATATTTGACGCTTCCAAAATTTGTTGGTAATTTTTTGTATTTTATCAGCAGGAAGTGAATAACTATGTACCCTTGTACTGAGGAAGGAGCATAGTCTAACATCTTCGTAATGTTAATTAGTGACATGATTTGACTTTCTCCTTTAAATTTTATTTTATACATTGTTTTATATAATTAGAAATATTAGTAATATAAAAATTGATGATTGAAGTACCTTGTCTGTTTGGTTCTTCACTGAAACAATTTTCATTTCCTGCAGTTAAAATATCTAATTGCTTGTTTGCATTAACCGTTTGTTATTTTTCATTATCATGATGATTTCAATGCCTGGATCTTTTCGGTTTGAACGACAGTTTTTTCTAGCGGTGTCATATGAAATTGTCACCCATATTATGACCCTAGAATCGATCTATTGCATTTCAATCTGTTTTTGGGTTAGGGTTAGGGGTGGGGGAAAGAGTATCATATTTTTCTTCAGAAATGTAAATAAACCCAATCTGTTTCTTAAATGAGGGACATATTCATACGGTACAGAACGTTTTTTACCTCAATGGACGTCATTGATTGGTTGAAATTGCAAAAATTGAAGAAAAAAACCCAACAAATATCTTACAAACTCTAGAATTTTCTCAATAAAGCCAAGAGAAAAAGATGTTTTATAAACACATTCTACCAGTATACGAAGTTCAAAAGTGTTTAGTTACGTGGAAAATATTTTTAAAAACTGCCATTCAAACCGAAAAGATCCCAATGTTTTCCTTTTTTTAATGAAATATTTTTTCATCTTTTTATTTTAACATTTTTTGTTTTCTTTTATTTCTTACTTTTTGTCTTTTTTTGGTGAGAGAGGGTTTTCTGTTTTTGTTAGCTTGCTTCATTGCTTGTTAATCACACACACATCTGTTTGCTTTGCCATGTTATATTTTGTCTTCTTCCTCTGTTTTTAATTACCCTTAGTGGTAATTAAAAAAAATTGGGTTTTTTTTGTATTCTTTTCCTATTTTGATGTGTTATTGTCTTGCTTCCTTTACATGCCATTGTTATGTTATATGCTGTTTACAATGTGATAGTATGTCTTTTATCGAATTATTGTCCATTATTGAATCTGTTACTGTATGCCATTATCTCCTGTGTCACTGGTTGTGTTATAACATGCCAATGTTTATGGAAGATGTCGTTGGCAGACACAGCTTTCTGCTTTCTAATATGTTACAGCATGCTATCTTTTACATTGTGATTTTAACTGCTATGTCAGCTTATGTGTTATCGCTTCCTGTAAACATTTCACATTGTTATAGCTTTTTAACACTTTATGTTAACTGACTGTGGAATGAGTATTTGAGGAATGGCAACAGAGGAGGAATCTCAGTGTTGTAATTGTGATACAGCATGGATTTTTGGTTGAGTATTTGAGGAATGGCAACAGAGGTGGAATATCAATGTTGTAATTGTGATACAGCATGGATTTTTGGTTGAGTGTTTGAGGAATGGCAACAGAGGAGGAATGGCAATGTTGTAATTGTGATACAGCATGGATTTTTGGTTGTCTTTGATATTGCTTTTATATTATTCCTTTGTTGGCAATGTATCTGGATAGACTGAGGTGACTCAAGTTCAAACCGAGTTTGGTCATTTTATTGCATATTTGGCAAGATAATTCTACACCGTTTATTTCACCCATCATCCATTGATAGAGAATAAGTTCTGGGGCTTCTGACAATGTTATCTTTGATAGTCTGGCATCCTATATGGAGGAA
>NC_043010.1:15875991-15978491 GCF_006345805.1 Octopus sinensis
GCCAACGAGTGTGATCGTTGACAGAGAGGCTATTCGAGTATGATCGTTACCAGCGTCGCCTTACTGGCACTTATGCCCTTGCTAGTAGGGTGCCAAGAACGCCATCCGAGCTTGATCGTTGTGATCGTTGCCAGAGCAGCCAACTAGCTTCCATACCCATGGCACGTAAAAGGGCACCATTTGAGCGTGATCATTACCAACGTCGCTTCACTGGCACCTGTGTCGGTGGCACGTGTAAAAAGATTCAAGCGAGGTCATTGCCAGTACCACCTGACTGGTCCCCGTGCAGGTGGCACGTAAAAAGCACCTACTACACTCTCGGAGTATTTGGCGTTAGGAAGGGCATCCAGCTGTAGAAACTCTGCCAGATCAAGACTGGAGCCTGGTGCAGCCATCTGGTTGCCAGCCCTCAGTCAAAACCGTCCAACCCATGCTAGCATGGAAAATAGATGTTAAATGATGATGATGATGATTTTGCTTATTTGTATAACAATCCATTTTAGTAGTTGTAGTGTACTGCCTGTCTATACACGGAACTGATATAGAATGAAGAACCCCTCTCATATAGATATCAGATAACTGAAATATAATATGAAAATAATTACCTGAGTTCAACGGAGTGTTTGGAGCTCAGCACATTCCTCTGGCTTGCCAGCTTCTGTCAAACTGTCCAACCCATGCCACCATGGAAAAACAGACCTTCAATGGGAATGGTGATAATGATAATTTAAAGTAAAAAAACACGGCAAGAACAAACTATAACAAATACGGTGTTAGCTTAACACTTGCGTTTACTATGGAGTGTCTCGATGTTTCAGTCATTGATCCTTCTTATAAAGATAAGGAAGAGAGAGAAAGAGAGGGAGAAAGAAAGAGTGCATGTATGAAAAAAAAAGAAAATTTACGTAATTGTGGGATGGATGCAAGGGGAAGGGAAGAGCTAAAATCCAGGTGGGGCTATGATTCTTTAACCCTTTAGTAATTAAACTGGCCATATCCAGCCAAAATAGTTAATCTGTTTTATGTTCAAACTGATCAGATCCAGGCTCTCACACATACCCTACAATGTTATTCTACATTAGGTAATTACACCATCAAGATCTTGAAGATATGAGATATTGCACGATTAATTCAAATCAATGGGAATCAATAAGCATTATGTTTGATAGGATAATCTGAACGCTAAAGGGTTAAAGGTGGTTAAGGAAAGAGGTGGAGTTTATGTATGTGTGTGGATTAGTATGCATGTAATTGGTATAGTATAAGGCGGCGAGCTGGCAGAATCGTTAGCACGCCGGGCGAAATGCTTAGTGGTATTTCGTCTGCCGTTACGTTCTGGGTTCAAATTCCGCCAAGGTCGACTTTGCCTTTCATCCTTTCGGGGTCAATTAAATAAGTACCAGTTACACACTGGGGTCGATATGATTGACTTAGTCTGTTTTCTGTCCTTGTTTATCCTCTCTGTGTTTAGCCCCTTGTGGGTAGTAAAGAAATAGGTATAGTGAAAGCTTTGTCTATGAGTTTCACTAAACAATGTTGAGGGATTTCAAAATTTAATATATTTTGAACTAGTATAAAACATCTTTAAACCATTGTTTCTTTTTTGTTGTTTTTCTAAACAATATCTTTTAAAAGTTCTAAAATCTTCATATATCTATTTAGAATTTTTCTTAAATCTTTGCAAATTGCATATATTTTTAGAAGTTTGTAGTTTATACCCTGTATACAGTGTTTGTATAGATGTATACCATTGAATCCTCTTAACCTTTGATAAGTTTCTAATTGAAAGTTATTCACTAATCCTGGATTTAACTATGGATAGCTGGGAGTACATAAAATTCTCTAATTGGTTTCAATTTTGTTTTTCAGCCTCTTTTGCTGTAGAATAATTAGCTTTTAATTAAGCATAACTTTGTAATACAAATAATTGTACTTTCGCCACTATCTCTCTTAACAAATAAGCAATGCACGATACTCCTTGTCATGGTATGAGTTGTGAATACTTTCTAAATATTTGTTGACAGAATAGGTGAAAAGATAATTCTTGCATTTTGGCAATCTAGTATGTTAAATGAGATTAGATTGAGATTAGATTAGATTGAGTTGTGATAGAAATAATGGTAACACCAAGACAAAGAAAAGATAGCCGAAAGTAATTTCCTGAAAGAGTATAAGCTATAGCAGTGGTTCCCAAACTATGAGTCATGACCCATCTGTAGGTCGCGAACGGAATCTTAGTGGGTCGCAAGAAGTTATAAAATTGCGCATTAGCTTTGATTAACTGCTGTCTATCGAGATAGATCGAGACTTAAATGGGTCGTCATAAACTGGTGTGATAAATAGTGGGTCGCGACTCTAAAAAGTTTGGGAACCACTGAGCTATAGTATTGATGATGATGATACTAATAATGTTTTGTTTAAAATGCATGCAAATTGCTTGATTATACTAACAACAAACTAACTTACTTGTATGCATCCTTCTTTCTTTCTCTTTTTCTCTTTCTTTCCCTCTCTCTCTCTCTTTCTGTCTTTCTCTTCCCCTCTCTCTCTTTCTCTTCCCGTCTTCTCTTTATCCCATCTCTATTAGATCACTGATCAACTCCTCACCTGTGTTGCCAAACAGCTAGAAAATGTGAAGCAAGTCAAAGACTATGCTCGAGCACGCTATGACTTTGCCGCCAGTACTAAGGATGATCTCAGCTTCAGAAAGGGCGATCGTATTGAGGTCTTGGAAATTGGTTCAGACTGGGCACAAGGGCGCCACAACAAGAAAGTGGGATATTTTCCCACTGGTTTTGTTTCCTTTGAAGAGGATTTGCACAATGGTAAGAACTGCAGTTTGAGAATGCATTGTAAATCCTTACAGTCTTTGAAAAAAAAAAAAAAAATGAAATTGAAACAAATAAATGCATTAATGTAAACTCATTAGAAAGACTCTTTGTCTGTCTGTCTGTCTGTCAATTTCTGTGTGTGTGTGTGTGTGTGTGTCGTCGTATGTTTGTCTTCCATCCATGCTAGCATTGGTTGGATTGTTCAACAGGCTCCACAGTGAGCTCCAATGTCTGTATTAGCTGCTTTCTACAGTCAGATACCTTCTTAAATACCAACAACTTTTCAAAGTCTACTGAGTTCTTTATTGTAGCACCAGCACCAGTGAGGTCTCCACGTAATAAGACAAAACAGCATCCTTGACTGAGTGGAGGTGTAAAAAAGGGAGGGAGATGGCTTTATGCCTGGTACTGAGTAGCTAAAGTACAAGAGGTGGACATAAAGAGGTGTCTTGCTGGAGGGGAAATACATGGCCACCCCGTATTATATAAGGTTGGAAGTGACTGGAAAGAGAGACAAAGATGGTAGTGATTAGGTGTCAGAGTGTAACATGAAAGTATATACATGATATAGAATGTGTGTGTAATGTTTATATCCTCATAATCATTTATGTCCAGCTTCCATGCTGGTATGGGTTGGATAGTTTGGCTGGGTCTGATGGGTTGGAGCACTACATCATACACAAATGTCTCCTTTGATGTAGGTATCTGTCAATCAACCCTTTGCTCAGTGTGCATGAGACAAGAGATTTGAGTGAAAAATAATTAGAAGTGATTGGCAGTGCATGTGATACACTACAGGTAAAGATTACATCTCTATGATTTAATGCGGGCCTGAACAGATAGCTATAAGGGAGAGGATTAGGGCAGATGTTGCAATGGAAGTTGCATGGTTTCTGAATGATATGTTATTAGAGTGCATAGGGCCAATAGATGAAATGTGGATGAACAACAGTGCTGCTTTTCTTTTTATTACCGAGTTGCGAAGACCAGTTGAGGCAAGTGAAATGAGATTGTAGAGAGGCACCGTTGAATGATCAAAGCCACGACCGAAAGAGATCATACTTCCTCAATTGAGGCAATGTTTCAATACAATGTTACCTTGGTTCGGCTTATATAGGTATATATGGGATTGCATGCATATTTAGATATTTCATATATATGTGTGTATGTGTGTGTGGGTGATGTGCATGGATGAAGACAGCTGTATAAAGAAGTACCAGTCAGTAAAAGGGGGTAGGGCTTGTGGAAGAGGGAGATCATGAAGTTATGGGACATGGTGAAGACTGATCTCAGGACCTTCAACCTCTCATCAGCAAAAATGAGTTCCCGCAGAGCTGTGTGTATATATATATATATATATCAGAATCGAAATCGATCAACATCAATAGAAATTGTAGCTGTGATACTAGTGCCGGTGGCACATAAGTGAACCATCCGAACGTGGCCGTTGCCAGCACCGCCCCGACGGGCCTTCGTGCCAGTGACACGTAAAAAGCACCATCTGATCATGGCCGTTTGCCAGCCTCGTCTGGCACGTAATAAGCACCCACTACATTCATGGAGTGGTTGGCGTTAGGAAGGGCATCCAGCCGTAGAAACATTGCCAGATCAGACTGGGCCTGGTGCAGCCTTCTGGCTTCCCAGAACCCAATTGAACCATCCAACCCATGCTAACATGGAAAGCGGATGCTAAATGATGATGATGATGATATATCACCATCATCATTGTTTAACGTCCGCTTTCCATGCTAGCATGGGTTGGATGATTTGACTGAGGACTGGCGAACCAGATAGCTGCACCAGGATCCAATCTGATCTGGCAGAGTTTCTACAGCTGGATACCCTTCCTAACGCCGACCACTCCGAGAGTGTAGTGGGTGCTTTTACGTGCCACCGGCACAGGGGCCAGTAAGGTGGTACTGGCAATGGCCATGCTCAAATGGTGTTTTTTTATGTGCCACCTGTGCAGGAGCCAGTCCAGTGGAACTGGCAATGACCTCACTCGAATGTTTTTTCACGTGCCACCAACACAAGTGCCAGTAAGGCGACACTGGTAACGATCACGCTCGAATTGTGTTTTTTACATCCCACCAGCACAGAGGCTAGCTTGTTGCTCTGGCAACGATCACGCTCATATGGTACTCTTAGCGCTCCACTAGCATGGATGCCAGTCATCGAATTTGATTTCGATTTCACTTGCCTCAACATGTTTAGCAGAGTTTAGTGTCCAATGAAGGAAAGGTACGCACAAGTGGGCAGAATCATTCGCACGCCAGGTGAAATGGTTAGCAGTATTTTGTCTGCCACTATGTTCTGACTTCAAATTCCACCGAGGTCAACTTTGGTTGTCATCCTTTCAGGGTCGATAAATTAAGTACCTGTGAAGTACTGGGATCTATGTGATCGATTCACCCTCTCCTCCAAAATTTCAGGCCTTGTGCCTAGAGTAGAAAGGATTATTATTATTATTATTTTTCTCTTTATCACAGGTTTTGTTGGAGCTCTTGGAGTCTTGCATGTATAATGGGCTTACTACCTACAGCACCATGCTATCCATTTTTTTCAGCTATCTAATACTTTCCTGCTTATTCTGGCAGTGCCAAGGAAGCAAACCTTTTGTAACAGTTCTACTGGGCACTCTATTCCAATTTCCTTTATATTCCCTTTGATGCCTTCTGATACTGTTCCCAAGAACCTAACAGTATTTGGTACTGTCTTCACCTTCTTCATTTTCCATAGCCGGACTATTTTGTACTTAAGAAGATTGTATCTATCTATCTTTTTACCTTCCTTCTTGACTATTCGTGGGTCAAAGGGACAAGCAACATCAACTACATAGCATATGTGGTGCATCTTGTCGACCACCACAAAGTCCGGTCTGTTATGCTCTAGCACCTGATCTGCTTGTATTGGGAAATCCTAAAGGATTTTGCTAGTCTCTGACTCCATCACTCTCTGTGGTTTGTGCTCATACCACATCTTGCCTCACTCTAGCCCCCACTTTTCGCACAGTTTCCAAGGTAGCACTTTCCCTGCCTGGTTGTGTTGCCACAACTTGTAGTTTGGGCAAGTCTAAGGCATTTGTTCATGATATGGACAATGGTTTCATCCACTCTATTACAGATGCAGCACAGCAGAGACACTTGCTCATTCCTCTAATGCCTAAATTTAGAACACACCACTCTGAGATTTTTCATGCATATGACAGTATATCTCTCTCTTTGGTGTGCAAGAGAGTTGAGACACAGAGCTTTTAGGCATTTCCAATAATTACTGGTGAAATTTTTTTTAGCCCTTCAATTTCTTCTATAAGACTGGATGAGTCTGGAGATCAAACCTGTGAGCAGTCTTCTACTCTGCTCAGAACAAAGGTTTTCCACTGAGTCAGCATAACTGCCAGTACTCTTATCACAAAGGTTCACAGGCTCCATCCTATGAAAAGTCTGCATTTAGAGGAGGTCAGTTTAGCAATGTGGCTGATGAAAGATACCTCGTTTGACCTACTTACTCCTAAGTCCTGTATGTAATTAGTGCTCTGAATCATTGTGTTACCTGGCCTCAAATATTGTATTTGGTGTACATTTCCCCCATAATGAAGAACTTGAAATTTTGATGTATTAAATTTCATATTTTTTTTTTATCTGTGCTTTGATAAATGAGGTTCAGCTCATTTCGGAGTGCGACAGCTTCTTCTGAAATTTGGATGGCCTTCGATATTTTTGTGTCACTGGCATAGTTTGTCACATTGGTTGAGTGCACTTGCAAGCTTATATCAGATAGGCAATGATAAATAATAATAGTCCTAGAACTGTGCACTGAGACATACCACTTGTTACAAGTGACCTAGCAGGAAAAAAAAGCCATTTGCTGCAACAGATTGATTCTTACTCTTTAAGGAGTCAAAGAACCATTCTCAGAGTTTTCGTGTGGTACCAAGATCCCTTAACTTTTGACAGATGATTTCATGATCAATGTTATCAAATACTTCAGCAAAGTTTATATACAGTTAGCATACACAAACAAAACACATATACTATGTGACATTAATAATGTTTAGATTATCAGGGTTGCTTTTAATTCAAAATTGTTTCAGTCATTTGACTGTGGCCATGCTGGGGCACCGCCTTTAGTCGAGCAAATCAACCCCAGAACTTATTCTTTGTAAGCCTAGTACTTATTCTATCGGTCTCTTTTGCCGATCCGCTAAGTTACGGGGACATAAACACACCAGCATCGGTTGTCAAGCGATGTTGGGGGGACAAACACAGATACACAAATATATACACACACACACACACATATATATATACATATATATGACTGGCTTCTTTCAGTTTCCATCTACCAAAGCCACTCACAAGGCTTTGGTCAGCCCGAGGCTATAGTAGAAGACACTTGCCCAAGGAGCCACACAGTGGGACTGAACCTGGAACCATGTGGTTCTTAAGCAAGCTACTTTCCACACAGCCACTCCTGCGCCTATATATATATCATCATCATCATATGTCCGTTTTCCATGCTGGCAGGAGTTGGACAGTTTGACTGAGGCCAGGAAAGCCAGCAGCTGCACTAGGCTCCAATCTGATGTAGCAATGTTTCTCAGCTGGATGCCTTTCCTAACACCAACCACTCTGAGAATATAATGGGTGCTTTTTATGTGCCACCAGCACAGGAGCCAGTCAGGTGGGCCTAGCATCGATCATGTTTGGATAGTACTTTTTATATGCCACCAGCACGGGAGCCAGTCAGGGGGCACTGGCAGATGGTGCTTTTTATGTGAATCAAAGGGCCTTAGGGTTAACCTAGCAAAAACCAAAGTCTTAGAAAGCAGGAACGCTGAAAAATCACAAACCCCTTCAGGTAGACAGCCCTGCTTGATCTATAGAAAACGTGTGGGTTGAAACTCCATAAGATGTACCCAGTGTATTATTATTATTATCATCATCATCATTATCATTATTATTATATGAAAACTCAGAGCTTATTTTGCTTGGTATGATGGAAAGTGTCAGCTGCCCACAGCCAGCAGACTTAGGTGACATTTACTAGTCATGCTTCAAGAGCCTTTCAAATAATTCTTGCACTTCCAAGCAATGCTGGGTTTTTGTAGGTGTTCTACCTTCTCACTTCCACCAATTTTTTCCAACCATGTTGGTAGTTGAGTGCTAATACGTCCAAGTGCACCAATTACTATTGGTATCACGTTTACTCTTTTCATTGACCACAACCTTTGTTTTCCCCACTTTAAATTGTTGTAGTTTTTTTTTTTTATTCTTCTTTCACATCAATCTTCACCAGGGCATACTATGTCGATGATCATACATGTTCTTACTTTTTTATTCACCACAACAATGTCCAGTTCCCTATGGTTGGTCAGGTGATCATACTGGATCATTACATCCCACAGGATTTTGCAGTTCTCATTTTCGACTCCTTCTGGGGTTTTTTCATACCACATCTTTGCTCTTTGTAAACCATGATTTCCACAGAAATTATCGTCATCATCATCATCATCATTATTATTATTATTATTATTATTATCATCATTATTATTATTATTATTATCATTATTATTATTATTATTACCTCTGCCTTAGCAAAGGTGGAAGTATTGTTTTCAGTTGTGTTTGTTTGTTTGTTTGTTTGTCCATGGACAAGATATCTCAAGAACTGCCGGATGGATTCAGGTGAAACTTTCAGGGATGTTTGGCCTCGTGACTGGCACGAACTGATTAGATTTTGAGATCGCTCCAGTACTGGACAAGGATTCTGGATTACTTTTCCATTTTTTTTACTTAATTTTTGTGAGCAGTCGGGTTCATTTTTAGTATTCTTGCTTGTGAGAGCAGGTGAGTTTATTTCAGATATTCTCATTCTAAAAATCATCTCTGGCTAATCGTTGAAAGGACATAGGTGTTGCCTTGGCAGAGGTTTGCGCTCTGTGAGTGCTCTTGTTGTTGTTATTATTTATTTATTTATTCAGTTATATATTTGTTTATTTACCTATAAAACTTCATTTATTTCCATGCTGTATGTTATAGTAAAGTTAAGAAATCCAAATTCTGAATTCTGCTTTCTTCTCCCATAGCTTCAATTCCCAAAAATTTCATCTCTTTGTTGCATACTTTATTTTATCTTGCTTATATTATGTTTGTATCCTTGCTTTTTCCATGCTATATGTTAAACAGTGGCTTTTGCTTTGTTTGTTTTGATATTTTACATGGCTTTACCTAGAGAATAGGGCAGCCACGATGTTTGGTCATCCGTGGTGCAAGCACCCACCAAACCCACCCCCAACACTTGCAACAGAAGTCTTTCTCCTTGACAAAAAGTTAGTGAAGCACTAAGAGCACACAGGAATTAGATTCTCCCAAATGCCCAGGAGGCTCTCTTGAGGTTGAAGATAGTTTCTGTTACCTAGGTGACCAAATTAGCAATGGTGGAGGATGCTCTGAAAGTATTGTCTCTAGAATAAGAATAGGGTGGAGGAAGTTCAGAGAGCCAGTGGCACTTAATAAGCACCCAGCACACACTGTTAAGTGGTTGGTGTTAGGAAGGGCATCCAGCTGTAGAAATTATGCCATAACAGACAGTTGGAGTCTGGGTAGCTCCCTGCTAACCAGCTCTATGTCAAACCGTCCAACCCATGCCAACATGAAAAGCAGATGTTAAATGATAATGATGATGATGACATACATACATATTCTCCTTTTTCTTGTTTCAGTCATTTGACTGTGGCTATGCTGGAGCACTGCCTTTAATACATCATCATCGTTTAATATCTGTCTTCCATACTGGCATGAGCTGGCCAGACAGAAGACTTCCGTAACTGTTTTGGCAGGATTTTTACAGCTGGATGCCCTTCCTAACACCAACCACTCACCTGAGTGGACTGAGTGCTTTTTATGTGGCACAAGCACAGGTGAGGTCAGTTTTGGCAAGGTTTTTACAGTTGGATGCCCTTCTAAATGCCAAATACTTTACATTGTGGACTGGGTGCTTTTAAGTGACACCTGCACTGACAAGGTCACTAAGTACTTACAAGACAAAAAGAAAAAAAAAACTCTTTTGAGAGGGGAGGGGCATTGGTGGAGGTGATCTTGGGTCGGATGATGAAAGGTTATAGTGAGACAGAGAGACAGAAACAGGTGTCTTGCTGCAGAGGAGATACAAAGTTACCTGGCTGGAGAGAGAGAGAGAGAGATCAGTAATGAAGACAGAAAGAGGTGCACTGCCACAAAGGAAATATATGATTAGGCAACCTGAGGGAAGTGAAGGAGAAGGATAGAGAGAGAGAGGGAGACAGCAGGATAGAGATGGTAGCAAAGTGATGGGCACACTCACAAGGGACAAGGATCAGAATATAAATGGGATGACTGAGTAAAGAAGAAAGAGCTATAGACAGTGGGAAGTGCCACTGTAATCCCTTGAGGTTTGAATGCTACAAGTGGCAGGATATTGTGAAGAAAGCATGATTAAAGCGTGCGGAGGGGGTGAGTGGCGAAAATCTGGGTATGTATAGATTCAGGGGACTATTGGATAGCAATGATACAGAGGAACAGGGCTGTGAGGACAGGATTGGGAAGTGAAAGGTAGGCATAGTGTAAGAAGGAGGAAATGTGAAGAAGAGAAGAGATGTAGATTGGTTTGTTGGGGTAGGGTGTGTGAAAAGATTTGCTATGTGTTGTTGGAACCCACAGGTCAGGGGCTGGCGGAGAGCAATGATACAGTGGGATGGGGCTGTGAGGACAGGATTGGGGAGCGAAAGGTAGGCATAATGTATGAAGGAGGAAATGTGAAGAAGAGAAGAGATGTAGATTGGTTTGTTGGGGTAGGGTGTGTGAAAAGATTTGCTATGTGTGGTTGGAACCCACAGGTCAGGGGCTGACGGAGAGCAATGATACAGTGGGACGGGGCCAAGAGGACAGGATTGGGGGTGGGGGTGGGAGGTAAGCATTGTGCATGAAAGAGGAAATGTGAGTAAGAGAAGATATGTAGTTTGGTTTTTTGTGGTAGGGTGTGTGAGAAGTTTTCTTAAGTGTGGGTGGGACACAGTGCTTTTAGAACTCAGTTTCGCTGATGTGGACAGGTCTTCTCAAGAACTTCATGTTGCCAGACATCTCATCATTTCCTCTGTGAGGTCCAACTTCCTGAGATCGGTCCTTACCACTTCAGCTCATGTCTTCCTGGGTCTCCCTCTTCCATGGGTACCATCCACTTTCAGTGATCAGCACTTCTTTCTGCAGCTGTCCTCATTCATACGCATCACATGTCCAAACCAATATCGTCTTCTCTCTTGCTTGCTCCATTTGATTCCTCTTATGCTCAACTTTTCTCTCAATACATTCGCACTTTGCTGTACGTGTGCACATCAAATGGCGCATACTACCTTCGTTTCTCTCCAGTCTATGCATGTCTTCTGCATTCAGAGCCCATGTCTCACTACCATGGAGTATAGCCATTTGTACACAAGCATCATATAGTCTACCTTTCATTCTGAGAGAGAGTTCTTTTGTTGCCAACAGAGGTAATAGCTCTCTGAACTTCCTCCACCCTATTCTTATTCTAGAAACAATACTTTCAGAGCATCCTCCACCATTGCTAATTTGGTCACCTAGGTAACAGAAACTATCTTCAACCTCAAGAGAGCCTCCTGGGCATTTGGGAGAATCTAATTCCTCTGTGCTCTTAGTGATTATTGTTCCTGCACATCTGCCACATACAAAGATGACTTTATCTGTTAATCTACCTGTGATTCCACTGAATCTCTTCTCTTTACACTGGCTACAACAAATGGAATTTATTCCAGCCCCTTTCCTACATACTGAGCAGGGCCATTTACCTGATTGAGAGTTTTATCTTCTTTCTTACTAACAACCAGTTTTGTCTTTGCTAGGTTAACTTTAAGGTCCTTTGATTCCAGGTTTTGTTTCTATACCTGGAATTTCTTTTCCAATTCTGCTAATACATACATACATACATATATATATATATATACACACACTTTATTAATAAAGCTGCAACAACATCACAAAAACTTACTCAGTTTCACGTTCCTGTTCATTGGACTGACGAAGGAGAATGTGAAACTCTGAGTAGCAGCTTTTGTGATGTCTTTGCAGCTTTATCAGTATAGCATATTACACTACCTCTGGTATTCAAGTACTATTTTTTCCACCTTGTTTCACATTTATGTCCTTACTCTGGTATATATTTATATATGTATATGCACACACACACACACCTGCATATATGTATACATATAAATATGTTGTGTGTGTGTGTGTGTGCATGTGTGTATTTGTATAATTTGTGGCACTTGAACTTGACAAAAAATTATGTTTTCTCTTCTCTGCCATTTCTTTTGCAGAAGATAATGAAGACGACATAGCTCCTACATACAAAGTTGTTAAAGCCCTTTTTGATTTTAAAGGAATAGCTGAAGATGAGCTGTCATTTGAGGTAAGTGTTTATGGACGGGGTAAGGGTTATGGAAGGGCAGGGAAAAAGTTATTCATAGGTTTGGATATGATTTAAATATCAATGAGACAAGTGACCCAGCTATAAATATAGGATCTTTTCGGTTTGAACGGCAGTTTTTTCTAGCGGTGTCATATGAAATTGTCACCCATAATTATGACCCTACAATCGATCTATTGCATTTCAATCTGTTTTAGGGTTAGGGGTGGGGGAAGGTATCTTTTTTTCTTCAGAAATGTAAATAAACCCAATCTGTTTCTTAAACAAGGGACATATTCATACGGCACAGAATGTTTTTTACCTCAATAGACGTCATCGATTGGTTGAAATTGCAGAAATTGAAGACAAAAAACAGCAAATATCTTGCAAACTATAGAATTTTCTCAATAAAACCAAGAGAAAAAGATGTTTTATAAACACATTCTACCAGTATACGAAGTTTAAAAGTGTTTAGTTACGTGGAAATTATGTTAAAAACTGCCGTTCAAACCGAAAAGATCCTAAATATATATTTGTACATATGTATACTGTATATAATTCATCATCCCTATTTCACTGTTATTATTGGTTTGACAAGTTCTGTAATACAACCATCTCCTTACAATTCAGCTTTCGATGTGTCTTCCTCATCATCATCATTTAACATCTGAGTTAGGGGTAGATGAATGGCTTGTGAAAGTAGTACAAATCATGAGAAGGGGTGTTGTTAGTAAAGTAAGAATTAGCCATGAGTACAGTGGTGAATTTAGTGTACAGGTAGGTGTTGTTGAGGACTTGGTACTCAGCCCATTTCAATTCATCATCATCCTCCAGGCCATTACAGAAGAATTTAAGACTGGAAGCCCATGGGAACAACTATATACTGATAATCTTGTTCTCATAGCAGGAACTATAACAAAACTAGAAAAGAAATTCCAGGTGTGGAAACAAAACCTGCAATCAAAAGTTAACTTAGCAAAGACCAAGGTCTTAGAAGCAAGAAATCAGACAGGACCTGTCACCCTTCTAGTAAATGGCCTTCCTCAATCTGTAGGAAGGGTGTGCAGAAATTCCATTCGGTGTACCCAGTGCAAGCTATGGCCACACAAGAGGTGCAATGGAATAGTAAGAAGGTTAACAGAAAGTAGTATTTGTATGTGGAAAGTGTATGGGAGCCATAAAGACCACAGGTACATGGGAAACTGATTTTCTCAAATGTCCTGGAGGCTACCTAGGTAGACTAATTAGCAGTGCAAGAGGATGTATCGAAAGTGTAATTGCTAGAATAAGAATAGGATGGAGAAAGTTCAGAGAGTTTTTACCTCAGTTGGCAACCAAAGGTCTCTCTCTCTCTGAGTGAAGGGAAAATTGTAAGATACATGTGTTGGAACTGCAATGCTACATGGTAGTGAAATGTGTGCCCTGAATGTGGAGGACAAGCAAAGGCTGGAGAGAAATGAAGCTGGTATGCTCCACTTGATGTACAATGACAGTGTGCATGAGTGACAGAGCACTGACAATGGTACATTGAGAGAAAAGTGAGGCATAAGAGGAATTATATGCAGATGTGTGTGTGTGTGTATATATATATATATTTAAAAATAAGGATTAAATCTTTATAAGATATTATCAGCAGTTAGCGTGAAAAACCTTGTAAGAGAAAAAATCTGTAAATTTTTCCACTTTGAAAATATTTATTTATACAATATAGAGGGTACTATTATTCACAGGTACCGCACGCTAGGAGGGACTTTTGCAGTCAAAACTACTAAAATAAACAAATTGTACCGAATGCAAAACTTCAAAGCAAGTCATTTAAAAACAGAATTTAGTTACATATCACCTGTGATTTTGCAATCAATGAAGAATATGCATTCACGGGGCCTGTGAAGCCAGATGGCTGCACTAGGCTCCAGTCTGATCTGGCAGTGTTTCTACAGCTGGATGCCCTTCCTAACGTCAACCACTCCGTGAGTGTAGTGGGTGCTTTTTATGTGGCACAGGTGCCAGGGGAGGCTGGCAGCAGCCACGATCGGTTGGTGCTTTTTACGTGCCACCGGCACAAACATACTTCCATGCTGTTCTCGCTTTACTTTTACTTTTTATCTATAGCCTTTGATTTGCGTGGATTCTTAACTCCTTTTCAACTAAAATATGATACATACATTTTCTTCTTTTTTTCCTAGGCTGGTGATCTGATTTTCTGTCTTGGTGAAGTGAAGAGCTGTCCCGGCTGGAGTCAAGGAACTCTCAATTCTCAGACTGGAATTTTTCCAACTAATTTTGTATCAGCCCCTATTTCAAACCCCTGATACAACTTTTTTCCTTTGTGACCCCTACATACTCAAAGAGAAAAGACTTATAAAGAATTATACACTTCCCTCTCCCAATAAAATTCTAATGATCAATAGAATGAAATTACTAGACACATGCACTCACACACACACATATTATGAACTGGCAGCTTAGAATTTATTATTCTACAGTAAGTGACCTTTTTGTCTTTTTGTGTATGTTTTTTTTTTTTACTAAATTTTTCTTTGTCTTCCATTCATTATTTTTTTCTTTTTTCTCTGTATTCTTAACCTTAGAATCCTGCAGTTAAGATTCATCACACAAACACCCTTCTTCACCCTCTACTTTTGTGTATCTTTTTTTTTTGTCCTTTATTCTATTTCCTTTTCTTTTTTATTTTGTAGCCTTTTTACTTTTGCACCCTTTCTCTCTATCTCACTCTTGCTCTGATATACATATATATGTATATATATATATATATATATATATATATATATATATATATATATTCTCTAGTATCAGCATCAAGCAGTGTTTTGGCATAAGTGAACTTTAGGTTAGTTAAAATATGTTTGTGACATATTTCAACCTTTAAAGGCAAATTTACTGCAATCACCATGGATAAAAAAGTTGTCTTCTGGTAAAAAGATATAGACACTCCATATTTATCCAATGCTATCTCCTGTTGGATTCTCCAGATGTGTTTCTAGCTCTTTAGCCATTATCAATGGTAAATACCAAAGAGAGGCAACTCTGGACAGACTTAATTAAAGCCATAGCTTTTGCTGAATTTCTTCCAACCTGGTGGTCTAATAACACAACCCAGTCAATGCTGTTGATTGCCGTTTTTGTTAAAGCTGCAGCTTTAATTATGTATGTCCAGAGTTGCCTCTCTTTGGTATTTTCCATTGATAATGGTGTAACAGCCAGAAATGCATCTGGAAATCTGACATTAGGCAGCACTGGCAGATATGGTATCTTTACACCTTTTATCATAAGAGAGAATTTTTTCTCCATGGTAACTGCAGTGCATTTGCCTTTAGAAGTCGAAATATGTCAAACATATTTTACCTCACCTAAATTTCTCATTTATATGTAGGTTTTACTTTTACTATTCCTCTTTCTTTTATATTTCCTTCTTCCTTCTCCATCTCTACAATAGCTGCTCCCGTGTCTATGGTTCACCTTTATAATTCTCACCTACTTCACTATAATAAATAAATAGCCCCTCCCACCTTCTCTGATTACACTTAAGCTTCACAATTTGTTAGGATTGATTCTCATTTCTCTTCTACTCTGTTGTTGACATATTCTATAAAAGTATTATACAGAATATGGAATTTAAAATATTTAAATAAAAAATATAAACAAAAATGGTAGTCTTTGTTATTTTGAAATTTATATTAATGGTTAGCCATATTGGGATGGCAAATATACCTCACATTGTCATGCAGTTACTGTTTATACCTTGTTCAGAGATTTATTATTGCTTGCATACAGTTTTTCAAGATCAGTGACGAAAAGTTACTGGAAAAATGATATAAATAGTTGCATTGGGACCCCTTTCATCGAAAACTGGTGATTGTCGTATGCTGATGACAGGTCAATACCTAGAAACTGCAGTCCGTGCGTATCACTTAGGTTGACGAGGGAAGGATGACCTCACTTTGCAAATACCGATAGGGCACAGAAAGTGTGCCTGTAGCCAGCTGGAGGCGATGGTCTCCTGGGGCTACAAGCTACAGTAACACCCACCCTTAGTGGTTAGCCATATTGAGATGGCAAATATACCTCACATTGTCGTGCAGTTACTGTTTATACCTCGTTCAGAGATTTATTATTGAAATTTATATCGTTCTTCAAAAATTTCATTTTGCAATTAAGTTTTCGTAAAAAGAAATTTAAGAAAAATGTTTTTCACTCACTTTATCAAATTTCAAATGTGAATTTCAAAATGTTTATTTTCCCATCTTCACCACCATATTCTGTTACTCTGACTCTCTTGTTTCCATTTATTTAGCATTTAGGAATTTCTAAGGAAATATTTGAGATATTTCATTTTAGAAAATAGAAACATTCTGAGCAATAATTAAATCCCCTTCAAATTACACCCTACCATTTAAAAAAAAAGAATATACATGATCTCCACAAAGGAAAATGTTGGGATGGTCACAGATGAAATGTCTTTGCTCATAAGTCTGTTGAATCAGAACTGACTTGAGTTAAACAATTTTTTCAACCTTCAGTATATGCCTCCCCTAATTTGTTTTCATCACAAATATCCATTCTTCTTCTTTAGTCTTAAAAACCAGACTTAGTGAATCCCTTTTCTCTACTGTAGTTTCAACCACACATGAATATGTCACAATGTATTTTATGTGTGTCAATGTTGTGTGCATGGGTGTGTGTGTTGTAGTTGAACCTCTAGTATAATTAGAAAAGCAGTTCCTGGTTTGGAAGCAAACCTGAAATCAAAGAGTCTTAAAGTCAACTTAGCAAAGAAAGCAATGAAACTGACAGAATGCTGCTCCCTTCAGGAAAATGGTTCGGATCTTTTAGGTTTGAATGGCAGTTTTTCTAGCGGTGTCATATGAAATTGTCACCCATAATTATGACCCTAGTATCGATCTATTGCATTTCAATCTTTTAGGGTGAGGGAAGGGTATCTTTTTTTCTTCACAAATGTAAATAAACCCAATCTGTTTCTTAAACGAGGGACATATTTATATGGCACAGAATGCTTTTTAACTCAATAGACGTCACTGATTGGTTGAAATTGAAGAAAAAAACAACAAATATAGAATTTTCTCAATAAAGCCAAGAGAAAAAGATGTTTCATAAACACATTCTACCAGTATACGAAGTTTGAAATTTTTTAGTTACCTAGAAATTATGTTAAAAACTGCCGTTCAAACCGAAAAGATCCAATGGTTCTGTTCAATATGTAGAAAATGTGGACATAGGAATTCTCTGCAGTGTACCAAGTGCAAGATATGGACACACAAGATGTGCAGAGGAGTCACTGGAAAGTTAATGGACAAAGTAACAGTTGTTTCATCAACCTAATTAGCAGTAGGTGTGGATGTTCTGAAAATATAGTTGCTAGAATAAGAACATTGTGCCAATTGAAAGTTCAGTGAGCTATTGCCTCTGTTAGTAACAAAAGTTCTCTCTCTGAGTGAGAGGCCGATTGTGCAATACTTAGATGTGGACAGCAAGTCCTTGAATGCAAAGACTAGAAAAGAATGAAGCTTGAATGTTTTACTAGATGTGCAAATGTGTTGAGAGAAAAATTGCACATAAAAAATTGGATGTAGCGTAGAAGAGAGAAGACTGTTAGTATGGTTGTATGATACTTATGGATGAGAACAGCTGCATAAAGAAGTGCCAATTTATTTCTTATTGCCCACAAGGGGCTAAACATAGAGGGAACAAACAAGGACAGACAAAGGGATTAAGTCGATGACATCGACCCCAGTGTGTAACTGGTACTTTATTTATCGACCCCGAAAGGATGAAAGGTAGAGTCGACCTCGGCGGAATTTGAACTCAGAACATAAAGACAGACGAAATACCGCTTAGCATTTCGACCGGTGTGCTAACGTTTCTGCCAGTTCACCGCCTAAAGAAGTGCCAGTTGTTAAATGTAAATGGAACCTGTGGAAGAGGACCTATGATGATGTGGGATGTAAAATAGTGAAGACTGACTTCCAGGTGTTGAGCCTCACAGAGGAGATGACGTAGGACTTAGACGATTGGGAATATGCTGTGCTTGAGAAGATCCATCCATCTCAGCAAAAATGGGATCCTAAAAACATTGTTTATGACTGTGCCCCAACACCATATCTATCCCTGTTAAACCTTCCCCACATTTTTTCTCTAAATTTCAGTCCAAGGACTGCGACCATGCTGGGGCACCAACGTTTACTTTACTTCACTAAACCTCCTCTGATATGTGACATTTAGTGGATGAGGGAATTTGATGCTGCTGCCCTCATCTGTATTTCTTGCCTAAAGGTAGGTTCATCCAGAACTCTTGACAGGAGATGTAGTTTTCTTTCGGAAAAGCCTACATCCACACCATTCAGGTCTCTGACTTTGTGGGGGGATATTGAAGCGCTGTGGGCCTTTGAAGCCCAAGTAGTTGTATCTGGTCCTGTATCCTGATGGCAATGTTGGGACCTTTGGTACCATGAGAGTAGTGCCCCATCCTGCTATTTGTGTAAATGACAGTGCCAAAGTTTGCAACAAGTTTTTCTAGGATTTTCCAGATGTATATTACTGCATATCTTTCCCCGCCTTCACTCCAGGAAGAAGAGTCTTAACTCTTTCAGTTTCTCCCAGTAGCTGATCTGTCCCATTGTATTGATGTTCCTTGTGTCGCTTCACTGGATCACCTTCAGTTTTGACATTAAGTCTACAATGTTTGGTGACCACAGTTGCAAGTAGTAATCCAGATGGTTGAGAACGAAAGTCCTCAGGGGACCATCATAATTTCTTTTTCTTTTGTTTTGAAAGTTTGAAGGATCCACCTGGCCAGATGTCAACAATTTATTGCCAACTTGATAATGTGCACCTGGAAAGATGCATCATTACCCATGTCAATGCCCAAAGTCATGCACTGATTTTGATTTGGGGATTGGAATTTCTCCTGGACCAGTGTATCCTATCTGTTTTTCATTGATCTTCCTGTGTTGGTAGTGCACGGTTTGGAATTTTCCAGCATTAAACTGCGTGTTATTTTCCTCAGCCTACCTTATATATTGGGGCCAACTCACATTGCAGATGCACATCTCCAGGGTTCCATATTCTCTGAGGGACTTTTGTATCGTCTGCATAGCTAGCAACAATAGCTGCTTGAGCAGTTGAGGACGTGTCAGAGAGGGCCACTATGAATAACAGTGGCTCCAGGACAGTGCTCTGTGGACCACTCGTTATTTGTGTTTTCTTGAATGTGGCCCCATTGATCACCACTGCCTGACTTTTATCTTTTAGAAAGTCATATAGCCATTCTCCAAGATTTCAGAGCTTGTGACAAATCCTACCATGGTTGACTTCGTCAAAGATTTTTGCAAAGTCCAATTATATTACGTCCACATTTAACCCTATAGTGTTTAAACCGGCCATATCTGGCCTAAATATTCTACATGTTTTATATTCAAACTGGCCATATCTAGCCTCTCACACCTAACCTACAGTGACATTCTAAAAATAAACAATCATATCATTGAAACCTCAAAGCTATAACATAATGCATGACTAATTCAAAACAATTTGAGTGAAAAAGTATTACATTTAATAGAGAAATTTGAACACCAAAGGGTTTACTTGTTGAGCAGCTGCTTTGGCACCCAGTCATAATGATGCAAGAGCTGTGTGAGGCAGCTTCTACCTAGTTGAAAACCATGCTGGGTGTCATTTAGCAAGTCATTCTCTTCAAGGAGTACTGAAGGATGGTGCATAAACAAGGCAATGGCATACAATGGCAAGACAGTATGTACCTTGGATGAGTGGACAGGTGAAAACTGGCAAGAAATCAAGGAGGAGAAATGCTCATCAGTGCTCTACTAAAATGCTCAATTAGAATATGGAAGCTCAGTTAATAACATAGATGTTAAGATATTATCGACACATAGAACAGACATGACGCTCAGACAGATTATGGAGGCCACACACATGGTAGTAGGTAGACCAAGCCTCAACTGAAAGCATAAATGGAATAGTAACATCCATATACATGCACACAAGACACATATACTAAATACACACAGACATGCAAACAAAGGCACACTCACTGATCCATGTGCAAACACATGCACAGATAAGGATACATCATCATCGTTTAACATTCGCTTTCCATGCTAGCATGGGTTGGACGGTTCAACTGGGGTCTGGGAAGCCAGGAGGCTGCACCAGGCTCCAGTCTGATCTGGCAGTGTTTCTACAGCTGGATGCCCTTCCTAACACCAACCACTCCATGAGTGTAGTGGGTGCTTTTTACGTGCCACTGACACAGGTGCCAGACGAGGCTGGCAATGGCTACGATTGAATGGTGCTTTTTACGTGCCACTGGCACGGAGGCCAGGCGAGGCTGGCAATGGCTACGATCGGATGGTGCTTTTTACGTTCCACTGGCATGGAGGCCAGTCAGGGCGGCGCTGGCTACGGCCACGTTCGGATGGTTCTCTTACATGCCACCAGCACTGGTATCACAGCTACAAATTCCATTGATGTTGATCGATTTCGATTTTGACCACAGAAAGAAAAAATGAAATAAGCAGAACACAAGGAGACATTGAATAGTGTTGCTAAAGGGGTCATAGGACGTGTGACGAAAGAGCTTTGACAAAGAAACTAAAATCATCATCATCATTTAGCATCCATTTTCCTTACTAGCATGGGTGAGACAGTTTGAGTGGAGCTAGTCAGCTGCACCAGGTTCCAGTCTTGTTTCAGCTTGGTTCCTATGTCTGGATACCTTTCCTAATGCCAACCACTTCACAGAATGAACAAGTTGTCCCTTTCATGTCTTCAACCTAAGTACCCTTCACCTGTGACTGGCATGGGTGCCTTTTCTGTGTCACTGGCACTGGCCATGACTACAATTTCTCTTGGCTCGCTGTGTCTTCTCAAGCACTGCAAATCATCAAAAGTCTCAATCACTTGTTATTGCCTCTGTCAGGCTCAACATCTCAAGATCATATTCACCACCTCATCTCATATCTTCCTGGTTCGCTCCACAGTTGGCCAATCAGAAAGCTTTCAACTTGGCTTTGGAACCGATCAAAGACTATTTAATATAGCGTGGCTACACGGATCATATTTCGTGTTCAATGTCTCGCATTATACATGAGTAAATAGGGGAGATAGCATGTTCTGAAGGTTGTAGCAGAAGTGATTTACACTGTCATCGTGTGAGCTGTTTTTGTTTTGACTCATCTACGCTTAAATACCCGAATATTGGCCCCTTTCATTCCAGCAGGTCACACGACCTTGTGATTGAACAAACCTGTTGTTTGTATTGGTCAGTTTCCAGCTGTCTAATCATGTTGGTGCAACAGTTCATTTTTGCTTACACGGGAAATTAACTCTTTCATTACCAACCTGGCCGAAACCACCTCTGGCTCTGTTGTAAAAATGTCTTGTTTTCTTAAGTTTTGAATTAAAATCTTCCACCAAACCTTAGTCACAATTTATGTTACTAACACAAGCTTAATGATAACTAAGTTATTTTTCTAAATTCTTTGTTATATTTAAAGTAATTGAAAGAAACACAGAGCATCTCAACAGAAATACGGTAATGAAAGGGTTAATCACCAGCTTCTGGGAGCTTACTGATCTCAATAAGAAAGACAGTTCTCACTTGTTCTAGGTCTTTGGCACACGCCACTGACCACATGCATCTCATCTTTGGCAATGATGTATCTGACACCAGTCAGTCTCTGCTTTCATCTCCTCCACCAGACACCTGTCTACATCATTGCTGTACTAAGACCACATGACCAACAGCTGCCTCTACACACCACCAAACAGTACTTCAACCCTGTCTACAAGATCAATAGTCCAGCCGAATCACAAAGTCTCTCACAAATCTTTGTTGTAACCTGTTATGTTATTTTATTTCATGTATGGCAATCATTGTATTTTATAATGGAGAATAAATCATCATCTACCTGTTCTGAATTACCTTAAATTATTTGTGAAGTTTAAGGAAGGCTCTTTCCTTATTTCCATACAAATGTAACAGGGTTAACGTTTAATAGTTGTGGCAACTACACACTATGTATAGTGGTAAAAGAAACCCATGGCTATATCAGTGTTCGATATTTGTTTTGATTGATTCTTGTTGCCTTCAAGTAACTTGTTTCATTTGCTTCCTTTTGTATCCAAAAATCAGAAAACTGAAACCCGAGATACGTTTTGTGATGTTTTCCACCTTCCAATTGTGTATATTTTGCTCTACTTCTAGTATTGAGTATTCTTTCCTCCACTCTTGTTCGTACTAATGGCTGAAGGAAAATACCTGCAAAATAAATATGTGTGCATGTCTGTCTGTATATAGTGCACCTATAGAATGTAGGGAATAAAGCATATAGACAGGTAAAAAAAAATGATAAAAGTTCAGAGTCATTGATAAAAACGTGGTAAGAAAAAGTATGTAATGTGAGCTTGTAAAAAGCTTTAAAATGATAGACGAAGCAATGGAAGTTAAGAACTTGGATCTTTTCGGTTTGAACGGCAGTTTTTAAAATAATTTCTAAGTAACTAAAAAATTTTAAACTTCGTGTACTGGTAGAATGTGTTTATAAAACATCTTTTTCTCTTGGCTTTATTGAGAAAATTCTATAGTTTGTAATATATTTGTTGTTTTTTTTTCTTCAATTTCTACAATTTCAACCAATCAGTGGCGTCTATTGAGGTAAAAAAAACATTCTGTGCCGTATGAATATGTCCCTCGTTTAAGAAACAGATTGGGTTTATTTACATTTCTGAAGAATAAAAGATACCCTTCCCCCCACTCCTAACCCTAAAAGAGATTGAAATGCAATAGATCAATACTAGGGTCATAATTATGGGTGACAATTTCATATGACACCACTAGAAAAAACTGCTGTTCAAACCGAAAAGATCCCACAAAATAAACAGCAACCCTATCCATAAACACACAACATGCCTTCAATAGATTTGAACCAATGCAACATTAAATTCAAATTCACCAAATCCCTTCCATGGGCAACATCTAAGATGTTTAATAGTATAAAAGGCAAGATAACCCACAATCTATTCTACACAGAATGTCTGAAAGGCAAACAATGTGCATAAGATACCCTTCCCCCCCACCTCTAACCCTAAACCTAAAACAGATTGAAATGCAATAGATCGATTCTAGGGTCATAATTATGGGTGACAATTTCATATGACACCGCTAGAAAAAACTGCTGTTCAAACCGAAAAGATCCATTCTTGTGTGGGCTTCACTGCAGCTCTGCTACTTGGAAGTATGGTAAGTGGAATGGTTATTGTTATGTAGAGCTGTATCTAGATTACAGGATTTTTACCTGGTTTTTGGATTAAGGATTTCATTCCTGGACTGTTTATATCTGCCCTGTCTGTTGTGACTATCACTGCCATGACAACTGCTGGAAATGTGACTTCTATCTTCACCGTGCACTAAGATCTTGTACTGTATCTTAAGCAGTGACTAAGGTCCATGTCATGTCCCTGTCACTTTGGGTTAGGCTGCATACTCAACAACTGCCACCGATAATTCCGGTTAGTAAGCTTTTTTTACAATACTTGTGGAGGCACATGGCCTAGTGGTTAGAGCAGTGGACACGCGGTTGAGGGATCGCGGGTTTGAATCTCAGACCGGGCAATGTGTGTGTTTATGAGCGAAACACTTAAGCTCCACGCGGCTCTGGTAGAAGGTAATGGTGAAACTTCTGCTGACTCTTTCGCCACAACTTTCTCTCACTCTTTCCTCCTGCATCTTGCAGCTCACCTGCGACGGACTGGTGTCCCGTCCAGGTGGTTAACCTATACGCCAAGAAACCGGGAAACCGGAATATTCATTCATTTCAATACTTGTTAATATAACAACCTTCTCAGTCACTGATTGGACCCAATGGCAAGGGCATAGACATGTCTGCTGACGAGTCACAGAAGTTGATTGGTCTGAAAGGTGAAGACACAGGCAAGCTTTCCCTTCTGGAGTTTGGTGGTTGATGATCAAATCTTTAAACTTGTGAATCTATGTTCAAATGACAAGAGCACTTAATATAACATGAGATATTTATTGTAAACTGTATGATTTTCAAAGTGAAAGCAAGTAAAATTTACAAATATAAGCTAATCAGTTTAATAAACAATTTCTTGCACAAGTAGAGCACTATACTGAATGCATTATTCTATGTAGTTTCGTACCTTTAGATTCTGACTTCAATTTCTAACCAAACCAACATGGTGTCATCCACATGTAGCATAAACAACTTATGACAAAACTGGGAATATAATACTCTTTTACTTGTTTCAGTCATTTGACTGTGGCCATGCTGGAGCATCACCTTTTAGTCGAGCAAATCGACCCCAGGACTTATTCTTATGTAAGCCTAATACTTATCTTATTGGTCTCTTTTGCCGAACCGCTAAGTTACAGGGACGTAAACACACCAACATCGGTTGTCAAGCGATGTTGGGAGGACAAACACAGACACACAAACACATATATATATACGACGGGCTTCTTTCAGTTTCCATCTACCAAATTCACTCACAAGGCTTTGGTCAGCCCGAGGCTATAGTAGAAGACACTTGCCCAAGGTGCCACGCAGTGGGACTGAACCCGGAACCATGTGGTTGGTAAGCAAGCTACTTACCACACAGCCACTCCTCCTAATAAAAATATTTAGTGGATCTATAATGGGAGGCAAGGTTTACGATATCAGGTGAATATCGCCTTCTCCCATTAAATATTGTTCTTTGTGTAGTTCAGGCTCCAGCAGGCGAGGAAAGAAGTCTTTAAGTAGAAACGCAATTTACAACCGATTTATTTACAAGTTTCATAGAATAGATGAAGTGTGCTGCTCTCAGCAACCTTCTCAAGCTGTGTGCGTTTTGTTGTATCTCCGTTAATGCGGGCCCATTGCCTCTGGAGATACAACATGCAGACAGGACTATCTTGGAAACCCAGCCAGGGAAGCGTGCCCAGCATGCGCTTGTAGTGAAAAGGGAATGAATCTGTTTTTGTTGGGCCCTTATATCCAGTTTACCATCGTGAGCCTCGTTGTGCATACCATCTCAAGCTGTGTGCGTTTTGTTGTATCTCCGTTAACGCGGACCCATTGCCTCTGGAGATACAACATGCAGACAGGACTATCTTGGAAACCCAGCCAGTGAAGTGTGCTCAGCAAGCACTTGTGGTGAAAAGAGAATGAATCTGTTTCTGTTTTGCCCTTATATCCAGTTTGCCATCACAAGCCTCGTTGTGATCTCACGCATGGCAAATGGATGCAGGTGAGGTCTCGCTCCAGTCTCAAGAGATGGCAATGGCTGCCGTGAAATCTCATCCAATATGGCGCTGACTGCTTGTGCCGCTACAGATCTTATTTTAATACTAATGTTGCTACAGAGGATGCTTTATAGAATCTCATTTACTTGTTTCAGTCATTTGACTGTGGCCATGCTGGAGCACCGCCTTTAGTCGAGGAAATCGACCCCAGGACTTACTCTTTGTAAGCCTAGTACTTATTCTATCGGTCTCTTTTGCCGAACCGTTAAGTTACGGGGACGTAAACACACCAGCATTGGTTGTCAAGCGATGGTTGGGCAAACACAACACATAAACATATATATACATATACATATATACGACGGGCTTCTTTCAGTTTCTGTCTACCAGATCCACTCACAAGGCTTTGGTCGGCTCTAGGCTATAGTAGAAGACACTTGCCCAAGGAGCCATGTGGTGGGACTGAACCCAGAACCATGTGGTTGGTAAGCAAGCTACTTACCACACAGCCACTCCTATGCCTATGATAATGATTTCAAATTTTGATACAGAGCCAGCAGAATCGGAGAAGTGGATAAGTCTACACGGACCCCAGTGTTCAAATGGTACTTATTTTATCAACCTCGAAAGGATAAAAAACAAAGTCAACCCTCGTGGAATTTGAACTCAGAGCATAAAAACTGACAAAATGCCACTAAGAATCTTACCTGCTTTATAGAATAATAACAAAAAGCACCAATCCGATCGTGGCCGTTGCCAGCCTCGCCTGGCACCTGTGCCGGTGGCACGTAAAAAAGCACCCACTACACTCATGGAGTGGTTGGCATTAGGAAGAGCATCCAGCTGTAGAAACACTGCCAGATCAAGCTGGAGCCTGGTGCAGCCGTCTGGCTTCCCAGACCCAGGTCGAACTGTCCAACCCATGCTAGCATGGAAAACGGAGTTTAAATGATGATGATGATGATGAATAAAAACAAACTCATTGAATACGCTGCTCAGGTGTTCCACAACCGACTGGAAAAGAGGGGACAACATAGTAATAAGTCAAATAAAGAAAGGCCATGAAAGCCAAAAATACATACACAGTACATAGCACTGTAAAATGAACAGTGTAAAAACCATAAAGGGGAAAGTGTGTATGGATACTTCAAGGGTTAGTGCTTGAGAATTCCATGAAGATTACAGGGTCCTGACAGCCAAGAAGTTTATTAAGGCTTCCACAACTCTGACACCCTCCTACTTTCTTTTACTTGTTTCAGTCATTTGACTGCAGCCATGCTGGAGCACCGCCTTTAGTTGAGCAAATTGACCCCAGTACTTATTCTATCAGTCTCTTTTGCCGAACCACTAAGTTACGGGGACGTAAACACACCAGCATCGGTTGTCAAGCGATGTTGGGGGCACAAACATATACACACATATATATATATATACATATATACAACAGGCTTCTTTCAGTTTCCGTCCACCAAATCCACTCACAAGGCTTTGGTAGGCCCGAGCCCATAGTAGAAGACACTTGCCCAAGGTGTCACGCAGTGGGACTGAAACTGGAACCATGTGGTTGGTAAGCAAGCTACTTACCACACAGCCACTCCTGTGTATGTGTGTGTATATGTTTGTGTGTCTGTGTTTGTTCCCCCAAAATCGCTTTTCAACTGATGGTGGTGTGTTTACGTCCCTGTAACTTAATGGTTCAGCAAAAGAGACCGATAGATTAAGTACTAGGCTTACAAAGAATAAGTTCTGGGGTTGATTTGCTCGACTAAAGGCAGTGCTCCAGCATGGCCGCAGTCAAATGACTGAAACAAATAAAAGAGTGTACCACTGCATAACACATTTTTATGGGTGAGGATTAGGGATTTTCAGGTACCTGGATGTCTAGAGGGGCAGGGTGAAGGTTGGTGACTGCTGGGGGAGGGTGAGACAGTGTGGGACCGGGTGGGAGTTCACTTTTTTTTTACTTCAGTTCTTTTTTTCCTATTTTTCTTTTCTTAGCCTGAGTACTCCAATCTTCTTTTTTCTTTGCCTCTTGGGTTTCCTTCTTTTCCATCTCCTACCACGTCACGATTCTCTCTCACACACTGTCTTGCAACACGAAATACCTCAAGTCTTTCATCCTCCCGGCGCAGGACATTGGCAAAGGACATCACAAAAGGTGGAGGTACGATTTTCTGGGTAGATATCTTTGCACAAAGTGGAGGTATTTTTACCACATTTAAAACATTGGGACGTCCTGTCCTCCACCATGTCTCTCAGTTTTACTTCTTCACCTACTGTGATAGTTTCTGCTACCTTTTCCAAGTCCTTCAGGACAGCCTGGATTCTCATTTCCAGGCCCTGCCCTTAGCAATTCCTTTGTGCTTTGTGGCACTCATTTGTCCTGGAGGACCACAAACTTGCCTTCCATACTGGATCTTTTCGATTTGAACGGTAGTTTTTTCTAGCAGTGTCATATGAAATTGTCACCCATAATTATGACCCTAGTATCGATCTATTGCATTACAATCTGTTTTAGGGTTAGGGTTAGGGGTGGGGGAAGGGTATCTTTTTTTCTTCACAAATCTAAATAAACCCAATCTGTTTCTTAAACGAGGGACATATTCATACGGCACAAAATGTTTTTTTTACCTCAATAGACGTCAGTGATTGGTTGAAATTGCAGAAATTGAATATAAAAAAAAACAACAAATATCTTACAAACTATAGAATTTTCTCAATAAAGCCAAGAGAAAAAGATGTTTTATAAACACATTCTGCCAGTATACGAAGTTTAAAATTTTTTAGTTACCTAGAAATTATGTTAAAAACTGCCGTTCAAACCGAAAAGATCCAAGTTCTTAACTTCCATTGCCTCGTCTATCATTTTAAAACTTTTTACAAGCTCCTCCTCGGACGACGACAAGTCTGAGGAGATAACATTTTCGTATCTCGCCTCTATTACCGCGCTCCCCCTTTCAAACAAGGAGGAAAAGCATAAACAATGCTGCCGCAGGCAGCAAAACAAAGTGTCGCTAGACAAAAAAAAACCCTTTAAAACAACAGCATTTACAAATTAACTTAAAGTGAAAAAACGTCCAACACTTAAGATGTTAAGAGCAGCGTCGTTAACGAAATGCAAGTTAGCAGGTTCGCAGGTTGAACTTATTTCCCTTGCAGTCTTTCTTTACAAAGGTACACATTCCATAAAGACACCGGTGAATCTCAGTTGCACTTCCCCTCCCGCCATATTTTCTAGAACGTAAGCGACCTTTTATTTTTTTTTGCCGCCATTTGTGCCCATTTTGTGCCCAGGCGATCCGTGTTGGACGGGGAAGCAGCGATAGAACTGTTTTGTTTCTTCTGAAAAACAAACGAAACATAAACAAAGAAAGAAAGTAACAAACCAAAAAGAAATACACCGTCTGTATTATGCAATTATTTTACTATATCATCAGGCAGAATGTACATTAAACAGGTATTTGTTGTTTATCCTCTCTTTCGTTAAGAACACAAACAAAAAAACACGTATTTCTTAATTCTGGAATGCTACTTCTACTCATAAATAAATTTACTGTTATTACTATTGCTACCGTTGTTGATAAGGGCAACAAGTGGACAAGATTCACTCGCAGTGCAACAGCCTTTGCTCCTTCTACGACCCGAGTTTATAAAATAGCTTACCAATATTATTCAGGGAATCTCTTCAGTGACTCTTAATTTCAAGATGAAGCATCATCATTATCAAACTTTGCTGTCCCATCAGAAACCCATCAGAAGATCGAATTTACTTTCCGTCCCGTTGTTTTCACTAAAATTTATTATCTGTAATACGGAATTCTATCGATTTATAATCCGTTTAAAGATCGTGTTTTTCTATTTGCTAAAATATTTTCTATGTTGTACCATGAGAAATATCAGCAACTTTTATTTTGATCTATGTTTTAAGAAACTATTACTATTATTATTATTATTAGGATGGCGATACCCCTGGCATACTTTTGTCAGCCACACGGCTCCGTCCATACGGCCAGTGTTTACGTCTGTTTTTATGTCGTTTAACTGTAGGTCAATCCTGGGGAAGCAACTCTTATGGCATCTTTTCTGTTTGAACGGCAGTTTTTTAAAATAATTTCCACGTAAATAAACACTATTAAACTTCGTATACTGGTAGAATGTGTTTATAAAACATCTTTTGGATCTCTTCGGTTTGAACGGCAGTTTCTAAAATAATTTCCACGTAAATAAACACTATTAAACTTCGTATACTGGTAGAATGTGTTTATAAAACATCTTTTGGATCTCTTCGGTTTGAACGGCAGTTTCTAAAATAATTTCCATGTAACTAAACACTTTTAAACTTCGTATACTGGTAGAATGTGTTTATAAACAACATCTTTTGGATCTTTTCGGTTTGAACGGCAGTTTTTAAAATAATTTCCACGTAACTAAACACTTAAACTTCGTATACTGGTAGAATGTGTTTATAAACAACATCTTTTGGATCTTTTCGGTTTGAACGGCAGTTTTTAAAAATAATTTCCACGTAACTAAACACTTTTAAACTTCGTATACTGGTAGAATGTGTTTATAAAACATCTTTTTCTCTTGGCTTTATTGAGAAAATTCTATAGTTTGTAAGATATCTGTTGTTTTTTTTCTGCAATTTCAACCAATCAATGGCATCTATTGAGGTAAAAAAAAAAAACATTCTTTGCCGTATGAATATGTCCCTCGTTTAAGAAACAGATTGGGTTTATTTACATTTGTGAAGAAAAAAAGATACCCTACCACCACCCCTAACTCTAACCCTAAAACAGATTGAAATGCAATAGATCGATACTAGGGTCATAATTATGGGTGACAATTTCATATGACACCGCTAGAAAAAACTGCCGTTCAAACCGAAGAGATCCATGACTGTAGAGACAATGAAGATGATGGTAGTGATGTTGATGCGAACATTAGCAAGAAATAGTGCAGAGAGGTATTCTAAATTCTTCGATGATTCTAAGTGATATCTGTATGTTTGAGATTTGTTCCTATTACTGTAAACCACTAAAAGACACCATACAATTTACAAGTCATATTCCTTTTTTCTGGTTGTTAAACATGAAAACCATGCAAATTCATATCATGTTCAAAGCAACACTATCTCTTTTTGATGTTGATGGATTTAATAGTTCTAAAACAGAGATCCAAATACAAGATATACACAAAAAATTTCCCCTTGTTTTAATTTGGTAATTTGTTGGTCAATGCTCATCATCATCATCGTTTAACGTCCGCTTTCCGTGCTAGCATGGGTTGGACGGTTCAACTGGGGTCTGGGAAGCCAGAAGGCTGCACCAGGCCCAGTCTGATCTGGCAGTGTTTCTACAGCTGGATGCCCTCCCTAACGCCAACCACTCATTGAGTGTAGTGGGTGCTTTTACGTGCCGCCGACACAGGTGCCAGACGAGGCTGGCAAATGGCCACGATCGGATGGTGCTTTTTACGTGCCACCGGCATGAGGCCAGTCGGGGCAACGCTGGCAATGGCCATGTTCAGATGGTTTTCTTACGAACCACCGGCAATGGTATCACAGCTGCAATTTCCATTGATGTTGATCGATTTTGATTTTCACTTGCCTCAACAGGTCTTCACAAGTAGTGTTATTAAAATATTAAGATATTTTAATAAGCTCATTAAAATATTTCTAACAAATATGTAACCATTGGAGAGGAACCTTACTTATCATCATCATCGTTTAGCGTCCGTTTTCCATGCTAGCATGAGTTGGACGGTTCAACTGGGGTCTGGGAAGCCGGAAAGCTTCATCAGGCCTAGTCAGATCTGGCAGTGTTTCTACGGCTGGATGCCCTTCTTAACGCCAACCACTCCGTGAGTGTAGTGGGTGCTTTTTACGTGCCACCCGCACAGGTACCAGACAGAGCTGGCAAATGGCCACGAACGGATGGTGCTTTTTATGTGCCACCGGCACGGAGACCAGGCGAGGCTGGCAACGGACACAAACGGATGGTGCTTTTTACGTGCCACCGGCACGAGGCCAGTTGGGGCGGCGCTGGCAACGGTCACGAACGGATGGTTCTCTTACATGGCACCGGCACTGGTAACACATCTGCAATTTCCATTGATCGATTTCGATTCTGATCCTCACTTGCCTCAACAGGTCTTCACAAGTAGAGTTTTGTGTCCCAAGAAGGGAAGGTATGCATATGTAGGCTGGCTCCATCCCATGTAGAAGGCCACGGGTTATGGTCTCACTTGTCCTGCCGGGTCTTCTTGCGCACAGCACACTTCCAGAGGTCTCGGTCTCTAGTCATTTCCTCAGTGAGACCTAAAGTTCGAAGGTCGTGCTTCACCACCTCGTCCCAGGTTTTCCTGGGTCTGCCTCTTCCACAGGTTCCCTCAACTGCTAGGGTGTGGCACTTTTTCACACAACTATCTTCATCCATTCTCGCCACATGCCCATACCAGCGCAAACGTCTCTCTTGCACACCACAACTGATGCTTCTTAGGTCCAGCTTTTCTGACATTACACATCCATCGGAGCATAGACTTATGTATAGTATTATTGTTTATGGAGATGCATTGCTCTAATAAAGTCTAAATGAGTAGATTGTACAAATGTAACTGTTTGACTCTAATTAAAGTATAATTTCTTATTCCTTCTTACTCATAGGTAATTATCCAGGGTTTCCGGAGTTACCGAGACCAAACTGTAGTGGAACCTTTTAGTTCCAGGCATAATGTTATTGGTATGTACTAATTTCCTGTATCACATTGTTTAAATAAAATTCTTTTTAGTTATTCCATAGTTGAACTACTAAACCCTTGTATATGTTTGTTCATCCACCAGTTTTGGTAAAATAGACAGTGCACTCTCACTTAGTTGTGATATTTCTCTTTGCAGTGGGCAGAAATGGATCTGGAAAAAGCAATTTCTTCTATGGTAAGTAACCTGTCTTCTTACATGCCAACTCGTCTGTTTCCAATGATTGTGCCACCCACAGTTTTAAACTTTTGGCCTTCATTCCTTTCCTCTTATCTACATTTTCGTCCCTTAACCCCTTACCCAACAATTATTTTGAAAATAAATGTATTTTTTCAGACAAATTTTTTAATTGTTTTACTTTACTATGTTTTGAATGGTGATTTCGAGGTATATTTCAAACCTTATTTATTATGAATTTTAATTCAATAATATTGATTTTAAATTACTGCTTTGGGCAGAAACGAGTTAACCCGTTTTTTCATAAATCATATTACTTTTACAAAGGAACTCGTTTGCTGTCGATTTTGGCGAGTCTATCTTTTGACGAGTTAACTGCCAGAGATAGAAAAAAACGATTTCGGTCAAAACGCTTATATTCGTTTCTGCCGGGTAAGGGGTTAATCCCATTGTTTTTATTACTACCTTCTATAACCCTGTCCCTCTCTCTTCAGTTTCACTTGCTTTTTTCTTAATACTTCTCAGTGGAAAATCACAGCTCACACATTCTTTTTAGCTATTTCTAAACAAAGATTTATAAATGAATGCTGTTAATTTTGATATGGTTAATGTTAAATCTGAATTAGTGATAGTTAATAATATAACTAGATACATAATGCAAACGTTGGATCTTTTCCGTTTGAACGGCAATTTTTTCTAGCGGTGTCATATGAAATTGTCACTCATAATTATGACCCTAGTATAGATCTATTGCATTTCAATCTGTTTTAGGGGTGGGGGAAGGGTATCTTTTTTTCTTCACAAATGTAAATAAACCCAATCTGTTTCTTAAACGAGGGACATATTCATACGGCACAGAATGTTTTTTTTACCTCAATAGACGTCATTGATTGGTTGAAATTACAGAAATTGAAGAAAAATAACAACAAATATCTTACAAACTATAGAATTTTCTCAATAAAGCCAAGAGTAAAAGATGTTTCATAAACACATTCTACCAGTATACATCATCATCATCATTTAGCGTCCGCTTTCCATGCTAGCATGGGTTGGACGGTTCAACTGGGGTCTGTGAAGACGAAGTTTAAAATTTTTTAGTTACCTAGAAATTATGTCAAAAACTGCCGTCCAGACCGAAAAGTTCCCAAACATTATCTTAGACTAGAACTGAGAATGTATCTGAGGAAGTGGCCGCACTTAAAATTTACTTTTCTGTAAGGTAAATATGAAGAAAATTGCACTTTCTCAAAGGTCATTATTTTTAGCAGAATTTTGGAAGGAAAGGGATAATGTCAAACTTGTGTGTTACTAAAACTCATCTCTTGTGCAGTGTTCTTCAGCCTTCCAAAAACCGTTTAACAATAACAATTAACAAATCAACAATTTAACCAAAGCAGCTACTTACAGGCTCACAGTAAAAAGGCAATTCGACTTCACCGATTCGTTTCTTTATTACCCATAAAGGGCTACACAGAGGGGACAATACAAACATTGGGGACATTTTAACTTGTCATTTCCACTAGTGTTTGGTTGTATCAGTTTACATGGGGTGGGTTCCTGGGAGCTTAATTCTATAAGCCATTGCCGTCAGGATCTAAGGAAATCAGTTAAAATATTTAGTATGGGTTTTGGAATGTGATGTAGAGTGAAGGTTATGTGAAAATGAACCAGTTAATTGGATAAATTTAGTAAAGAATAGAATTTGTAAGTTTTGGGGAGTAGAAACCATTTTATATGTGGGTTTGCCTATTCTCATGTTGGATGTTTTAAGTCTTGTATTTTTAGACTAAAAAAATGCCCTTACTTTCCACCACTGAGTTATTCTTTATCTGTTAATATTTGATCTACTCCTACTGTAATTTTGTGGGCTAAGAAGCTACTACCAGATCCAGTTGGCTGTTTCAATATAATGTTGTTACAGCAAGAGAACAGTTCAGCAGAGGGCCCGTGGAAAATCATTTTTTTTTTTTAGGGTTAAGGTTAGGGTAACTCCACTCAGTGTTATTGCCATGATGATGCAGTTGTTTTTGTTCTTAATTTGTTTTTCTCTTTTTATAGGAAGTTGGTTGCTGGTTATTGTGAAGTTTAATTCAGTTGCATATGGTTTCTCTTTTGTAGCAATTCAGTTTGTCCTGTCGGATGAATTTAGTCACCTGCGACCTGAACAACGACAAGCTTTGCTTCATGAAGGCACTGGGCCAAGAGTCATCTCGGCTTTTGTGGAAATCATATTTGACAATTCTGATAATAGGATTCCAGTAAGTTCCTTTTGCTTTATGCACCTCTGATAATAGTCACAGTTTACCATAAATGTAAATTGGTTTTTCAGAAGGCAAAGGTGTATCTGTTGTCTTTAAGAGACTCAACATCTGAAGATCATTCTTCAGCACTTTGTTCCATATCTTCCTGAGTCTACCTCTTCCACAGGTTCTCTCCACAGCTGGTGGCATGTAAAAAGCACCATCCAATCATGGCCGTTTGCCAGCCTCGTCTGGCTTCCGTGCTGGTGGCATGTAAAAAGCACCATCCGATCGTGGCCGTTTGCCAGCCTCGTCTGACACCTGTGCCGGTGGCACGTAAAAAGCAGCCACTACACTCACGGAGTGGTTGGCATTAGGAAGGGCATCCAGCTGTAGAAACACTGCCAGATCAGACTGGGCCTGGTGCAGCCTTCTGGCTTCCCAGACCCCAGTTGAACCGTCCAACCCATGCTAGCATGGAAAGCGGACGTTAAATGATGATGATGATGACTTCTTTATGCGGCTGTCCTCATCCTTACACATCACATGACCATACCAGCAATGCCGCTTATAACCATTTTTTTTTTCTCAAAGCCTTTATACTTTGTTATACATGCACATCCAGCAGAGCATGCTGGGTTTCATTTCTTTCAAGGCTTTGTAGAATACTTATATACATAACAACACCATGCATAAATATATAGATCTGAGAAAAACGTTTATTTTTGTTTTTTCCCATAGATTGATAAGGATGAAGTTGTTCTACGTCGCGTTATTGGTTCAAAGAAAGACCAATATTTTTTAGACAAGAAAATGGTCACGTAAGTACTTCATTCTCCCTGTTTCTTCCCTTTATATATTTTTACAAAGAGATTATCTAAGTAGGCTGGGGAGGTGGGAGGTTGGCCTAAGAAATAATCTCCTTAAGTAACTCATCCACTTATCCTGAAGATTAACTGAGATGAATGTATTTGGTATTACGGATCTTTTCGGTTTGAACGGCAGTTTTTTCTAGCAGTGTCATATGAAACTGTTGCACATAATTATGACCCTAGAATTGATCTATTGCATTTCAATCTGTTTTAGGGTTAGGGGTGGGGGAAAGGGTATATTTTTTTCTTTGCAAATGTAAATAAACCCAATCTGTTTCTTAAACGAGGGACATATTCATATGGCACAGAATGTTTTTTTTACCTCAATAGAGGTTATTTCCATCTAAATTACACACACATAGCATTGGCCAACTTGGAGGCACCCAACATGTCATACAGTGTGATGGGACCTGAAACCATGTGCTTATGAAACAAACTCTACCCACACAGCTGCTATGCTTGAATTATTAACAACATAATAGACAAGATGGATGTTAGTTCATATCAATGACATTATCATCATCATAGAATGATGACTGGTTGGATCAACAGGGTCCTGGACAAAATCTTCTATATATATATAAATGGCAAAATGTCTGTGTATGTCCTTTATACAAATCCACAATTTTTCAGTTAGAGGGCTCGCACTTTCTATGGTCATTCAAAACCGTCCAAGAGTGGTCGTGCACATCTTTACATTTCCCCAGTCACCCTGCAAAGCCATTAAAAAATCAATAGAAGTGATTTTTTTGTGAATCGTTTATCCAAAACCCAATCAAAATGCCCGAAACTTGATACGCCAATTGAATGCCAGCTAGCTGTATGTGATTGGTCGGAGATTTGGACAGTACTCGCGTGTATGTGCGCACGTACGCAGCTGTATATGCGTGCACTAGCACTATGACCTGGCGTTGCCGGGTCATAGTGCTAGTTTCTTCTATTTCATTACATACCTCTGTGTTGTTAGTTGGACCAAAATATTAGAATGAAGTTTGCCTTCCATTATTCCAAGGTTGATAAAATGCTAGAATCAGTTCAATCAATTACATTCGCCCCTACAAAATATACGGGCTTCTACCTATATTAGAAATCATTATATTCGTTTGTTTTAACCAACAAAGCTACACTTTCATTTATTTAAAACATTTGTAGAGTTATACCTTAGTTTATCTATATTTACATAGTATTGATTGAAAATTTTGTTTATTATTTGCGTGGAAATAATAACAAAAATATTATTTCTGCAGCAAAACGGATGTAATGAATCTCCTTGAAAGTGCTGGCTTCTCTCGAAGTAACCCATACTACATCGTCAAACAAGGAAAGGTTTGTATCTTATTTTATATTGATTCTATTTGTTAGCATATCATTTTGATGTGTTCATGTACTGCAGTTTCCCTGCCTTGGTTCTGTATGTTTCTGTGTTTTCACTTTCTTTGCTGAGATAATATTTTGCCATTACTTTAGAAATTTCCTTTAGTGAATATCCCCTGACTAGCTTCTGTGCCAGTGGCACGTAAAAAGCACCGAACGTGGCCGATGCCAGCGCCGCCTTGACTGGCTTCTGAGCCGGTGGCACGTAAAAAGCACCAACCGATCGTGGCCACTGCCAGTCTCCCCTGGCACCTGTGCCGGTGGCATGTAAAAAGCACCAACCAATCGTGACCGCTGCCAGTCACCCCTGGCATGCAAAAAGCACCCACTACACTCATGGAGTGGTTGGCGTTAGGAAGGGCATCCAGCTGTAGAAACACTGCCAGATCAGACTGGAGCCTGGTGCAGCCTCCTGGCTTCCCAGGCCCCGGTTGAACCGTCCAACCCGTGCTAGCATGGAAAACGGATGTTAAACGATGATGATGATATCTTTCGTGCCTGCCCATCTGTGTATAACAAACCTGTCTGTCTGAATACTCCTCCATTCAGTCAATCTGCTCATCTAGGTAACAAGACATTTTGTTACCACATTCTTCCTGTAAAGCTGTATCAATCCAGTCAGTCAATCATTATGTGTATCCATGGAGTCACACTTTCTGTGTATTCTTCAGTTAATCTTTTTCTGTGTCTTCCGGCTAATTTCACTGTATCTCTCCAATGAAATCGGTGTAGTGGAGGCACGTGGCCTAGTGGTTAGAGCAGCGGACTCGCGGTCGAAGGATCACGGGTTCGAATTTCAGGCCGGACGATGTGTGTGTTTATGAGCGAAATACCTAAGCTCCACGCGGCTCCGGCAGAAGGTAATGGTGAACTTCTGCTAACTCTTCTGCTACAACTTTCTCTCACTCTTTCCTCCTGCATCTTGCAGCTCACCTGCGACGGACCGGCGTCCCGTCCAGGTGGGAACCTATACACCAAGAAACTGGGAAACCGGCCCTTATGAGCCAGGCATGGCTCGAGAAGGAACAAACAAACAACAACAACCTATGATGACGGTTTTTTTTTTTGTTTTTTGTTTCCAGATCAATCAGATGGCAACTGCTCCAGATTCTCATCGTCTGAAGTTGTTGAGAGAAGTTGCTGGTACTCGAGTGTATGATGAGCGCAAGGAAGAAAGTAAAGGAATCCTACGAGAAACAGGTAACAAAATGGTTTTCTTATTTTCATCATCATCATCATCATTTTATGGAAAATATTTTACTGCATTTTTTTAATTAAATTTTTTCACGATAGCAAAGAATGGAATTTATCTAATTCTATGAATTGAATGAGTTGATACAATATTTTGCAATATTTTATAACTCAAATTGGGATCTTTTCGGTTTGAAAGGCAGTTTTTAACATAATTTCTAGGTAACTAAAAAATTTTAAACTTCGTATACTGGTAGAATGTGTTTATAAAACATCTTTCTCTCTTGGCTTTATTGAGAACATTCTATAGTTTGTAAGATATTTGTTGTTTTTTTCCTTCAATTTCAACCAATCAATGACTGTCTATTGAGGTAAAAACATTCTGTGCCGTATGAATATGTCCCTCGTTTAAGAAACAGATTGGGTTTATTTACATTTGTGAAGAAAAAAAGATACCCTTCCCTCCACCCCTAACCCTAACCAACCCTAAACCCTAAAACAGATTGAAATGCAATAGATCGATACTAGGGTCATAATTATGGGTGACAATTTCATATGACACTACTAGAAAAAACTGTCGGTCAAACCGAAAAGATCCATTTTGTGTTAATTTTGGGAAGTCTACTACAGAGACTTTGAGCATTTCTTTGGCAAGCTTATTGCAATGAGGCAATGAGTTGTATGCAAAGTTTTGGGTGGCACAGATGCTTCAAAAGTAGAACATCCCTGGAAGACCTGCCACGAGCATCACCTTTGGAAATGTGAAGAAAATTCATCAGCTTATGCAATATGTGTGTGTGTGTGTGTGCATTCCTTTGCATACTTTTCTATCAATGCATCTTTGTTGCAGAGGGAAAACGCGAAAAAATCAATGATCTGCTCAAGTACATAGAAGAACGACTGAAGACTCTGGAGGAGGAGAAGGAAGAGTTGAAGGAATATCAAAAGTGGGACAAGATGAGAAGGTGAGTAGAAGAATCCAGGTTCTGACTACTTTGGCCTTTCTTGTTTTAAGTGTCATGTTTTCAAGGGATTCCTTTAGCCTGTGTCAGGAATATCAAAAGTGGGACAAGATGAGTAGAAGAATTCGGGTTCTGGCTACTTTGGCATTTCTTGTTTTAAGTATCATATTTTCAAGGGATTCCTTTAGCCTGTGTCAGGAATATCAAAAGTGGGACAAGATGAGAAGGTGAGTAGAAGAATCCAGGTTCTGACTACTTTGGCATTTCTTGTTTTAAGTGTCATATTTTCAAGGGATTCCTTTAGCCTGTGTCCTCAGACTTTCACATGTGGTTGAACCTTCATTTTCATGGCTTCATGTGACTGAACAGTTGACATATTTCATATCGCTATCATTGACAAACTATATATTTTTATTAGGGAGAGTTTACGAAAAAAAAACAACAAAAGACGAAGACAGGTGGTGTACAAAACAAACAGATGTATTAGTATAACGCTCAGGAATAGAAAAAGTCTATTACGTTTCGAGCCTACGCTCTTCTACAGAAAGGTACACAGAAAAAACAAGGAGAGAAAAAATATGTATAGTGGCTAACGATCTATATATATATAGTAAAGAAAAAATAAGATGGCTAGCAGCAGGCTGTTTCGCCTCATACCGAAGGAATTAGAAATGGCAGTCAAAGACCGTTTTTCCATTTTCTATAAGTGGAGAATCCAAAAACGAAGGCCCTTACGGCTCACATACACAAAACCGGAGTGGCAAATATACGAAATCAGTCACTTACCGTTAATAGCAAACATAGAAATTAGTTTGAATTCCGTCATCGGCGCTATATTCGATAGTTTTACCAAATGCCACCAGCCCTCACTTCTGACCCAGCGACATCAGATAGTGGGGGGAAGAGCGCAGATGTTAAAACTAAGTAGCGACTGGGAACGTGAATTTTCCCTCCAAAATTCTGCCATGCTCGCTTTCTGGGTAATCGTAATGGAATGAGGAATCCACATGGTAATGCAATAAAAATGGTAAATAATTTTCCTGTGGTTTTTCATGTAACCAACAATTATTTACCGGTAAATTTCGGTATGTAAATACGACAAATTAATTGTCAGGACCTTTGTAAGGTTCAGTATATAGTAAAGAAAAAATAAGATGGCTAGCAGCAGGCTGTTTCGCCTCATACCGAAGGAATTATATATATATATATATATATATATATATATAGGGAGAGTTTATGCAAAAAACAAAAGACGAAGACAGGTGGTGTACAAAACAAACAGATGTATTAGTATAACGCTCAGGGATAGAAAAAGTCTTTTACGTTTCGAGCCTATGCTCTTCTTCAGAAAGGGACACAGGAAACAAGGAGAGAAAAAAAATGTGTGTAGTGGCTAACGATCTATCATGGCGTATTTTTATTACCCCTCTAAAAGTTCAACCTTCGCATGTTCCCTTTAATTCGATCTCCACCATTCACTATCATTTCTTCCCCTGGCTTACAGCGATGTCCATGAGCAGGCTAAGATTTCTCCCTTCTTTTTTCATACATACATACATTTGTCTACCGTTTAAATGTTTTGAACTTATAACCACCAATCTGCTTTGCTTTCCTTTTCTTTCTACATGCCACCCTAAAAACATCGCCATTCCCGCCCGTTTCTCTAAAAGTTCAACTTTCGCATGTTCCCTTTAATTCGATCTCCACCATTCACTATCATTTCTTCCACTGGCTTACAGCGATGTCCATGAGCAGGCTAAGATTTCTCCCTTCTTTTTTCATACATACATACATTTGTCTACCGTTTAAATGTTTTGAACTTATAACCACCAATCTGCTTTGCTTTCCTTTTCTTTCTACATGCCACCCTAAAAACATCGCCATTCCCGCCCGTTTCTCTAAAAGTTCAACCTTCGCATGTTCCCTTTAATTCGATCTCCACCATTCACTATCATTTCTTCCCCTGGCTTACAGCGATGTCCATGAGCAGGCTAAGATTTCTCCCTTCTTTTTTCATACATACATTTGTCTACCGTTTAAATGTTTTGAACTTATAACCACCAATCTGCTTTGCTTTCCTTTTCTTTCTACATGCCACCCTAAAAACATCGCCATTCCCGCCCGTTTCTCTAAAAGTTCAACCTTCGCATATTCCCGGTGCACCCGCCCTTGCCCACCCCCACCACCAATACCGGATATCTCTATATTTTTGTTCCATCTATACCGGATGTCGCTTCTCCCACCACCATTATAGGTGTCTACTCTTCGAACCCCCCTCTTCAACACGCTATTTCACCATGCATTACCCCTCTCTTGATATCCTACGTTCTACTTGCCTAGAACCTGTCATCATTTCTCTGAACCACCCCTCCCCACTGGTGCTCCCCTATATATTTCTGCACCCCCCCCCCACATAAAAAGCACCATCCGAACGTGGCCGATGCCAGACCCCTCTGGCACCTGTGCAGGTGGCACGTAAAAAACACCCACTACACTCGCGGAGTGGTTGGCGTTAGGAAGGGCATCCAGCTGTAGAAACACTGCCAGACTAGACTGGAGCCTGGGGCAGTCCCGAGCTCCCCAGACCCCGGTCGAAACCGTCCAACCCGTGCTAGCGCGGAAAGCGGACGTTAAACGATGATGATGATGATGTGGCTGAAATAGTGTAATTTTTTTTTTGTTTTTCATGATACTAAATTTACAGTATATTTTTCATTTATGTAGCTAAATTGCCAACATGTGTCTATTTACATGTGGTTGAGCTGTTCCTTGTGACTGAAAACTATCATATCTAGGTGGTCTGTCATGTTTCAGGTTGGAGAATTCTTATATGCTTTAAGCCTTTAGTGTTCAGATAAATTTGGCAAAAATGATCCTTATTTATTCACATTTAAAAAAATTTATCTGATATTATTTTGTAGCTTCAAGATAGGAAAGATGTAATTGCTTATTTTTAGAATGACATTGCTGGGTAGGTGTGAGATGCTGGTTCTGGCCAGTTTGAACATAAAATGTGTAGAATATTTGGGCCGGATACAGCCAGTTTAAACACTAAAGGGCTAACTCTCTTTACTCTTTTACTTGTTTCAGTCATTTGACTGCGGCCATGCTGGAGCACCGCCTTTAATCGAGCAACTCGACCCCGGGACTTATTCTTTGTAAGCCCAGTACTTATTCTATCGGTCTCTTTTTGCCGAACCGCTAAGTGACGGGGACATAAACACACCAGCATCGGTTGTCAAGCAATGCTAGGGGGACAAACACACACACACATGCATATATATATATATATATATATATATATATATATACATATATATATATATGACGGGCTTTTTTCAGTTTCCGTCTACCAAATCCACTCACAAGGCTTTGGTCGGCCCGAGGCTATAGTAGAAGACACTTGCCCAAGGTGCCACGCAGTGGGACTGAACCCGGAACCATGTGGTTGGTAAACAAGCTACTTACCACAGAGCCACTCCTGTGCCTAAGTGGGTGATTGTGAAGGCTATTCTGTGTAACAGAAGAGCTGCTATAGCAGCCTTTTTTCTTATTGGATTGATCTGGAGTAAGGAAGTGTGAGCTTGCATGGTCTTAGCATTCAAAAGTCCTCAAGATCCGGGAGATTGACATGATTGATGATTGTCTTGAACAGTTGTAAGTCGATGGCTGCAAGATGATGCATAGGAAAAGAATTCCAGAGGATTGACCTGGAAAAGAAGAGTCCAGTCTGTTGACGAGCACGTTCCCAGACCTAGGAACAGTACTCCATTGTAGGTCATATTTGAGTTTTGTAGAAGTTTTCTAGTTAATGGAAATTGAAGAGGAAGATTAGTGTTCAAGGGGTTAAGATTATCTTGGAGTATTATTGATTGTTGTACATCTTACTCTATTACTTGTTTCAGTCGTTTGACTGTGGCCATGCTGGAGCACCGCCTTTAGTCAAGTAAATCGACCACAGGACTTATTCTTTGTAAGCCTAGTACTTATTCTATCGGTCTCTTTTGCCGAACTGCTAAGTTACGGTGACGTAAACACAACAGCATCGGTTGTCAAGCGATTTTGGGAAGACAAGCACAGACACACAAACACACACACACACACATACATATATTTATATATACGACGGGCTTCTTTCAGTTTCCGTCTACCAAATCCACTCACAAGGCTTTGGTCGGCCCGAGGCTATAGTAGAAGACACTTGCCCAAGGTGCCACGCTGTGGGACTGAACCCGGAACCATGTGGCTGGTAAGCAAGCTACTTACCACACAGCCACTCAGAAGAGTATTATATCCAGTATGTGGGGGAGGGTCTGTTGAAAGCAGAAAGGTAAACCAGCAGCTGTTTTTATGAATCAAGTGGAATGATATGCCTGAGTGAGTTAGAGACATTAATGGATTGTTTATTTGATTGGCCAGGTCTCTAGAATACACCATCCATGACCATGAACTGAGAGATACCAGGAAGAAGTTGGATGAGGTGAGGGTTGAAAATTTCTAAATTTTGCTGTTGTTTGTTGTGTCTTATTTGTTGCTACTTATATTCTCCATAACAGATTTAAAAGGATATATTGATGAGAGAAGTTTCAGCTGAGGTGGCCACTTCAATGTGGTTAAAATGAGAATTAACATCTTTTTGTGGAACTGAGTAGAAATGAGCTTCTACATGGCACACGCTGAACAATCAGTTTTGGGATCTTTTCTTTTTGAACGGCAGTTTTTTCTAGCGGTGTCATATGAAATTGTCACCCATAATTATGACCCTAGTATCGATCTATTGCATTTCAATCTGTTTTAGGGTTAGGGTTAGGGGGAAGGGTATCTTTTTTTCTTCACAAATGTAAATAAACCCAATCTGTTTCTTAAACGAGGGACATATTCATACGGCACAGAATGTTTTTTTACCTCAATGGACGTCAGTGATTGGTTGAAATTGCAAAAATTGAAGAAAAAAACAACAAATATCTTACAAACTATAGAATTTTCTCAATAAAGCCAAGAGAAAAAGATGTTTTATAAACACATTCTACCAGGATACGAAGTTTAAAATTTTTTAGTTACCTAGAAATTATGTTAAAAACTGCCATTCAAACCGAAAAGATCCGGTTCCTGAACTAGTTATGTTTAATAAAAAAATAACTTATTTACTTAAGATTTAGCATTATCTCTTTTGAAATAGTCACCTTGTGCAACAATACAACGGTGTTAAAACAGCAACCTTCGAGCTGCATTTTCATCTTGGGGAAGAGATGGGAGTCTGCAGGGGCTAAATCTGGCAAATAGGACAGGTATGGAAGTGATACCATGTTTTTGGTGAGAAACTCACAAGTGGGTTGAGCTTGGTGAAGAATCCGATTCTTCGTGCTTCACAGATCAGGTCACTTTTGCAGAATGCCTTCACTCAAATGCTTCAAAACATTGCAGTAGGACTCTGAATTGATGGTCTGACCCTGGGAACAAATTCACATTTCCAGGGGTGACTCTTGTGGCAGGTCTTCCAGGGACATTCTTTCATTTTTGAAGCACCAGTGCCACTTGAAACATTGCCTACAACTTGTCCCCTTGCTGCCGTAAGCTTGCTGAAGCATGCTCAGTGTCTCTAGAGCAGATTCCCCGAGTTTAACACAAAATTTGACATTGGCTCTTTGTTGCAGGCTGCAGCATACACGTGATCACAGAAAAACAAATATCACAAGTTGTGAAGTAAATACAGCGATTTCACTTAACACACTTGCCTTATGAAGGTCACCATTAGCTCTCAGTGCACACGCAGCTATGTGCTGCCATCTGTTGGCACACTGCAAAGCTAGTCCAGGAACTTTTTGATACCACCTCGTATGTGTATGGCATGGTTGAGAAAGACATCAACTGCTCTGCCTGCAATTCCAAGACCAAGCTGCTGGCTGATTTCAAGAAGGTCTTTGAAGATCTTCCCAGGAACACAGTGAGGACTGCATGCATCAAGTTCCAGAGCTGTCTTGAGCCAATGGTGGAAGCTGAGGATGGCTACTTTTAGTTCAGTTATTTCCCACTCATAATCTAGATAATAATAATAGTAATAATAATTATAAGTGGATGTAAACACATGAACAAAATAAGAATAAACAAATTACACGAACGTATATAAACAAGATACAAATATTACATGCATCGCCCCACATACATACTAACATAGATGCACATAGAGATATACGCATGCGCAAATGAAGACACATACAATAGAAATACCAAATGGCTGACCCTTAGTAAGGAGAGACACAAATAAGAAAGAAGAAAGCAAAGGACCACTGATGCAGTCACAGGAGTGTGACGAAAGACCTCTGGCCGAAATAAGATTAAGATTAATGTAAAAAATAAATAACACTGAAGCAAAATAACACCAAATATATAGTGCGTGTGTTTTTATTGGCTAAACTGGCAAAATGACCATTCCAAAATACAACAATATCTGTTTCAACACATGATTTCACATAAAAAATCTTGCATAACAAATATATAAACGTAATCTAGATGATATTTTTTGATTTTTGAAAATACTTTTATTTTGGGCTGGGATATTGTATTTTCTTTTCCTTTTGTGCAAACTATCAAATTTAGCCCAAACAACCTGATTTTGTTGATGAATGGTGTGAAAGTGACAATGGCTTGTAATGGTAAGATGAGCTGTATAGTATAGTCAGTAAAATTGAGCTGCAGTAATTAGTCTGCATCATCAGTTTGTATCATTGTTTGGTTGTTGTAACGACTAGATAACGAGTGTGAGCTGTTAAAGTGTGCTGTTGAGATAGGAAAGTGCATTGTCAAGATGAGAATTATCAATGACGGTTTCCATGGTATATTTGTCCTCAGCGTAAATTCACTGATGATTTTTAGAAGTGTAATTGCATTTGATTAGCGCAATCTGTATTGTATTATTTGACTTTTGTCTGAATGTTCAGTCCGGCTAACCCCTTTCCTAAAATTGCTGGCCTTGTGCCAAAATTTGAAACTGTTATTATTATAAATTTTCTTAACCTTTTTTTTAGTTGCAAGAAAAACGGGAAAACAGTGGAAAGGTCAGTCAGAAGCTGCGTGACAATCAACAGCAAGCTAACGACCAAGTGAAAGTAAGTGCAAAGCTTTTTCTGATGCTCTGTTTGCATAATTGGCCAAATGTCGAATGAATTGTTTGTTTCCATGATGGTGCTTACTCTTTGTATTCATCATCGTTTAACGTCCGTTCTCCATGCTAGCATGGGTTGGACGGGTTCGACCGGGGATCTGGGAAGCCAGAAGGCTGCACCAGGCTCCAGTCTTTTCTGGCAATGTTTCTACAGCTGGATGCCCTTCCTAACGCCAACCACTCCGTGAGTGTAGTGGGTGCTTTTTACGTGCCACCTGCACTGGTGCCAGGCGAGGCTGGCAACGGCCACGGTCGAATTGGTGCATTTTACGTGCCACCGGCACGGAAGCCAGTTGGGGCGGCACTGGCTTCGGCCGCGATTCGGACGGTGCATTTTACGTGCTACCGGCACAGAAGCCAGTTGAAGCGGCACTGGCTTCGGCCACGATTTGGATGGTGCTTTTTACGTGCCACCGGCTTCTGTAAATGATAATTGGAACATTTAGGAGTCCTTTATTTACCATGTCTCATGTGATAATATCTCTTTTCCAGCTGCAAGTACTGATACAGCATTATATAGCATTCTTTTAATTACTGAGCCCTACCTGTACATAACCCCTGTTCACAACACGGTGGACTAGCTTGTTGAATTTGTCTGTATGAGAATGGGAATGTACAAATGTGTTATCTCTACAAATGAATTTAGTCAAGTTTGGAAAGTTTCTGTGGCTGTGTGGATAGGCGCAGGAGTGGCTGTGTGTTAAGTAGTTTGCTAACCAACCACATGGTTCCGGGTTCAGTACCACTGCGTGGCATCTTGGGCAAGTGTCTTCTACTATAGCCCCGGGCCGACCAATGCCTTGTGAGTGGATTTGGTAGACGGAAACTGAAAGAAGCCTGTTGTATATATATATATATGTATATCTATGTTTGTGTGTCTGTGTTTGTCCCCCTAGCATTGCTTGACAACCGATGCTGGTGTGTTTACGTCCCCGTCACCTAGCGGTTCGGCAAAAGAGACCGATAGAATAAGTATTAGGCTTACAAAGAATAAGTCCCGGGGTCGATTTGCTTGACTAAAGGTGGTGCTCCAGCATGGCCGCAGTCAAATGACTGAAACAAGTAAAAGAGGAAGTCCTTGCATAATGGGCGCCATCAAAGCTGTATGGCTAAACCATTTGCTTTGCAACAGATTTGATCCCATTGCTCTGTCCTTTAGACTAGGTTCTTCTACAATAATCTTGCTTTGACCAATACTTTGTGTGTGGAATTTGGTCGAGGGGAAACTGTGAAGAAGTCTATCAGACATGTCTGTGTATGCATCTGTTACTGTTTATCAGCTATGGGTGTGAACATCATCATCATCAATCGTTTAACGTCCGCTTTCCATGCTAGCATGGGTTGGACGATTTTGAATGAGGGCTGGCGAACCAGATGGCTGCACCAGGCTCCAGTCTTGATTTGGCAGAGTTTCTACAGCTGGATGCCCTTCCTAATGCCAACCACTCCGAGAATGTAGTGGGTGCTTTTACGTGCCACCAGCACAGGGGATAGTCAGACGGTAAACATTGATAAAAAAAATATGGTGCCTTTTAAATAAAGTCCTTCACACCAAGTTACAGATGCCTCCCTTATTCATGCTGTTAGAAATGCAATGAACCAGTAATTGACTCGTTAATTGTGTGTGTGTGTTTGTATGTCACTTCTCTTTCAGTCAATTTATTTCCTCTATTTTTACTCCCTATTCCATAGCTTTTTGAATAATCTATCTGTATTTCCATCTATTTACTCTTCTTTTGTAGTCCATCAATAAAGAACTGCGTGACTTGAAGTCTCGCATGCAGAGTATCCTGGAGGAGAAGGAAACACTGTCTCACGAACACCAGGACCTTATGAAGAAAAAGGCCAAGCTTGAACTGACCATCAAAGACATACAGGAGGATATGGAAGGGGAGAAGAAACTGAAGGTTAGTTGGATGTAATTTGAAGGAGATCATCATCATCATCGTTTAACGTCCGCTTTCCATGCTAGCATGGGTTGGACGGTTCAACTGGGGTCTGGGGAGCCCGAAGGCTGCACCAGGCCCAGTCAGATCTGGCAGCGTTTCTACAGCTGGATGCCCTTCCTAACGCCAACCACTCCGAGAGTGTAGTGGGTGATTTTATGTGCCACCGACACAGGTGCCAGACGAGGCTGGCAGACGGCCACGCTCGGATGGTGTTTTTATGTGCCACCGACACAGGTGCCAGACGAGGCTGGCAGACGGCCACGCTCGGATGGTGTTTTTATGTGCCACCGACACAGGTGCCAGACGAGGCTGGCAGACGGCCACGCTTGGATGGTGTTTTTATGTGCCACCGACACAGGTGCCAGACGAGGCTGGCAGACGGCCACGCTCGGATGGTGTTTTTATGTGCCACCGACACAGGTGCCAGACGAGGCTGGCAGACGGCCACGCTCGGATGGTGTTTTTATGTGCCACCGACACAGGTGCCAGGCGAGGCTGGCGAACGGCCACGCTCGGATGGTGTTCTTATGTGCCACCGACACAGGTGCCAGATGAGGCTGGCAGACGGCCACGCTCGGATGGTGTTTTTATGTGCCACCGATACAGGTGCCAGACGAGGCTGGCAGACGGCCACGCTCGGATGGTGTTTTTATGTGCCACCGACACAGGTGCCAGATGAGGCTGGCAGACGGCCACGCTCGGATGGTGTTTTTATGTGCCACCGACACAGGTGCAGACGAGGCTGGCAGACGGCCACGCTCGGATAGTGATTTTATGTGCCACCGACACAGGTGCCAGACGAGGCTGGCGAACGGCCACGCTCGGATGGTGTTTTTATGTGCCACCGACACAGGTGCCAGACGAGGCTGGCAGACGGCCACGCTCGGATGGTTGTTTTATGTGCCACGACACAGGTGCCAGACGAGGCTGGCAGACGGCCACGCTCGGATGGTGTTTTTATGTGCCACCGACACAGGTGCCAGACGAGGCTGGCAGACGGCCACGCTTGGATGGTGTTTTTATGTGCCACCGACACAGGTGCCAGACGAGGCTGGCAGACGGCCACGCTCGGATGGTGTTTTTATGTGCCACCGACACAGGTGCCAGACGAGGCTGGCAGACGGCACGCTCGGATGGTGTTTTTATGTGCCACCGACACAGGTGCCAGGCGAGGCTGGCGAACGGCCACGCTCGGATGGTGTTCTTATGTGCCACCGACACAGGTGCCAGATGAGGCTGGCAGACGGCCACGCTCGGATGGGTTTTTATGTGCCACCGATACAGGTGCCAGACGAGGCTGGCAGACGGCCACGCTCGGATGGTGTTTTTATGTGCCACCGACACAGGTGCCAGATGAGGCTGGCAGACGGCCACGCTCGGATGGTGTTTTTATGTGCCACCGACACAGGTGCCAGACGAGGCTGGCAGACGGCCACGCTCGGATAGTGATTTTATGTGCCACCGACACAGGTGCCAGACGAGGCTGGCGAACGGCCACGCTCGGATGGTGTTTTTATGTGCCACCGACACAGGTGCAGACGAGGCTGGCAGACGGCCACGCTCGGATGGTGTTTTTATGTGCCACCGACACAGGTGCCAGACGAGGCTGGCGAACGGCCACGCTCGGATGGTTTTTTATGTGCCACCGACACAGGTGCCAGACGAGGCTGGCAGACGGCCACGCTCGGATGGTGTTTTTATGTGCCACCGACACAGGTGCCAGACGAGGCTGGCAGACGGCCACGCTCGGATGGTGTTTTTATGTGCCACCGACACAGGTGCCAGACGAGGCTGGCAGACGGCCACGCTCGGATGGTGTTTTTATGTGCCACCGACACAGGTGCCAAACGAGGCTGGCAGACGGCCACGCTCGGATGGTGTTTTTATGTGCCACCGACACAGGTGCCAGACGAGGCTGGCAGACGGCCAAGGCTTGGCTGTTATTTCTTTCAGATTGAATGATCATATAGAGCAGTGGTTTTCAACCAGGGTTCCGCCAGTACAGTGCAGGGGTTCTGCAAGAAGTTACAAAACTGCTAAAATCGGCAGTAATTTTTAATTCTCCTGTGCAGATATGTGTGCATAAGACTATTAAATTATTGCACAGGGGTTCCTCGAGCCAGTGGAATGTTTCCTTGGGGTTCCGCTCCAGCAAAAAGTTTGAAAAGCACTGATATAGAGGCTACATAAGTGATGTGCAATACAGTTTAATGTACATGTTGTTCAAGTGTCCTAACTCAGGTAACATGCTTGAACTTTTAAACTTTTGAATCTCACTGGTTGATTTATTTATTTCGATAATAGTAGAAAGTGTGGACATACTTTTAGCTGACCAGTGGATGGACAAGGGGATTTAGATAAGACTCCTTTCCATCATTGTCATAGATATGAAGAGGTATTAAGGTTTCTATGTGAGTAAAGCTGTTTCATCCTCTATTTCTGATCCTCATTGAATAAATAAACTGGCTGATGGCTCAGACAGGTCACAGGATTATTAAGAGTAGCAAGCGTTGACTACATTAGCCAGACGGCACAGGAAGAGGAGACCCCCCTTCGGTCATGAATGACCATGGGATTGCACCTAGAAAGTTACCCTCCAAGGCACAAGTCAGGGCAAGATTGTTTGTGGAAGGCTAGCAGTTGCCCATGCATACCAGCCTCCCCTCTCCACACCACTGATGTTATCCAAGGGAAAGGCAAAGGGGATGATACAACTTGGCACCTGTGACGTCGCAACTCATTTCTACAGCTATATTAACTGGAGCAATGTGAAATAAAGTGCCTTGCTCAAGAACACAACACGTAGCCCAGTCCAGGAATCGAACTCACAACCTCACGATCGTAAGCTCTACGCTCTAACCACTGAGCCACGGCACAAGTGGTATAGAATTGTGTGACTGAGAAATCTGTGAGAAGGAGAGCAGTGAGAGAGGGAGAGATGGCTTCCTTCTGCACAATTTTCTTCCATTAAATTTCACTCCCAAAGCATTGGTCAGCCTAGGGCTTTGTAAAAGAGACACGCCTAAGGTTGTATGGAGAGGAATTGAAATTAGAACCAGATGGGTGCAATATGAACTTAATCATGCCTACATGCTTGCTTACAGTTGAACTATGGTTAACTCCTTTCTATATTTATCCAGTCACTAACAAACTAAACCAATTTTTTACCTTGTCTGTCACAGAAAAAGACTGAAGACGACCTGCGGAAGATAGATGAGAAAATAACTCGCGGTGAGGAATCTCTTGAAAACATCATCCCTATGTATGAGGCACAGAAAAATCGTGAGGAAAATGCAGCTCAACAGTAAGTCATATCTTTTTTTCTGTCTCACACAAAGGTCACAATGAGTGTCTCAGATGTCAAATCAGTGGGATGTTGGACGGTGAGCCTTGGGCTTGGTGGTTTTCCTGACTGTCTCTTGCACTGAAATGCTACTTCCCTTGTTTATGGCCCAAATCATCATCATCATCATTGTTTAGCATCCGCTTTCCATGCTAGCATGGGTTGGACGGTTCAACTGGGGATCTGGGAAGCCAGAAGGCTGCACCAGGCCCAGTTTGATCTGGCAATGTTTCTATGGCTGGATGCCCTTCCTAACGCCAACCACTCCATGAGTGTAGTGAGTGCTTTTTACGTGCCACTGGCACAGGTGCCAGACGAGGCTGGCAAACGGCCACGATCGGTTGGTGCTTTTTACGTGCCACTGGCACCGAGGCCAGGCGAGGCTGGCAACGGCCACAATTGGATGGTGCTTTTTACGTGCCATCTAACTGCAAATAGATACACCACTTGTTATTGGTGGTAACCATAGGAACATCAAATTGTCAGGTGTTCAGTTTTAGTGCTGAGTTTAATTCTTCCTGTGGGTAAGTATAACTTTAAGAAAGATAATACATTCCACGCTGATTTACTCCAGACATATTACATATAGACAGTCTTTAATAGATAACGATACCACAAAGATGTTGATAGCTAGCACTATGCATCTGATTAAAACTGACAATTTGAATCTCTATATATATAAACAGCAAAATGTCTGTGTGTGTGTGTCCTTTATACAAATCCACAATTTTTCAGTTAGAGGGCTCGCACTTTCTATGGTCAATCAAAACCGTCAAAGGGTGGTCGTGCACATCTTTACATTTCCCCAGTCACCCCACAAAGCCATTAAAAAAATCAATAGAAGTGACTTTTTTGTGAATTATCTTTCCAAAACCCAATCAAAATGTCTGAAACTTGATATGCCAATTGAATGCCAGCTAGCTGTATGTGATTGGTCGGAGATTTGGACAGTACTTGCGTGTATGTGCGCATGCATGCAGCTGTATATGCATGCACTAGCACTATTAATGTTACACTTTTATCATACTTGCATGGAGTTTGGTTTTATTTTGCTAGAATCAGTTGTGCACTTCTGCCAATTTTATATGTTTTTCTAATGATTTGGATGTGTTGTTATATAGTTTGTGTGTGTGTGGATGTTCTCTTTTGGTTTGAACTATGATGGAGTCAGTTGCTTGATAAACTAAATTACCTGCTCTTTGAATTTATATACAAATGGATGATCCTTCTACAGACATCTGATCTCTTAAAATATCAAACAATGTCAGCATGACAGTGTGTGATGAAGCTGTACCTTAGAATCCATCTGGTAGACAATCCATCTGGTGGGCTTCCATAGAATTTTGGGTAACTGAGGCTATAGAAAACGAATGTTCCCTTTCAATGCTTTCATGGGTCAAATAGAATTTGCTAATGCAGATTATTTTTTTTTGGCTGGATACCCTTCCTGTCACAAACCTTCATCTGTTTCCAAGAAAGATCCTTTGGTCTATCAAATGATGAACAACTCGGATATAGTTATGGAGCTGGTAAAGTTGTAGAACTTCTCCAACAACCACTTATGGCTCTTTGCGGAGGTATGGCAAGGAGCTAAATCCTGCTGCTACACATATGGCCTCTTCAACCAGAGATTGACCACAGTCTCCAGTAGCTTCACATAGCCGTCTGAATTGAACCTAAGACCCTGCTCAAAGATGTGGGAATGAATTCTAATGTGCAGATGCAGTCAGAATTCTTGCTATGTCCGTACCAGTTACATCATCATCATTATCATCATCAGCATTGTTTAACATCTGCTTTCCATGCTAGCATGGGTTGGACGATTTTGACTGAGGGCTGGCAAACCAGATGGCTGCACCAGGCTCCAATCTTGATTTGGCAGAGTTTCTACAGCTGGATGCCCTTCCTAACGCCAACCACTCCGAGAGTGCAGTGGGTGCTTTTTACGTGCCACCGGCACAGGGACCAGTCAGGCGGTTCTGGCAACGATCTCACTTGAATCCTTTTACACACGCCAACGTCACAGGTGCCAGTAAGGCGACTTTGGTAACGATCACGCTCGAATGGTGCCCTTTTACAGATTCATAATCTCTCTTGCAGATGCTGTTGGCAATTTGATACCCAGTGGGAATCATCATAATACAAGCAACTCTTTTCCAATATAGTTCAGTTCTCCATGTCAACTCAATTTTTTAAAATTTTTTCTCAGCTACAACTTTGGTGAATAGTAAATGCTCTCCAATGCTATTTACTGTTCACCAATATCATCATCATCATCGTTTAATGTCCGCTTTCTATGCTAGCATGGGTTGGACAGTTCAACTGGGGTCTGGGAAGCCAGAAGGCTGCACCAGGCCCAGTCTGATCTGGCAGTGTTTCTACAGCTGGATGGCCTTCCTAATGCCAACCACTCTGTGAGTGTAGTGGGTGCTTTTTATGTGCCACCGGCACAGGTGCCAGACGAGGCTGGCAAACGGCCACGATCGGATGGTGCTTTTTACATGCCACCGGCACGGAGGCCAGTCGGGGCGGCGCTGGCAACGGCCACGTTCGGATCAAGGAAAATATATCAAGGGGAAAAAAAAAAATTTACCTGAACACCCTGTGTGTGTGTGTGTAATGTCTGCTTCTACATACACTGGCTTTTGTGTTGGTTTTTTTTTTCTAGTTATTGATTTATTTTGTTATTTGTAGACTTCTTTTGGCTGAACAAAGGAGGAAAGAGTTATATGCTAAGCAGGGACGCGGTAACCAGTTCACATCAAGGGAGGAGAGAGATGCTTGGATTAAAAAAGAGCTGAGATCTCTAAACAAAGCCATTAGGGATAAAGAAGACCAGGTAATTATCTTTTCCCATATTTTGTCATGAAGGAAAACTCTTTTTCTTAGATGGAACTGTGTATATGCTAACATAGTACTGGTTCAGTCTCGTATCAGTTGTCTGACTGGCTCCTTTCACTGTCACCCGTATTTTGTATGAATGTTTGGATCTATTCGGTTTGTACGGTAGTTTTTTATAGCGGTGTCATATGAAATTGTCACCTGTAATTATGACCCTAGTATCAATCTATTGCATTTCAATCTGTTTTAGGGTTAGGGGTGGGGGGGAAGGGTATCTTTTTTCTTCACAAATGTAAATATACCCAATCTGTTTCTTAAACGAGGGACATATTCATATGACACAGAATGTTGTTTACCTCAATAGATGTCAGTGATGGTTGAAATTGCAGAAATTGAAGAAAACAAACAACAAATATCTTACAAACTATAGAATTTTCTCAATAAAGCCAAGAGAAAAAGATGTTTTATAAACACATTCTACCAGTATACGAAGTTTAAAATTTTTTAGTTACCGAGAAATTATGTTAAAAACTGCCGTTCAAACCGAAAAGATCCAAATGTTTTTATTTAGCAACTATGCTAAGCTTATACAACAAGATTTCATCATTGTTATATACTGATTGGAGACTGCTGAAATCTTGCCCATGTGAAACCAGGGTTTTGTTATTATGGGGTGTTTAGTAAAGATATCAGATGAAAGAGCGGTTATGTAGATGAGAAGCTTGATTTTCAGCCATGCCTTCTTGGATTCCTCATGCAATGAATGTGAGTGAGTATGACTGTCATACAAGTGAAGTAGTTTGGTCCTAGTCTTCCTTGAAAAGCATGTCTAACAATGGGGGTAATATCTTGCTTGAAAACGGGTGAGAGTTGGCATCAGGGCATAGAAAATCTGCCTCAGCAAATTCCGTCTGACCAATGCAAGTAAAAGAAAAAGTAGAGGTGAAATAATGATGCCGACCATGGCTGTTTGCCCCGTGCCGGTGGCACTTAAAAAGCACCTTCCGACCGTGGCCGTTTGCCAGCCCCGTCTGGCACCTGTGTCGGTGGCACGTAAAAAGCAGCCACTACACTCATGGAGTGGTTGGCTTTAGGAAGGGCATCCAGCTGTAGAAACTTTGCCAGATCAGATTGGAGTCTAGTTCGCCAGACCTCAGTCAAATCGTCCAACCCGTGCTAGCATGGAAAGCGGACGTTAAATGATGATGAAAATTTCTAGATAAAACTGGGATTTACTAATAATTAATGAAATAACTACTGTGGATTTGATTTCAAGTTATATAAGCAAGTTATCTAGTATTTCATTTATTCAATGTCTGCTTTTTTGCTGAATGTTTTTTGTTGTTGTTTCAGATCCGTCGTTTGGAAGATGATTTGGAAGGTGACAAGAAAAAAGCTTCGGAGCTCGATGTAAAAGTTAAGGTATGTTTTACTCAATGTAAACTCCTTCTCTGTGTGTTTTCTCATTTCTTTTAATCTATTCACCTTCTGAAATTAATCTGAGGCTTTGTGAATGTCGAATGTTGTCATATTCATTTCTTTTCTGAAGACTTGATCATATAGCAGAAGTTTTCTGGTTGGTTTGTTTACTGTTAGTGTTACGCTACTTTTATATGTTTCCTATTTGGAAATGGATAAATATATTTAACTTTTGAAGTAGGGATATATATTGATAAACCCGTCACTTATAACTTACTTATAACTGTTATCATTATACGTAAATCCTGACTCCAGCTACATAAATGACATAGTAAGAAATATATTTTCTGAAACGCTAACGGACATTTTATGTGCGTATGTATGTTGAATGTAAATAATTTCGTGTTCTTTTAACCACTATGAAAAAATACAGTTTCATAATTACAGAAATACATTTCATTCATAAGTTGAAGAACATGAAGAAAGAGAAAATAATTACTACATTATTTTAGCATACGTTTAGCATTTTTAATATTTATAATTACCTTTATATAGATCTCAACAATTCAAACAAGTCTCGTTGGATTTTTCATAGACATGGCATAAAAAAATAACCAATGTCTCAAAGGAGTGAGTGTCGGGGAGTTTAGTTACAGCCCACAAACACTAAAGTTTTCCTCAAAATCCAGAGTTTTTATAACTGCTCAACTTGACTTTAAAGAATTGAAATCACATGAAAATATTCTTAAACTAATCTTCAGAATTTGGATCTTTCTGGTTTGAACGGCAGTTTTTTCTAGCGGTGTCATATGAAATTGTCACCCATAATTATGACCCTAGTATCGATCTATTGCATTTCAATCTGTTTTAGGGTTAGGGTTGGTTAGGGGGAAGGGTATCTTTTTTCCTTCACAAATGTAAATAAACCCAATCTGTTTCTTAAACGAGGGACATATTCATACGGCACAGAATGCTTTTTAACTCAATAGACGTCACTGATTGGTTGAAATTACAGAAATTGAAGAAAGAAACCAACAAATATCTTACAAACTATAGAATTTTCCCAATAAAGCCAAGAGAAAAAGATATTTTATAAACACATTCGACCAGTATACGAAGTTTAAAATTTTTTAGTTACCTAGAATTTATGTTAAAACGTCTATTTAGGTAAAAAACATTCTATGCCGTATGAATATGTCCTCGTTTAAGAAACAGATTGGGTTTATTTACATTTGTGAAGAAAAAAAGATACCCTTCCCCTAACCCATAACCCTAACCCAGATTGAAATGCAATAGATCGATACTAGGGTCATAATTATGGGTGAAAATTTCATATGACACCGCTAGAAAAAACTGCCGTTCAAACCAAAAAGATCCGAAGCACAAGCTGGTCATAGCTTGAATATCTCTGATCAGTGAGGATTGGCTTTGTCTAAAACCAGATGGCATACTCCTTGCATGAAACCTTTGGTTGTAAGTGTGCTTGTTAAGGTCTGACCTGAGGCTAAACAACAACTGTTACTTATTTGTTGGTTGCATTGAACAGACTTATGAACAAAGGTATTGAGGCTGTGACCATCTGGTTTTTCCTCTAGGCATAATGCATCTAGGATTTTATCTAATACTAGCAGTATCGCCCGGCGTTGCTTGGGTTTGTAAGGGAAATAAGTATATAAGCATTTTTAGAGATGTAAAGTATAATAGCCATCTCAATATGGCTAACCACAAAGGGGGGTGTTACTGTAGCTTTTTACATTCTGAGATTTAATAATACATTTTTAGAGAGTTACTTCCCTTATATAAACCGAGCGAAAATGCATTAAAAATGCGGAAAAATTATGGTAAATTTTTTTAAAATCGTAGACTCATCGTAGACGCGCGCTAATACCCAGAAGGGCTCGATATGAATCACGACTATAAGATACCCGCTTTTGGTTAAACTGAACCGCAAAATGTGGGAGTAGTTAGGAATCTAAATCGTAGGAGACAGACACCACACAACCTCACTTTTATATATATAGATATCTGTTGTTAAGATGGCATAGATTGTTCAGTAATTATTTCTTTAGAGGCTAACTTTCTTATCCACCCTGGAGGGATGAAAGTATGTACCATCAAAATGAAACTAGGTTTCAGCTCAACAGAGAAGAATATTCTATTACCAAACCTGATTTCACTTGGAACATTTGATTGCCAGATGTTTTGAAGGTTATTCCAGGCATTTCGGGTTTGCACCTGTCAGGAAGTCTTTCTTACTATCAGTAGCAGCGTAGTACCCCTAAGGTACTTAGTATCATTAATCTCCTTGAGTTTCTACTATTTCATATCACTCTTGATTTGTTCTCTCTCTCTCTCTCCCACTCCGTTTTCATCATGTAGAGTCTAGTATTGCAACTAAATAATGCAAACCATTTTGTTGGATGCATTTCTAATAAGAATGAGAATAAGTTTTCATTAGGCATCAGCAAAACAATTTGTATTTGAAAAATCGGATCTTTTTGGTTTGAACGGCAGTTTTTAACATAATTTCTAGGTAACTAAAAAATTTTAAACTTCGTATACTGGTAGAATGTGTTTATAAAACATCTTTTTCTCTTGGCTTTATTGAGAAAATTCTAGAGTTTGTAAGATATTTGTTGTTGTTTTTCTTCAATTTCTGCAATTTTAACCAATCACTGACGTCTATTGAGGTAGAAAAACATTCTGTGCCATATGAATATGTCCTTCGTTTAAGAAACAGATTGGGTTTATTTACATTTGTGAAGAAAAAAAGATACCCTTTCCCCACCCCTAACCAACCCTAACCCTAAAATAGATAGAAATGCAATAGATCGATACTAGGGTCATAATTATGGGTGACAATTTCATATGAGACTGCTAGAAAAAACTGCCGTTCAAACTGAAAAGATCCGAAAAATCTAGAAGATTAATCTGAGTTTATTACTTGCGTCTCTCAGTGAATGGGAAAATAAAGCCAGCTCTGAATACACAACTACAAAAGCCAGACCAAATATAGTTATATATTTTCCTACTGTTTGTCTTCACAGGAGATCACAAATAAGATTGAACAAAACAAAGAGATTATTGAGCAAAATAACAAAACGTTCTTTGATATGAAGAAGAAGAAAGACCAATCTCAAAATGAACGCAAGTGAGTAATATTTCCTTTTTTTTTTTTATATACTTTAGAAGTGTATTGTGTGGGGGTTCAGCTCCTAATCTTAATTTGTTCTATGGATCATCATCATCATCATCGCTTAATGTCTGTTTTCTTTGCTGGCATTGGTTGGACGGTTTGACCAAAGCTCGTAAGTGGGGTGCATGGTCTCTGCAGCTGGATGTCTTTTCTAATGCCAACCACTTTACAGAATGTGGTGGGTGCTTTTACATGGCCCCCACATAAATGCTTTTACATGGAACCAGCACAGGACTCTAGCAGGCTAGACTGTTGGCAGATTTCCTGAAGTTGGTGTTGCAGACCAGTAAGCCATAAACATCACGAAACTACTCCAGCCTTGTCCGCTTCTCATTCCTGGAGCCAAAGCCATAGCCATCATGCACACTTTAAAATCCGTCAGGCTGTCTTTCCCAACATGCCCATTGAAGTCCCCTGCCACATTGAGAATGTTGTCTTTTGCCATTGAAGAGGTCCTTCTGAGTATCTGCAAGTCTGGTGTGTGGAATGTATGCAGAGAGAGATCACTGACACTATTACATCAAACAAGGCTATTCTTAGCTTAATAATCCTATCGCATACCCTGACTACCTCAATCATCTTATCTGCCCATTTCTTTGCTAGTAGAATACCCTCTCTCTCTCTTTCTCTCTTTTACCTGTTTCAGTCATTTGACTGTGGCCATACTGGAGCACCGCCTTTAGTCGAGCAAATCAACCCCAGGACTTATTCTTTGTAAGCCTAGTACTTATTCTATCGGTCTCTTTTGCCAAACCGCTAAGTTACTGGGACATAACACACCAGCATCGGTTGTCAAGCGATGTGGGGGAGGGGGCAAACAGACACACAAACACACACACAAATATATATACATACATATATATGATGGGCTTCTTTCACTTTCCGTCTACTAAATCCACTCACAAGGCTTTGGTCGGCCCGAGGCTATAGTAGAAGACACTTGCCCAAGGTGCCATGCAGTGGGACTGAACCCGGAACCATGTAGTTGGTAAGCAAGCTACTTACCACACAGCCACTCCTGCGCCTGTACCAATTTGTATCCATGTCTGTTTCCAGTAAGCAGTCTAGCTGAGGCTCCATTAAAAATCCCATTAAAAATGTGATTGTTGTGACTACACATGTCCACTCATATGTAGACCGACTTCTATATGTATGTGTGTGTAGACACAGACCTGACTGTAAGGTAAGTTTTCTTTTCAGCCACGTGGTTCCTGGTTCAGTCCCACTTTGAGCAAATGTCTTCTACTGTAGCTCCAGGTTCACCAAAGCCTTGTGAGTGGATTTAGTAGATAGAAACTGAAAGTAGCCCTTCATATTCATATATATATATTTATATGTACCCCCTGACTGGCTCTCGTGCTGGTGGCACCTAAAAAGCACCAGCCAAACGTAATCAATGCCAGTACCCTCTGACTAGCACCATAACAAGCACTATCCAAACGTAATTGATGCCAGGCCCACCTGACTGGCTCCTGTGCCAGTGGCACGTAAAAAGCACCCACTACACTCTCGGAGTGTTTGGTGTTAGGAAGTACATCCTGCTGTAGATACACTGCCAGATCAGATTGGAGCCTGGGGCAGCCACTGGTTTTCCAGACCTCACTCAAATTGTCCAACCCATGCCAGCATGAAAAACTGACGTTAAACGATGATGGTGACAATGATATAGGCGCAGGAGTGGCTGTGTGGTAAGTAGCTTGCTTACCAACCACATGGTTCCGGGTTTAGTCCCACTGCGTGGCACCTTGGGCAAGTGTCTTCTACTATAGCCTCGGGCCGACCAAAGCCTTGTGAGTGGATTTGGTAGACGGAAACTGAAAGAAGCCCGTCGTATATATGTATATATATATATATATATATATATATGCGTGTGTGTGTTTTTGTGTCTGTATTTGTCCCCCTAGCATTGCTTGACAACCGATGCTGGTGTATATATATATATATATATATATATATATATATATGTGTGTGTGTGTGTGTTTGTCCCATCACCACTGCTTCGCAATCAGTGTTTGTGTGTTTGGTTCCTATGACATAGCAGTTCGATGAAAGAGACTGATAGAATTGTACCAATCATTGACTTTGAATAAACAAAGAAACAAAGTTTGCTGCATGTATTCATATATTTCGTACATCCGTGTATAGTTTTGTACACTCACGCACACATTACAGATACACTATTTGCATTGCTTTGTTCACCCAGTTCTTTGTGGCGCCAAGAGAATATCCTTCAACAAGAACTTCAGTCTGCACGAGAAGACCTTAACAAGAAAGAGCAAGCTCTGAGGTCAATAACTGGCAAGGTAACTGTTTTTTATTTTATTTTCCATATTTTGCATATTTCTCTCTCATACTCCGTTTACCTGTCTTTATCTTGACTGCAATTTAGTTTCTAATAGTTTTGCACGAGGCCTGTGTTACTAAGGTTCTGGCTTTTCTGACTAGGTCAAAATTACTTTCAAAATACAGGGATTCTGGCTCCATTGTCAGTTATAGCCTTGGTCTCAACTTATATCCTTTGTCTCAACACTGAAGTTATATAAAAGGCTAGGTGAAGTTCTATGAGAAGCTGATTTGTAGTTTCAGAAAATGTATAAGGGTGTTATAATATTCCCTCTTACATTTCCGGGTACCCCTGCTAGTATTTAATGTATATATTAAGAGGAGTACATTATATATTGTTAAGAATCATTAAATGTCATTGCTAGGAAAAAAAATTCAAAAATAAATTAATATTAGGCGCAGGAGTGGCTGTGTGGTAAGTAGCTTGCTAACCAACCACATGGTTCTGGGTTCAGTCCCACTGCGTGGCATCTTGGGCAAGTGTCTTCTGCTATAGGCCTGGGCTGACCAATGCCTTGTGAGTGGATTTGGTAGACGGAAACTGAAAGAAGCCTGTCGTATATATGTATATATATATATATGTGTATGTGTTTGTGTATCTGTGTTTGTCCCCCTAGCATTGCTTGACAACCGATGCTGGTGTGTTTACGTCCCCGTCACTTAGCGGTTCGGCAAAGGAAACTGATAGAATAAGTCCCGGGGTTGATTTGCTCGACTAAAGGCGGTGCTCCAGCATGGCCGCAGTCAAATGACTGAAACAAGTAAAAGAGTAAAAGAGTATTAAATAATTTTAGCTGTTAGGTATTTATTGCATAAATTATCTGCCTTTAACAACCAATCACCAACATAGAATACTTTTATGCATTCATTGAATGAGCTTCTTCACTTACATTTCTGTCTTCATTTGTCAAACTCACGGGGGTTGCCATTGCATTCCTCAAGCAATCACAAAACTCCACTATTTCCCTGTTCTGTAGTCTCTTTATGATCATATCCTTTTGAAGTGACATTGCTAAGGTTTTCTTTCTAGAAATTTTATCACCATCTCCATAGACTTTTCTGCATTATCCCATGATATTTCCTCATTAGAGTGTTTTTGACCATTTACATTAGACTCACTCGAATGGGAGCTGTTGCTGTCACTAATTTCACGACCATTATTTTCTTCAGGACATTTTTCAGTAGTTTTTTCATCTTATTTGCATCAAGTGATTGAAGAACAGTGTGTTTGGATGGAAATGATGTAGTTTCAAGAATATTTTGTTCTCCAGATTTATTCTCTGCTTCTTTCACTTAAGGAGCACTAGATGCTAGGTTTAATTTTCCCCACGCCTGCTTGAACTTGGTTCCATGCACTTGCGAGGGGGGAAAAAATGGGATCTTTGATGGTAAAATTGCACTGGAAATTGCCTATACTAGCATTGCTATTTATCATTTCTGTAGAAACATTTTAAGTTCCAAATAATCCCTTGGTCTATAGGTTGTATGTGAGATGTCACATTCGGTGGTAAGTAGCATCCAAAAACATTCCTGTATGATGGCACTAATTTTTGTTTTGTGAGGATGTGCTCTACAATTGTCTAATAGCAGCAGGTACTTGGAATCAGATTTACCAAATTCGTGAGAGCGCTTTTGTTCAGCTGGCACAAATTCTTGTATGAACCATTCTGTGAACAAGTGTTGATTCATCCATCTGTTTTTTAGAAGAATAATATGAGACTGGTTAAAGTGAAACTCCTTTCAATGCTTGGGGACACTTAGATTTACCAATGACAAGAAGCTTAAGTTTGTGAGTTTCAGAAGCATTAGCACATACCATCACTGTAAGACTCTTTATTTAATTTGAATCCTTTATTTTTTGCTCCTTTGGTCCAGCTAAAGTTTTTGTGGGTAAACACTTCCAATTCATACCAGTTTAATTAGCATTGTAAATATTATCTGGTGTTAACCCTTTAGCATTTATACCGGCCATATCCGGCCAGAATATTTAACCTGTTTTATATTGAAACTGACCAGAGCTCACCTCTCACCTCAGCCCTACCATGTCATTCATCATCATCATCATTTAACGTCCATTTGCCATGCTAGCATGGGTTGGACGGTTCAACTGGGGTCTGTGAAGCCAGAAGGCTGCACCAGGCCCAGTCTGATCTGGCAGTGTTTCTATAGCTGGATGCCCTTCCTAACGCCAACCACTCCGTGAGTGTAGTGGGTGCTTTTTATGTGCCACCTGCACAGGTGCCAGACGAGGCTGGCAAACGGCCACGATTGGATGGTGCTTTTTACGTGCCACCGGCATGGAGGCCAGTTGGGGCGGCACTGGCATTCTAAAACTAAAAAATCACATCACTGTAATCTCTAAACTACAAGATAATACATGATTAATTCAAAACAATATAAATAAACAAACATCACATTTGACAATATAATCTGAACACTAAAGAGTTAAAGCATAGTCCTCAATTATTCTTTTGAATTTTTCACAATAAGTTGACGCTGAGAGCGTATGAACTGAACGTTGTTCATCTGAAATTGTTAATTGCTGTTATAAATATATACGACGGGCTTCTTTCAGTTTCTGTCTACCAAATCCACTCACAAGGCTTTGGTCGGCCCGAGGCTATAGTAGAAGACACTTGCCCAAGGTGCCACTCAGTGGGACTGAACCGGGAACCATGTGGTTCGTAAGCAACTACTTACCACACAGCCACTCCTACGCCTATAAATAGCTTACTGTATATCTACGCCTATATATAGCCTACTGTATATCTTTCCAATACTATAAGCAGAAAACACTTGCCCATGGTGGTGCTGCTGCACAGTGGGAACTGACTTGGGACCTTGTAGTTATGATATAAACTTGTTAACTTCACAGCTATGCTTTCACCTGACAGTATTTTCTCTTTGTTCATTTTGAGTTCAAATCTTGTTAATGTTTGATATACTAAGCATATACTCATGAGGTTGTTTCAGTCAATAAAACCTTTGAGTTTCTTTTGCCTTTTAAAAAAAAACCGGATCTTTTTGGTTTGAACGGCAGTTTTTAACATAATTTCTAGGTAACTAAAAAATTTTGAACTTTGTATACTAGTAGAATGTGTTTATAAAACATCTTTTTCTCTTGGCTTTATTGAGAAAATTCTATACTTTGTAAGATATTTGTTGTTTTTTTTTTCTTCAATTTCTGCAATTTCAACCAATCAATGATGTCTATTGAGTTAAAAAGCATTCCGTGCCGTATGAATATGTCCCTCGTTTAAGAAACAGATTGGGTTTATTTACATTTGTGAAGAAAAAAAGATACCCTTCCCCCACCCCTAACCCTAACCCTAAAACAGATTGAAATGCAATAGATCGATACTAGGGTTATAACTATGGGTGACAATTTCATATGACACCGCTAGGAAAAACTGCCGTTAAAATCGAAATGATCCAAAAAAACTATTAAATATTGTTTTGCTTGAGTATATTTACTCTATGGAATTGGTTAATTGAATAAATGGGATGAGGGTGGGGAGGCGTGTCATTATAAAACCACAATGGGGCACCAGCTGAACACCGTCTCTCTTCTCTTTGCAGGCAATCCTGAATGGTATGGACGCTGTCCAGAAAGTTCTAGACGCTTTCAAAACTCAAGGCAAATACAGTGACCTGATTAATGGCTACTATGGTGTGCTCATTGAGAACTTTGACTGCGACAAGACATTTTTTACTTGTGTGGAAGTTACTGCCGGTAACAGGTAGGTTCTTCTGGCTATTGTTATGTTCAATGTCTTCACAATTAACTACCATCACCATTACTATCATAATCATCACCATCACTATTGCTATTGTCATCACTACCACTATCACCATCATCACCATTGCTTTTATCATCATCATCATCACCACCACCATCATCATAATGACTCATCACCTTTGCTATAATATCACCACTACCATCGCCATCATCACTAATATCACCACCACCACCTTCATCACTATCATCACGCACAGTGAGATTTAGCATTGACCTTCATGGGTCACTCTGCTAAGTGACATTGTGTGTTTTGGTGATCACGTGGAGGCTGTAGTCTGTGATTTTGTCATGTGTAGGAAATTGAAACAAAAAGCCAACGTGAAATTTTGTATCAAACTTGGAAAGTCTGCTTACAGAGACATTGAGCATGCTTTGGCAAGCTTAGGGTGACCAGGCAATGGGTCATCTGCAATGTTTCGACGAGCACAGGCACAAATGAAAGGAACATCCCTGGAAGACCTTTTATGAGCATCACCTATGTCTCTCATCCCTTTATCTTTCTATTCAGCTGCCCTTCTATTTTCGTTGTTTCTCCTCTCTATATTTATCACTTTATTCTTACCTCTGTCTGCCAACCTTCTTGTACTTTAGACCACTATCTGTTTGATGTTCACACACACACATATCTACTACAACTACACTAAACCATCTTTTTACCACAGATTGTTTCACCACATAGTGGACACAGATAGAACGGGGACTCGAATTCTACAGGAAATGAACAGGTTAAAGTTACCTGGAGAGGTAACATTTATGCCATTGAACAGATTGGATGGCCGAGACACAGAGTACCCTGAGAGTAATGTGAGTACTACTTTTATATATTTAACTGCTACCTGTATTCCCATGATTAAATAGTGACATGGACATCTCTTATATTGTTAAAAGATGTCTCTAACATCCCTGATCTTCCCTTTAGATCATTATTCATCATCATCATTGTTTAACGTCCGCTTTCCATGCTAGCATGGGTTGGACGGTTCAACTGGGGTTTGGGAAGCGTGAAGGCTGCACCAGGCCCAGCCTGATCTGGCAGTGTTTCTACAGCTGGATACCCTTCCTAACACCAACCACTCCATGAGTGTAGTGGGTGCTTTTTATGTGCCAGACGAGGCTGGCAAACAGTCACGATTGGATGGTGCTTTTTACGTGCCACCGGCACGGAGGCCAGACGAGGCTAGCAACGGCCATGATCGGATGGTGCTTTTTACATGCCACCGGCACGGAGGCCAGTCAGGGCGGCGCTGGCAACGGCCATGTTCGGATGGTTCTCTTACGTGCCACCGGCACTGGTACCACAGCTACAATTTCCATTGATGTTGATCGATTTCGATTTTGATTTTTAAAAATCATATTATTGTTGTTATTTCATATCCATGCAACATATTAAACCTTTCTATGCTCTTTGCCTACTACTACTACTACTAAATCTGCCCTTCTAGTTTCTGAATGTTAAAATCCCACATCTTATATTTCTTACTTTCTAGCACTTTACTACGTTTGTGTACATAATTGTGGAGTTTCGCATATTTTTCACATATCTTGACATCAAACTTGTTCCATGGCATGATTTCATGAGATTGTGTATTCAAAATTTTCTGTATCGTTTGGTGTCATACACATATGCATATATACACATATATTTATGCATACACTCAAACACAAATAAAATGCCTAATGCAAGTGTGTGTATTCATATTTAATAATTTGAATATGGCTAGAACTAATGCAAGGGAGATAACAATTAAGACTTGTTCCCCCTGATCTATATGTATATTTGTTCCAAAATTCTGCAGTTTTGTGCAGTTTTGTTATATCCTCATCCAGCTTGGAGATGAGTACCAACATCCCATTGTGACAGGCTTGCTGAGAATTCTCTGCATGAAACCAATGGTAGCTTTGTTAACCCTCAAATAAAGAATATCCACCAATGTGGTGTTGAGCACTTATTCTCACCGTTCAACATTCAAACACACGCATGTTAGTATCAGAATACTCAACACCTGCATCGGTAGATAAATATTCATTTGTAGATTAACAAGGTAACCAATGGTTTCATGCGGAAAGAGATCTCTACAGTTTTCTAGCAATCCTCTTGGGAATGCTGGTAATTTTCTTCATTTTAGATGGAGATGACTACCAAGTCAAGTAGATTTCTTGTTAATCGATAAATAAAAGTAAGTGTGTGTTATATACACATACACTCCACAGTTTATTTTCATCTATATCTTTTCTTCTAGGATGCCATCCCAATGATCAGTAAAATGATGTTTGAGAAGAAGTTTGACCGTGCTATTAAGCACGTCTTTGGGAAGGTTATGATATGCCGAAGTATAGAAGTTGCCACTCAGATTGCAAGGACTCAGAACCTTGATTGTATCACTTTGGATGGTATGTGAGCATAGCAGCTGAATTTTTTGTTTATCAAAATATGGATATAATTAATAGATTTTGCTCTTTTTAATTTTTTTTGGATCTTTTCGGTTTGAACGGCAGTTTTTTAACATAATTTCTAGGTAACTAAAAAATTTTAAACTTCGTATACTGGTAGAATGTGTTTATAAAACATCTTTTTCTCTTGCCTTTATTGATAAAATTCTATAATTTGTAAGATATTTGTTGTTTTTATTTCTTCAATTTCTGCAATTTCAACCAATCAGTGACATCTATTGAGGTAAAAAACATTCTGTGTCGTATGAATATGTCCCTCATTTAAGAAACAGATAGGGTTTATTTACATTTGTGAAGAAAAAAAGATACCCTTCCCTCCACCCCTAACCCTAACCCAGATTGAAATGCAATAGATCGATACTAGGGTCATAATTATGGGTAACAATTTCATATGACACCGCTAGAAAAAACTGCTGTTCAAACCGAAAAGATCCATTTTTTTTTACAGATGTATTGGAATGAGGCAGCATATATAAACTACATGTTATATTACAATAACTACCATTATTTAATTGTAGTTTAATGTTGTTGCTGACGATTTGGTCTTTAAAACACACTTTTTTTAGTCTCTCTCTCTTTTCAATTCAATTTCTGGAACAAAAATTTCTTTATTTTCTGTTTGCATTAGGTTGAGCAGTCACATAGTAGATGTAAGTCCTGGTAATTTAATTTCTTTCAGTTTGATCTACTCATGCAATGTCATGTGATCAGTCAGCTGTTTCATTCCAAGCTGCATTTTAGTTTCAGTTTGGTTGTATTTGGGCTTAAAAAAAAAATCTACTTTAAGGAAAAGATGAGTTATGGAAACTCAACTTGCAAGAATCAATGACCAATGGAACTTGCTGTTGAATTTGCTGATGAGCTTCTTTCATCAGATTTTGTGAAGGATCTATCTCTGATAGTTCAAGGCTGACTCCAGATGTTGAAAGATGTAGTCTTCCAATGTAGATAAGTTGCCTCGTTAAGGAATTGTTTCTGTTTATTCCTACAGTTTTTTGTCTTTTATTTAATTTTTCCTTTTTTTTATTATCATTAAAGGTGACCAAGTGAGTAGGCGGGGAGCTCTAACCGGAGGGTTCTACGACACCCGTAGATCCCGTCTCGATCTGCAAAAGAGCAAGTGTGAGTTACTAAACAAGGTAGAAACACAGAATGAAGAATATAAAGAACATAAGAAGAAACTTGAACATATCCTTTTGATAATTATTTGCTTAAAATGGTGTTGCTTACTCTTGTATTTGTCTTTTGTAATATGGGCTTTATTGAAATTTTCCTTGTGTCTTACTCTTTTACTTGTTTCAGTCATTTTGACTGTGGCCATGCTGGAGCACCGCCTTTAGTCGAGCAAATCAACCCCGGGACTTATTCTTTGTAAGCCCAGTGCTTATTCTATCGGTCTCTTTTGCCGAACTGCTAAGTGACGGGGACGTAAACACACCAGCATCGGTTGTCAAGCAATGATAGGGGGACAAACACAAACACACACACACACACACATATACATATATATATACATATATACGACGGGCTTATTTCAGTTTCCGTCTACCAAATCCACTCACAAGGCATTGGTCGGCCCGGGGCTATAGCAGAAGACACTAGATTAAGATGCCATGCAGTGGGACTGAACCCGGAACCATGTGGTTGGTTAGCAAGCTACTTACCACACAGCCACTCCATCATTATTTAGTGTCTGTTTTCTATGCTGGTATGGCTTGGACAGTTTGACAGGAGCTGACCAGCTGAAGACCTGCTTGGGCTCCATTTTGTCTGTTTTCATCGTCATCATCATTGTTCGACCGTGGTCGAGACAATGGAATTTACCATGCTACGCCAGACTTCACGGTCCATCATGGCATTACGGAGGTCCTGTTGCTGGATGCCTGTATCCCTGGAGATTACATCAGGATAGGAGAGTGTGTGCCCTCTGGTATTGCGAGTAGATGGCTTCCAGAGGAGAAGAGTAGAAATTACCTCTTTTTCAGCTCTACAACAATGTCCAGCAAACTGGACTCTCCTACCTTTCACAAGAGATGACACAGGTGGTAGTTTCCCATATATTTGCATTTTGGTTGGATGTCTGTTTTGGCATAGTTTCTATGGGGCTGAATGCCCTTCCTAACACCAACCAATTTACAGAGTGTACTGGATGCTTTTTACACCACACCTGTACAGGTACTCTTTAAATGGCACCAGCACTCCCGAGCCCACTAGATTAGGATTGCTCAGCTGAAGAGGGATTCAGGGGACGTGTCTATATGCAAGGACAAGCACAGTTTTACTTAGCTTGACGTCTTCTCAAGCACAGCCCCTCCTTTCTCACCACTTTATCCCATGTGTTGTAACTTTGAAATCTTTCATTTGCATAGTGAGCTGCCAAGAGAAGTGTGACTCCGCGGCGAGCTGGCAGAAACGTTAGCACGCTGGGCGAAATGCGTAGCCGTATTTCGTCTGCCATTACGTTCTGAGTTCAAATTCCGCCGAGGTCGACTTTACCTTTCATCCTTTGGAGGTCGATTAAATAAGCACCAGTTACGCACTGGGGTCGATATAATCGACTTAATCCATTTGTCTGTCCTTGTTTGTCCTCTCTGTGTTTAGCCCCTTGTGGGTAGTAAAGAAATAGATTGTCAAACTGACTATAAAACTGAAAGTCAACAAGAGTTGTTTTCATTTTAGAGGCTGAATTCTCTGTAGCGGAAAACAAGCTGATCAGTAACTAAGGATGGTAACAGGAGTATGTCATAGAATCAGTAATTGCAAATAAATGTCAGTCTGTTTTTTTCCTTAATTTGATTCACAGATTGAAAGTCAAATTAACAGCCTTGTCAGTGAAATGCAGAAGAATGAGACCAAAAACAGCAAAAACAAGTAATTGGTCTGCTTTTATTTATCTTACCAATCATCATCATCATTTAACGTCCGTTTTCCATGCTAGCATGGGTTGGACGGTTCGACCAGGGCTGCACCAGGCTCTAGTCTGATTTGGCAGTGTTTCTACAGCTGGATGCCCTTCCTAACGCCAACCACTCCGTGAGTGTAGTGGGTGATTTTTACGTGCCACCGGCACATGAGCCAGAGCAGGCTGGCAAACGGCCACGATCGGTTGATGCTTTTTATGTGCCACCGGCACAGGAGCCAGGGCAGGCTGGCAAACAGCCACGATCGGTTGGTGCTTTTTATGTGCCACCGGCACAGGAGCCAGGGCAGGCTGGCAAACAGCCACGATCGGTTGGTGCTTTTTATGTGCCACCGGCACAGGAGCCAGGGCAGGCTGGCAAACGGCCACGATCGGATGGTGCTTTTACGTGTCACCGACACGGACGCCAGTCAGGCGACGCTAGTATCTGCCACGTTCGAACGTTGCTTTTTACGTGTCACCGGCACAGGTGTCTTAACTACAATTTCCATATGCTATTGGAAAACAAATTTTTGTATAACAATTGCAAAGTAAAGACATAGTATGGACTTGTGAGGATTCTTTGGCAAATCACTTAGGAAATGTTCACCATTTTTGACCTCCTGTAGATGTCCAAACATGAGTATTTTTTTGATCCTTAGAAGATTACTTTAGTATTAGAAAAATGAAGAAGAGGATTTATTCAAGCATGCGCACACTGAGCAATACTAATAATGAATAGTTAGAACAAAATATACATAGTCTTTAGAGAAAGAATGAAATGAGTACAGAATGGAATATTAATTAATGAATGACAACAGAACAGGAGTCACTTAATTGCCTTCATTAGCTTATACTGTTTCTGCTGTAAGAAGCATTGCACCCAGAGCTGAGTGTTTGTTCATCTTCCTTAATATATATATATATATACACACACACACACACGTATATATGTGTGTGTGTGTGTGTGTATGTATGTATGTATGTATATGTATTAACATATATGAATGTTTATGTATATATGTGTGTGTGTATGTATATATATAATAATTATTATTTAAGGGAATAAAATCCAAACTTACAAGGAAAAAGAATTCAATTTAGGAAAACTAAATATATATATTATATACATTTTTATTATTTTTGTAATTTACTTAATCTTTACATTTTATTGTTATTTTAATTTTAACTTTTCTATTATATGTAATTTTCTAGATGGTGTAATTTAATTATTCATTTTAAATTGATAAACAGTGTTTTTTTTTCTAATATATATATATATATATGTGTGTGTATATACAAACTCACACACGCTTGTGTATGTGTATAAAGAATATTGGCAGTGACTTTGAAGTGTCAGCTCGCTAAGCCATCATTGGACTGTTGTGCATTGAAGTTTATCTTGGCTTTTATATAGTCTCTGTTAAGTTAAAAATTTTCTTTGTGAGTTTGAGTGGAATGATAATTCGGTTGTAGGGTGGAGTGTTTTGGAGAAATTTTTATTGATTAAATTTAGGGTTATGTTATTATTTTGAATTCATTCATGCATGTAGAACTTTGTAAGCAGATGTGTATATTTAGGTGTGTTCACTTCAGACCATGGGATTGTTTTTTAGTGGTTCATAAAAATGTTTTTGATCAGCACATGTGCCTGTAGTTTTAGTTATTTGGGTTTTAATGGATTTAATCCTTTGCTTTGATATAAAGAAAAAGTTGACACTCAGTTACCTACTTTTTGAATAGTTGGACTAAACTTTAAACCCTTAACCTTTACATTGTGAAAAAGAAAGAGTTAAGTTTGCAGAGTTAATGTCTTAGTGGAAAATCTCTGCTTTCACTATTTCAATTTGTTCTTCAGAAACTAATGCAGTAACATTATACTCATTCACACACACACCTTTACAGAAGTTGTAAATGTTTCTTTAAGATGATAGGATTATTAGATATCATTGCCCCGAGTATATGGCTGGTACTTTGTATAATCAATCTCATTAGGATAACAAAGTAAAGTTGATCTTGAATTCAGAATGTAATGAGCCAGATCAAATACTACAAGGGATTTTCTCCTTATGATTTTGCCTCCTTACTGCCTTCCAGAAGTTGTAATTAATTAATTAATAGCTCCTTTCTTGTAGAAACAAATAAAGTGTGTTCTAAATAATCAGGATTTCTTTGGCAAAATACAATAACATCAAATTTCTAATTGATACTGATACTTACAGTCAAAAGTAAAAAAACGAACAGAGAGTTATATCATCACTATTTCTGCACAGCTAATCTCTCTTTCTACCACTGTTTTCATTAACTTGTAATCTCTGCTTTCGCTTTTGCAGAGATACATTTGATAAGATGCGTGCAGATGTACGGCTTATGAAAGAAGAATTGCAAGCGATTGAAAAATCTCGAGGACCAAAAGTGAGTAAAACTCGGACCTTTTTGGTTTGAACGGCAATTTTTAACATAATTTCTAGGTAACTAAAAAATTTTAAACCTCATATACTGGTAGAATGTGTTTATAAAACATCTTTTTCTCTTGGCTTTATTGAGAAAATTCTATAGTTTGTAAGATATTTGTTGTTTTTTTTCTTCAATTTCTGCAATTTCAACCAATCACTGACATCTATTGAGGTAAACAACATTCTGTGCCGTATGAATATGTCCCTCATTTAAGAAACAGATTGGGTTTATTTACATTTGTGAAGAAAAAAAGATACCCTTCCCCCCACCCCTAACCCTAACTAACCCAAAGCCAAGAGAAAAAGATGTTTTATAAACACATTCTACCAGTATACGAAGTTTAAAAGTGTTTAGTTATGTGGAAATTATTTAAAAAAACTGCCGTTCAAACCGAAAAGGTCCATTTATACATACAAATAACTTCAGTTTTACTAATTGTTGGATCAAAATGTGTACATTACTGGAGTAAAGGCTGTTTCTAAATTCTCTTGTTTTCTGTGGATTGAAATCTTAATGTGAACTGCAGTTGATTGGGTAGTCATGACAGCCAGATCGTTAGTGTCGTATACAGTAAAACAGTCTTCTTGTTGGTTCATAAATGTTCATCTGGTAGAGATAAAATTGCTTTAACGATTGGTACAAATATTCAACTACATTGATTAATTGGTTATTATTTTTTTTATTTTGTAGGAAAAAAGTATTGCCAGTTTGCACACGAACCTGGAGGCCATGAAGGGGTCAGCTCAGTCACTAAATGAAGAACTTGGCTCTGATCTGCTTTCCCAACTTAGTGTTGAGGACCAAAGAGAAGTAGACTATCTCAATGATCAGATCAAGACCTTGACCACTCAGAATAAAGAGGCCTTCCAAGAGAGAATCAGGGTTTGTTCTCCGTTATGTTATTTCGCCCCCCCCCCTGTTTACTCAGTTTGTGAGTATACTGATTATACCAAGCTGCTCTCTATATAGTGTGTGATGTGTTCATCATCATCGTCGTCGTTTAACGTCCGCTTTCCATGCCAGCATGGGTTGGATGATTTTGACCAAGCTGGCGAACCAGATCGCTGCACCAAACTCCAGTCTTGATCTGGCAGAATTTCTACAGCTGGATGCCCTTCCTAAGGTCATGTGCTGTTTATCTTGATATGAGATCACCATGTCGCGCACATATGGTTGTGATGCATGTGCCTAGTGTACCCTTATCAGATGGGTAGTCATGATGGGTATACTAGGCTTTGTATATTTTACCCCAGTGTCATTTTGATGGCATGCACTGCTCTCTCACTCAATAATAATAATAATAATAACTAATAAAAAATACCAGGACTAACAGGTATATATAACGTACAGAAAATAGCACTACTAGGCACTGCACACATCCTATGTAAAACACTTTCAATACAGTAACCATCAGCGCATCACAGCAAACCACAGCACATACCCAAAGCGCCAGAGCTGTGCTTGGTAGTGCAGTGAAAGCACTTGATAAAAGTAAGACTACTGAATGATGACAATCTCTCTATATATAAATGGCAAAATGTCTGCGTGTGTGTCCTTTATACAAATCCACAATTTTTCAGTTAGAGGGCTCGCACTTTCTATGGTCATTCAAAACCGTCCAAGGGTGGTCGTGCACATCTTTACATTTCCCCAGTCACCCCGCAAAGCCATTAAAAAATCAATAGAAGTGACTTTTTTGTGAATTTTCTATCCAAAACCCAATCAAAATGCCTGAAACTTGATACACCAATTGAATGCCAGCTAGCTGTATGTGATTGGTCGGAGATTTGGACAGTACTCGCGTGTATGTGCGCATGCATGCACTAGCAGTATGACCCGGTGTTGCCGGGTCATAGTGCTAGTGATAATAATAATTATCAACCAAAATTTGCAACATCCTTCTCCTACTGAAGGAGTGCAAAGAATGGAGCTGCATCAACGTAGCAGTAGCTGCAGACCAAAGTATTGTTGAGACAAAGGATGAGAAAGTCATGAAGTACCATGGTTTAGGATTGGAAGAGCCTCAAAAGGGACTTTGGTACCTGTTGTGATTGGTGCACTTGGTACCATCACAAATTTTGCATCAAAAGTTGCAAATAACAAGGTTTTAGGAAGTATTCAGATGGAAGCAATACTTAGAGCAACTCATGTGTTGAGGAAAGTGTTGCATCTTGAAGCTATGAGATCTAATGATGATGGTGGTGATGATTTGTTGCAGTCATTTGAGGTCACAAACTGAATTCACTCTGGTTTACAATTGCTATTTATTTTATTGAGGTATTAAAGATTAAATTAAATTTTAGCAGAAATTTGGGATCTTTTCGGTTTGAACGACAGTTTTTAACATAATTTCTAGGTAACTAAAAAATTTTAAACTTCGTATACTGGTAGAATGTGTTTATAAAACATCTTTTTCTCTTGGCTTTATTGAGAAAATTCCATAGTTTGTAAGATATTTGTTGTTTTTTTTCTTCAATTTCTGCAATTTCAACCAATCACTGACGTGTATTGAGGTAAAAAGCATTCTGTGCCGTATGAATATGTCCCTCGTTTAAGAAACAGATTGGGTTTATTTACATTTGTGAAGAAAAAAAGATACCCTTCGCCCCACCCCTAACCCTAAAACAGATTGAAATGCAATAGATCGATACTAGGGTCATAATTATGGGGGACAATTTCATATGACACCGCTAGAAAAAGACTGCTGTTCAAACAGAAAAGATCCGAAATTTGGAACAGCAAAGTATCTAGTTTGACATTTGTATCACCTTCTACCATTTCTGGACAACAGTAATAACAATAAGAAGAATATCAAACAATTTATTTTCAGTTGGAAGGAGAGAAAAATCGGCAAGACCATCTGCTAAACAATAATTTAAAGAAGAAGCGAGAACGTCTTCTGCATGAGATGCAAGAACAGTCAAATAATGATCGGCGGGAGAAACTGGAGTCTTTGAACTCAGATCAGCATGGAGTTGACTCTCGTGTTACATCCAACCGAAAGAGTGGAAAAGGTCAGTCGTTAGAAGGGTTTCCTTATTGCTTTCTCTTCTGGATTGTCTGTCTTGTATCCTTTTGTTGTTTTTTTCATTCACATTTTCCTTTATTTCTGTATAACTTGAGCAAGTTGAACAACCATGTAAAAAAAATACCCTGTTTGTTCACGATAAGAAAATGCACGTTTAGACTGAGTGTCCCCCCACAGAAAGATGCATTTGAGATGCTCTCTTTTACTCTTTTACTTGTTTCAGTCATTTGACTGCGGCCATGCTGGAGCACCGCCTTTAGTTGAGCAAATCGACCCCCAGTACTTATTCTTTAGAAGCCTAGTACTTATTCTATCGGGCTCTTTAGCCGAACCGCTAAGTTACGGGGACGTAAACACACCAGCATCGGTTGTCAAACGATGTTGGGGGGACAATGACAGACACACAAACACACACACATATATATACGACGGGCTTCTTTTCAGTTTCCGTCTACCAAATCCACTCACAAGGCTTTGATCAGTCCAAGGCTATAGTAGAAGACACTTGCCCAAGGTGCCATGCAGTGGGACTGAACCCAGAACCATGTGGTTGGTAAGCAAGCTACTTACTACACAGCCACTCCTATTATACAAATGGACATGTGTGAGGTTCTGATTACACCAAAATTGACCCAACTGCAGTGGAATCTTGATCCTTTACTTGACAAATCTCTAAATTGATAATCATCATCATCATCATCATCTTTTAGTGTCCATCTTCTACACTGGCATGGGTTGGATGATCTGACGTGTCTGAGGACTGCATTTTGCTTCACTGTCTGTTTTGGCTTAGCTCTATGGTTGGTATCCTTCCTAAAATCAACTGCTTTACACCATGTACAGAGTGCTTTTTCATGGCACTGGTGCTAGGATGATTGTTGTGTAGCTTGCAATATCCCCTTTGACTGAGTGAGTTTGCCATAAAAAGGAAGAAAGCTTTATGTGTATGTTCACAAGTCAAGCACCATACACTCTACCTTTCATATTGAGAGAGAGAGAGACATCATTTGTTGCCAACACAATAACTTTCTCAACTTTCCTCAGTTCTATTCTTATTCTAGCAACTATACTTTCAGAATGTCCTCTTCCACTGTTAATTAGATCACCCTGATAACAAACTATCTACGGGAGCCTCGTCATCATCGTTTAACGTCTGCTTTCCATGCTAGCATGAGTTGGATGATTTTGACTGAGGGCTGGCGAACCAGATGGCTGCACCAGGCTCCAATCTTGATCTGGCAGAGTTTCTACAGCTGGATGCCCTTCCTAACGAGAGTGTAGTGGGTGCTTTTTACATGTCACCGGCATGGGGTGGCCAGTCAGGCAGTACTGGCAATGACCTCGCTCGAATCTTTTTACACATGCCATCGGCACAGGTGCCAGTAAGGCGACACTGGTAACGATCACGCTCAAATGGTGCCTTTTATGTGCCACCGACACGGAAGCCAGCAAGCCGCTCTGGCAACAATCATGCTTAGATGGTGCTCTTGGCACCCTACTAGCATGGGCACAAGTGCCAGTCAGGCGGTACTGGCAATGACCTCGCTCGAATCTTTTTACACATGCCATCGGCACAGGTGCTAGTAAGGCGACGTTGGTAACGGGGTATTTGAGAAAATCTATTTCCTATGTACTATTAGTGTTTATTACACCAAAGCATCTATGACAAAGTTTACTTTTTCTGTTAACGTGCCTATGATATCACTGCACCTCTTGTGCTTCCATAGTTTGCATGGGTACAAATTATGGAATTTCTGCCTATTCTTTTTGAACATATCAAAGAAGGTCATTTCTTTGATGGAAACAGTCACGAACTGGTTTCCTATTTACAAAAACTTTGGTCTTAAGTTTACTTTAAAACCTTTAATTCCAGATTTTTGCTTCCACATCTGGAATTTCTTTTCTAATTTTATCACAGGTCAATCTCTTAATAACAAAGTAATCAACATAAAGTTCTTAAATTTGTCGGTTATGGCTTGGAGAACTATGATGAATAGGAGACAAAGAATTAAGCCCTGATGAATTCCTATCTGTGCACTAAACTCATCACTGTACCCATTGCTCTCATCTTACTGATTGCATTACTGTACATGGCTTTTATTTGACTCTCACAGAAAGCTAGGAACTCTGTCAAAGGCTTTCTCCAGACTGATCACTGTGACTTTTAGCTAGGTTGTTTGTTCCTTCCTTCTCGAGCCATGCCTGGCTCATAAGGGCCGGTTTCATGGCGAATAGGTTCCCCACCTAGGCGGGATGCCGGTCCATTGCAGGTGAGCTGCAAGATGCAAGAGGAAAGAGTGAGAGAAAGTTGTGGCGAAAGAGTCAGCAGAAGTTTCGCCATTACCTTCTGCTGGAACCACATGGAGCTTAGATGTTTTGCTCATAAACACACACATCGTCCGGTCTGAGATTCGAACCCGCGATCCCTCGACCGTGAGTCCGCTGCTCTAACCACTAGGCCATGTGCCTCCACACACCTTTTAGCTAGGTGTCTCTCTTCCATTTCTCTCACTAGGAAGAAAGCATCCGCTATACTTTTCCCTGGCTCAAAATTGAACTGTATTTCGTCTAACTCTAATTAGTTGAAGTGGAAGGTAAATATTCTTATACAGAGCTAAACAATAAATGTTCAATAAAATAACAAAAAAACAAACAAACAGAATGTGTATGAAGGTGAACTAGGAGTAATAGACTTGGTTTTAAGGTATGAGGGTTTCTTTTCCTCTTCTTCCCTGTTGCTCATAAATCAGAGATGTCTAATTACAGAGCTTGATGACCAATTGGAGAAGATGAACAAAGAACAAAAAGAATTGCAGAACAAACTGGAATACTGGAAGGTAATTGATTCTGTGTCTGAGGATGATGGTATTGGTCATTGAGTTGTGTTTGTAATGAAAGCAATGATGATGTTTTCAATTGGAAGAAGGTGTGCAGTGCAAAAACTTAAAATACTCTTCGTCATCATCATCATCGTTTAACGTCCGCTTTCCATGCTAGCATGGGTTGGTCGGTTCGACTGGGATCTGGGAAGCCAAGATTCTGCACCAGGCTCCAGTCTGATCTGGCAGTGTTTTTACGGCTGGATGTCCTTCCCAACGCCAACGCCAACCACTCCATGAGTGTAGTGGATGCCTTTTACGTGCGAGAATAGCAACGGCCACGATCGGTTAGTGCTTTTTACGTGCCACCAGCACGGAGGCCAGTCGGGGTGGCGCTGGTAACGGCCACATTCGGATGGTTCTTTTACGTGCCACCAGCACTGGTATCACAACTACAATTTCCATTGACTTTTGAGCAATTTCGATTTTGATTCCGGTTTCTTGTACATGTATTTAATTTCTTCTCTCAGACTTCACTTTACATTTTATCCTGGTGAACTCCATAAAATTAGTCGTATAATGTATTGTAGTAAAATAAGATAGAGTAGTAATTGTGATGTTTCTGCTACATAGTCTATGCACTGTTTCCATGACTGGGAGTAAATTTTCAGGTTATTTTATATATCAGGTCTTGTATTTACATTTATGTATTTTGTGAAGAATAGCAGTGTTGGTCATAGGTTTCTAATGAGCTAGTTAACAGCTTCACTGCTTTTTTCACAGTAACCATGACATGGGATTGTTTTGGGAACTCAGAATAAATACCATAGGGTACTATTATTTTCTTCCTAATATGGAAAGCTTTTTCACCCCCGCCCCTGCCCCTGCCCCACTGTGGAATACATATGTCTTATTTACTGTATTCTTTATTCTTTTAGTCATTTGACTGCGGCCATGCTGGAGCACCGCCTTTAGTCGAGCATATCGACCCCGGGACTTATTCTTTGTAAGCCCAGTACTTATTCTATCGGTCTCTTTTGCCGAACCGCTAAGTGACAGGGACGTAAACACACCAGCATCGGTTGTCAAGCAATGCTAAGGGAACAAACACAGACACACAAACATACACACACACACACACCACACACACACACACACACACACACACACACATATATATATATATATATATATACGACAGGCTTCTTTCAGTTTCCGTCTACCAAATCCACTCACAAGGCATTGGTCAATCCGGAGCTATAGCAGAAGACACTTGCCCAAGATGCCACGCAGTGGGACTGAACCCGGAACCATGTGGTTGGTTAGCAAGCTACTTACCACACAGCCACTCCTGTGTACAAACATGATAATTTTATGCCTGCTTTCCATGCTGGCTTCAGTTAGAATGGTGTGACAAGCTGGAGGACCACATCCTGTTCCAATGTTTCAGTTTTGGCTTGGTTTCTAAGGCTGGAGACTCTTCCTTGCACCAACCACTTTACAAAACAGTTTTTTATGGTACCTGCAATATGTGGAGGCGCAATGGTCCAGTGGTTAGGGCAGCGGACTCACGGTCGTAGGATCGCGGTTTCGATTCCCAGACCGGGCGTTGTGAGTGTTTATTGAGCAAAAACACCTAAAGCTCCACAAGGCTCTTGCAAGGGTTGGTGGCGAACCCCGCTGTTCTCTTTCGCCGCAACTTTCTCTTACTTTTTCTTCTGTTGGCCTGCTTGCTTAGCCAGCGGGGTGGCGTCGTTCCAAGGCTAAAACAATGCGAACGCATTGTGACCAGCGATGTGTAACAACATCTGATAGTCTGGTCGGTCACGTGATCACCTGTAATATAGATGTTTTGCCTTCAGCAAAAAATACAGTTTCCTCGAACCCTGTGTGCTCTCTATTCAGTTCACCAACCATTTTAGAGTGTGGGTGCATTTTTCATGTTACTAGCACAAGTGAAGTTCCCTTGCATCTGACTGAAAGGGGAGTGAGTAATGGTAGAAGTTACAAATAGATGGGGAGAAATGGATTTATTGATGTGAGAAGGTGTTTGTGGAGAGAGTAATGGGAGAAGGAGAATGTTCTGAAGCATGTTCTCTAAGTAACGTATCTAGAAGGTGAATAGAAGAGAGTGTGGTGACAGAAGACTGGAGGAAGGGTGGGATGCAAGTTGAAGAGTGCAGTTTCTCTCCCTTCCTATTCAAACATCATGATTTGGAAGGACTGAGGAATGTGGAGTACTGGCATATAAATGGCAGAGGTGATCATCATCATCGTTTAACGTCCGCTTTCCATGCTAGCATGGGTTGGACTGTTCAACTGGGGTCTGGGAAGCCAGAAGGCTGCACCAGGCCCAGTTTGATCTGGCAGTGTTTCTACGGCTGGATGCCCTTCCTAACGCCAACCACTCCATGAGTGTAGTGGGTGCTTTTTACATGCCAGACGGGGCTGGCAAACGGCTATGATCAGATGGTGCTTTTTACGTGCCACCGGCACGGAGGCCAGTCGGGGTGGCTCTGGCAACGGCCACATTCAGATGGTTCTCTTACATGCCACCGGCACTGGGATCCAGAATCCAGAGGTAGGGTAATATGAAGCAGTGAATAGAAGAGATGCTATGGAGATGGAAGAGTATGTGATAGGTATAGAGAGTGTGAAGAATTCATATGCATAGGTTGAATGCTTTCTTACCAATTACAGATGGCTTGGTGTGATTAGAAGAGATGATGAGGAGATGAAAGGGTATAGAATAGGTACAGTACATAGGAGAGATGGTCGAGACAAGATTTTGGGTGCACATGTGTGTATATTATAATGTGTGAGCAGAAACATAGGGTTTAGAGGAGTCTTTAGTTTTGTTGAAGACACAACAACCTATCTAGAGCTGGTGTTTGGTGTTAGGAAGGGAACACAGCTGTAAAAAAAGATCATGCCAAAAACAGAACAGATGAGACGTTACCCTGCCATCCATCTGAGAGGGTAGTAGCTCCGAATAAGGAATGTGTGAGATGAAGGAGGTAGTGTGCAGCAAATAAATCATTTAACCCTTTAGTGTTTGCATTATTCTGCCAAAATTAATGCTTTTTTATCCACATTGTTTTGAACTAATCATGCATTATCTTGTAACTATGAGATTCTGATGAGGTAGCTGTTAATTTTTAAAACGATTTTGTAGGGCTGGTGTGAGAGACCAGATCTGGCCAGTTTGAATATAAAGCAGGCAGAATACTTTTGGCCGGATATGGCTGAAACCGGCTCTGGCTCTGTAGTACAAATGTCTTGTTTTCATAATTTTTGAATTAAAATCTTCCACCAAACTTTAATCACAATTTATGTTCCTAACTCTAGCTTAATGATAACTAAGTTATTTTACTAAATTCTTTGTAATATTTAAAGTAATTGAAAGAAACACAGAGCATCTCAAAATAAATACAGTAACAAAAGGGTTAAAATATATATAATAGAGAAACAATTCTTAACCCTTTCGTTACCAACCTGGCTAAAACCAGCTCTGACTCTGTAGTACAAATGTCTTGTTTTCATAAGTTTTGAATTAAAATCTTCCACCAAACCTTAATTACAATTTATGTTCCTAACACTAGCTGAATGATAACTAAGTTATGTTACTAAATTCTTTGTTGTATTTAGAGTAATTGAAAGAAACACAGAGCATCTCAAAATAAATACAGTAACAAAAGGGTTAAAGTTTTCCATACCAAGTAAACAGTAATAGTGTTGTATGTTTCTGTTATAGTTGTGTCTCCAATTTGATGTTTCAGGGCCAGGAACGAGAACAACAAGAAAAAATCAATGAAGATGCAAAAGAGTTGGAAAAGATGACCAACAAACAGAGTTTATTGCTGAAAAAGGTGGGCTGCTATTGCGTTCTATCTCCCTGGCTAATGAGGCAACACTGTCTCTCTTCACATATTCTTTATTTTTGGTTTCCATCTCATCATCTCCCCCAATTCATACTGGTTTACATTTCTCCTAAACACTGCATGTTTTTCTATGCTCAGCACATTTGTTTTTATAAGCTATTCATCTAATTTCTCAAGGTCTTTTCGGTTTGAGCGGCAGTTTTTAACATAATTTCTAGGTAACTAAAAAATTTTAAACTTCATATACTGGTAGAATGTGTTTATAAAACATCTTTTTCTCTTGGCTTTATTGAGAAAATTCTATAGTTTGTAAGATATTTGTTGTTTTTTTTCTTCAGTTTCTGTAATTTCAACCTATCAATGACGTCTATTGAGGTGAAAATATTCTGTGCTGTATGAATATGTCCCTCGTTTAAGAAACAGATTGGGTTTATTTACATTTGTAAAGAAAAAAAAAGATACCCTTGCCCCCACCCTTAACCCTAACTAACCCTAACCCTAAAATAGATTGAAATGCAATAGATCGATACTAGGGTCATAATTATGGGTGACAATTTCATATGACACCGCCAGAAAAAACTGCCGTTCAAACCGAAAAGATCCAATTTCTCTACATGTTTCTCTTTTATTTTTGTTGTGCCTTTTCTTTACACAGCTTCCAAAGCTTATCCCAAACTTCAACATATCTTCACATACCACTTAAGTCTCTCCTCTGCAATTCGAAAGTTGCATGTTTCATGAGAGTTCTCTTCTTTTGATTTTACTTCGAAGTTCTACATCTCTATGGAAACCTAAATTTCCTTACATATGCTCTTTTTCTCCCAATGTTTGAGTATGCTTTTCCTCTCTTTTTACTTGTTTCAGTCATTTGACTGCGGCCATGCTGGTGCACCGCCTTTAAACGAGCAACTCGACCCCGGGACTTATTCTTTGTAAGCCCAGTACTTATTCTATCGGTCTCTTTGGCCGAACCGCTAAGTGACGGGGACATAAACACACCAGCATCGGTTGTCAAGCAATGCTAGGGGGACAAACACAGACACAAACATACACGCATATATATATATACATATATACGACGGGCTTCTTTCAGTTTCCATCTACCAAATCCACTCACAAGGCTTTGGTCAGCCCGAGGGCTATAGTAGAAGACACTTGCCCAATGTGCCACGCAATGGGACTGAACCCGGAACCATGTGGTTGGTAAGCAAGCTACTTACCACACAGCCACTCCTGCGCCACTCATGGTCTGCTCCCTATTTTTTGATGTTATACTTTTTTCTTTACAAGGAGGTAGTTTTCTTCACAAACTCTTTGTCTTTTGTCATAAGATCTGTATTTCCATATATTTTCTATCTTTTTTGACTTATGGTGCACTGGAAATTAAGTAAAAATTTACTGGAGCACTTCACAAAGCTAGTTCGAGAAAACTATATTATAAAATTAAAAATTACAAAGAAATATGGAAAATATTGCTTTTTAAAATAATCTATGCTTAACACCATTTTCAAGACACTAAGTTTGGATTTTCTAAAATCTTAAATTATATTTTTAAAAATTCAGACAGACATTGTTTGAGAACCATTAACAAATATTTTACATAATCTTTGTGTCTTTATTAAGTCTCTTCACAATCTCTCATTGTCATCGCTGTTGCCATCATCATCATCACCCTTCTTCTTCTTCTTCTTCTTCTCCTCAACCTCCTCCTCCTCTTCCTCTTCTTCTTCCTCTTCTTCTTCTTCCTCTTCTTCTTCCTCTTCTTCTTCCTCTTCTTCTTCCTCTTCTTCTTCTTCTTCTTCTTCTTCCACTTCTTCTTCTTCTTCTTCTTCTTCTTCCTCTTCTTATTGTTATTATTATTTATTATTATTATTATTATTATTTAACATTTGTTTTCTATGCTGGCATGGATTTATCTCTTATATCTATTCTGTATATATCCCCATTTCTCTTAACAGTTGAGTCTCTTCACAATCTGCAAACAGCTCTCAAAATCCACTCAAATTCTTCAGTTCTACAAAAAAACCTTACAGCTTTCACTTTTGTGTTACTTACGACTTCCACCTGCCTTATATATAAATGTCCCACATGAGTAAAACAAACACAATTATGCTATTTCATTTAGGCTCTAATTTATTTTTTGTGCAAGCTAATTAACGAATCACTATTTCTTATCACAGAAAGACGAGTGTATGAGGAAAATCCGGGAGTTGGGCTCCCTCCCCAGTGATGCCTTCGATAAATATCAAGATCTTAGTTTAAAACAGGTGAGTAACTCTTTCCGACTTTCTAATTTGTCCTCAATGCAGATTGGTGAATGCAATTGTCTTTCCAATAGCAACATATGGGTGCGAGACCTGGACACTAAAGAAAGCTGACCAGAAGAGAATTAATGCATTCAAGCTTTGGTGTTGGAGAAGACTTTTATGGATTCCATGGACAGCGAAGCTCACCAATGGAGAAGTTCTTAAGCAGATAAGGCCGTAAATGTCGCTTGAAGCTAGGATCACCAAGCATAGATTGGCATATTTCGGTCATATTATGCGGAGAAAATCCCTGGAGAAGGACATCATGCTGGGAATGGTCAGTGGCAAGAGAGGAATAGGCCGACCAAGAACCTGCTGGCTTGACACCATCAAGTGTGATACCGGAATGGACGTGGCCAATCTGAAGGAAGCGGCCCAGGATAGAACTGACTGGAGGACACTGATCCAACGAGTGACCGAGAGTCGACTTCGACTGAGCAGATAGATAGATCTCCTCCATACTTACTCAATTAGTGTGGGCTACTTGGGCTTTTTACTACGGACCACTTCTATGATTCCAAATCATAGAGGACATCTGTAATTGATGGTGGATGGACATTAAGTTGAAATCATTGCTAAGATCCAAATATGGTCAACAGCTGAAGGGTTCAGAATAAAAGAAAAATACACAAGGAAAATGGGAGACAAATGCAAGAGAAGAAAGGGGTTTTTTTTTCAGTCCTGATTTTTTAAAACTAGTTTTTCTATATACAGAAGAGATTGTTTATTTGTTGGAGGTGTTGTTTTTCAATAATTTAAGAAGTAAGATTGAAACATGTTCAGCCAGGAAGGGTAGAATAAACAGAATTATGTGTATTGTTCAGGATCCCAATAGCTTTAGTAAAGCTTGAACTTATGACCATGTGTTCAGTAGTCCAACACCTTATATTCTTCTTGAACTCTATGAGATTCATTATGTCTGAATTCAATAATGTTAGACAAATGCAAGATGGATCTCTTTCTAGATAAGAACTGTTTCTTTTCTGCTACAAAGCCTTCTGCCAATATATGAAATAGTTGTTTTTCTGTTTTGGACACAGAGACATGTTTAAAAACTAGTTCCATATTCTGTGAATAGTGTTCACAAGAAGTACAAGATAGTTACCCCTTATGGAGGTGCAGGAAAAGTAACAGGTGAAAAAATATTAACACAGATTTAAAAAAATAAAAAGACTACCTTACTGGCAGCAGCCATGTACATAGCTTGTACAGCTTTTACAAGTAATTCATCAATCCCTAGCTTCTTCACTATAATACCGAGTGAGGGATTCTGTCAAAGGTTTTCCCAGGTCAACAAATACCAAGAATATTGGTAACTTGTTTACATTTACTACTTTTTGCCTTTTTTCTCTCATTGCAGTTGTTTAAAAAGTTGGAACAATGTAACCAGGAACTAAAGAAATACAGTCATGTCAATAAAAAAGCCTTGGACCAGTTTATCAACTTCTCTGACCAAAAAGAGAAACTAATGAAGAGGAAAGATGAACTAGATAGTGCACACAAGGTAGGCTTTTCTCTAATGCTTTGGTAATGGTAAGAACTTTTAAAGAATTGGTTTGCTAGGCGCAGGAGTGGCTGTGTGGTAAGTAGCTTGCTAACCAACCACATGGTTCCGGGTTCAGTCCCACTGCGTGGCATCTTGGGCAAGTGTCTTCTGCTATAGCCCCGGGCCGACCAATGCCTTGTGAGTGGATTTGGTAGACGGAAACTGAAAGAAGCCTGTTGTATATATATATATGTATTTGTGTGTATATGTTTGTGTCTGTGTTTGTCCCTCTAGCATTGCTTGACAACCGATGCTGGTGTGTTTACGTCCCCATCACTTAGCGGTTCGGCAAAAGAGACCGATAGAATAAGCACTGGGCTTACAACGAATAAGTCCCGGGGTCGATTTGCTCGACTAAAAGGCAGTGCTCCAGCATGGCCACAGTCAAAATGACTGAAACAAGTAAACGAGTACTAATGTGCTGTATTTGTGGGGAGAATGTATATCACTCTTTGACTGATGTAGTGCACTGGTGTATGTGTGTGTGTGTTAATAATATGTTTTTGTATACAAATAAATGTTCTGTGTATATAAGTTGTAATTGTGTACTGTAGGTGGTTGCATTTAGATAAGAGTGTCTTCAGATGATTTTGTTTTCCATTGGGTGTTATATAAGTGTATCTCGCACAGAATTCCACAATGAATTCACAATTTCGCTTGCTTGTTTATTGCAGTCAATCCTTGATTTGATGAATGCTTTGGATCACCGCAAGTATGAGGCCATCCAACTTACTTTCAAACAGGTTGGTTTTTGTTTTGTTTCACCTATATTCTCTTTGCCTGCCTCTGTATGTTGGTCTGTCTGTCTCTCTCATTCATAACAGATTATCAACCACTCCTGATATATCTTCTTTGGATTTTTGGTGTCCTTGAAAGTTGTGTTCCTAGATCATCACCGAGCATTGTGACATTTAACCCTTTAGCATTCAAACCGGCCATATCCGGCCAAAATATTTAACCTGTTTTATATTGAATCTGACCAGATCTCGCCTCTCAACTCAGCCCTACCATGTCATTCTAAAACTAAAAAAATCACATCACTGAAATCTCTAAACTACAAGATAATGCAGGATTAATTCAAAACAATATAAATAAACAAACATCACATTTGACAGAATAATCTGAACACTAAAGGATCAAGAGACACTGCAGTGGCTCTCAGCTTTTATTATTTTAAAATGTTTTGTCTACCAGAATTCCAGCTTAAAGCTCCTTCACTCCTATTCCGATGTTTTCATATTGGCTGATACCATTATTCCTTTTGTATGATATGATTCAGTCCATCTGAAGGCAGGTATGAGTCGACCAGCATCGTCTTACTGGCACCTGTGCCGTTGGCATGTGTAAAAAGATTCGAGCGAGGTCATTGCCAGTACCGTCTGACTGGCCCCCGTGCCGGTGGCACATAAAAGCACCCACTACACTCTCGGAGTGGTTGGCGTTAGGAAGGGCATCCAGCTGTAGAAACTCTGCCAGATCAAGATTGGAGCCTGGTGCAGCCATCTGGTTCGCCAGTACTCAGTCAAATCGTCCAACCCATGCCAGCATGGAAAGCGGACGTTAAACGATGATGATGATGATGATGATGTTGGAGTGTTGGTTCAAGAGTTGAGAATTCATGTCCTCTTCATAAGTGTTATTTTGTGTTGAAGACTGAGACGCGCGCGCTCTCTCTCTCTCTCTCTCTCACACACACACACACACACACACACACACACACACACACACAGACTGTCTACTTGGTTGTAACTATGCACCATATGGAGATACAGATCAGTTATGTAAACTGTGGGAACTTTGTATGAATAACAAGCAATTCCATAATTTATTATTTTGAGTTGAACAACGCTTGAAAACTTAGAATGGATAAAAAGAAACCATTTCTGCTGTATTTTAATAACAATAATGAAATTATTGTATACAGTGCTCAGGTGCACCACAACTTGTCAAAAGTGCGTATAAAGCATATGTATTAATGTACAAATGTCTGGGAAGTGAACAGTGTATGAGTCAGATACATGCTTCAATAGATTTCCAATGGCATCTTTAATGGTGTAAAACAGAAAAGTAAGCTACAAACTTATAAATTTTCTCTACATTATTACGGTCGTTTAGAAAAAGCGCGGGTTAAAACTACGCACCTTCACTAGTCAGTTAAGGTGAGACAGTGTCACATGACAACTTGCTGGGGCTGCCTGCTGGAGACTATGCGGCAGATATTTAAAGAGAGAAATTTGGCAAGACAGTCAGTCACCGGCTGACACTCGCTGACGATACATCGAAGAGGCCAGGAAACAGAAGAAAGAAGAAGAAGACATGCACCCAACACCAGAGCTGAAGACACCTCCGAAAGCGGGGTGCCCCGCCACGTCAATACGGTAGAGGAGTAGGGACCGAAACCGGACGTGGTTCCTCCTGATGATGTCTTGAGCTAACTGGATTCTATAAAGGAGCTATTGTGGTAGCAGACCCACGAAACACGGTTGTAATTCCGCCCCTTCCCCACATGTACCTCAACACTATTTAAAGTCCTTCATGATGGGACACATCAAAAATCTCTACATTCTTTGTATCGGAGTCTGAATGGGGGGCTGCACCCGCAAAACGTACTGTAAGCAGCTGCAAATTTTACTCCTCATTCCCATCTTTTCTCAGCAAAGATCCTTTGAAGTTCCTTTGCTCAAAAGATAGTGCAATATGTGTAATGTGGGATCTTTTCGGTTTAAACGGCAGATTTTTCTAGCGGTGTCATATGAAATTGTCACCCATAATTGCATTTCAATCTGTTTTAGGGTTAAGGTTAGTTAGGGTTAGGGGTGGGGGGAAGGGTATCTTTTTTTCTTCACAAATGTAAATAAACCCAATCTGTTTCTTAAATGAGGAACATATTCATACGGCACAGAATGTTTTTTTACCTCAATAGACGTCAGTGATTGGTTGAAATTGCAGAAATTGAAGAAGAAAAAACCAACAAATATCTTACAAACTATAGCATTTTCTCAATAAAGCCAAGAGAAAAAGATGTTTTATGAACACATTCTACCAGTATACGAAGTTTAAAATTTTTTTGTTACCTAGAAATTATGTTAAAAACTGCCGTTCAAACCGAAAAGATCCGTGAAGTGATATGAACTTTTGCTATTTTAGTTGCTAGTCTGACACTCAATTCTTACAGAGTGCAGCTTGTAATTGGTGTTCTTCTAATTTTGTATTTTTCGTTTTCAGGTATCCAAATATTTTACAGAAATCTTCAAGAAACTGGTGCCTCAAGGGCATGCTGTGTTGGTGATGAGAAAAGGCGACCAAGAACACCATGAAGTAAGTCTGTTGCATTGCAATCTGTCATTACTTACTCTTTTACTTGTTTCAGTCATTTGACTGCGGACATGCTGGAGCACCACCTTTTTTAGTCGACCAAATCGACACCCCAGGACTTATTCTTTGTAAGCCTAGTACTTATTCTATCGGTCACTTTTGCCGAACCGCTAAGTTACGGGGAAGTAAATACATCAGCATCAGTTGTCAAACACAGACACAAACATACACACATATATATATATATACATATATACGACGGGCTTCTTTCAGTTTCCGTCTACCAAATCCACTCACAAGGCTTTGGTTGGCCCGAGGCTATAGTAGAAAACACTTGCCCAAAGTGCCACGCAGTGGGATGGAACCCGGAACCATGTGGTTGGTAAGCAAGCTACTTACCACACAGCCACTCCTACGCCTCTACAACTTATTTCTATCTCTTTTAGAAATTACTTTACTTTCTTATTTTCTTCATCTTAATATTCAATCCCTGATCCTTTAATTTTTACCTTAGCACTGAGACTTGCCTCTGCAGTTATGATGTGGCTTACTTTGAGTTGAAATTGGAGCAAATGAAAGAATATAAGCGCAAAGCATTAATAATATTAATACGCCAACTTGTTGTTTTTGTATATCTGTACCTGTGGTGTGTCACACTTACCTCAAAGGAAGAAGTGCGTGGCAGAGCAGGAGAGAGGAGGAAGTGAGAGAGAATGAGAGAAACAGTGAGTGGTGACAGAGTTCGTTTTGTGTTTTTAAATGTTTATCACATTGCAAGAAAAGTTGATACCTAGATACATACAGACATTGTTAAATTAAAAGCTGGAGAGAGGATGGAGACAGAGGAAGTGAGAGAGAGATAGTAGATACATAGATCGAAAGAAAGTTGACACATTGTTAAATCAAAGACGACTACAGCAAATATTGGATGTCACTTTCACTTTTCATTACCACACAAGGATAAAATTATCTTGCAAATGGCTGAGTACTCCACAGACATGCATGCCATTAATGTTCTCAGGGAGATTCAACCTCACACAGAGTATGGCAAGGCTGGCCCTTCTGAATTACAGCTACGACTCATTTTGGCCAGCTGAGTGGACCGGAACAAGATAAACCTTCAAGTTGTTGGAAGAAAATGAAAGAAGATCCTATATAGAATAAGTACTGGGCTTACAAAGAATAAGTCCTGGGGTCGATTTGCTCAACTAAAGGCAGTGCTCCAGCATGGCCGCAGTCAGATGACTAAAACAAGTAAAAGAGAAAAGAGAGTAGGGGCAGGAAAATCTTTTTAGTCGTTTAGTGTCACTCTGGGTGTTAACCCTTTCGTTACCAACCTGGCCCAAACTGGCTCTGGCTCTGTAGTATAAATGTCTTGTTTTCATTAGTTTTTCATTAAAATCTTCCACCAAACCTTAGTCACAATTTATGTTCCTAACACTAGCTGAATGATAACTAAGTTATTTTACTAAATTCTTTGTTATATTTAAAATAATTGAAAGAAATTTTGACCATCTCAAAATAGTTTTTCATTAAAATCTTCCACCAAACCTTAGCCACAATTTATGTTCCTAACACTAGCTGAATGATAACTAAGTTATTTTACTAAATTCTTTGTTATAATTAAAATAATTGAAAGAAATTTTGACCATCTCAAAATAAATACGGTAACAAAAGGGTTAATCTAGTTTTAGCAGCAGCATTTGAGGGTCTCACAGATCTGTAGGTCAAGCCCCCAGATAAACACCGATGCGCAGGCTGCTGTTATTAAAATGAGCATAAGTCCAGGGCGAAATCACTACACAGTGGAATAGCAATTATTTTGTCTTAGCTTTCACTGCTTATACTAAACACACAACATTTTTGCCTTACGATATGGAACATTTCCTTTTCTTTCACTCTTTTTAAAAAATAGCACTCTGTCGGTTACGACGACAAGGTTCCTGTTTATCTGATCAATGGAACAGCTTGCTCGTCAAATTAATCCACAAGTGGCTGAGTACTCCACAGGCATGCATACCGTAAGGTAGTTCTCTGGGAGATTCAGCCTCACACAGAATGTGACAAGGCTGGCCCCTCTGAATTACAGCTACAAATTATTTTTGCCAGCTGAGTGGACTGCAGCAAGGTGAAGTAGAGTACCTTGCTTAAGAACACAGCGTGCCGCAGGGAAATGTACTCATGACTTTACGATTGTGGGCCAAATACCCCTAACCACTGAGCCACGCACACCCTCACTTTCTTAACCGTAGAGAAAAGGAGTGAAGTGATAGAGACAGAAAGGAAAGCCTCAGTCGTTTACAATGATAATTACAATGAAATACAAACGATCTTTTCTAGCTTCTTTACTTTTAACAATGAAGAAGAGGGAAAATCTTTTAGGGGTTTACGTTTTTATTCTGGGAGTTCTAGAACGATTGAGTGTTAGTTCTCTCTTCTTTCCCCCACCCCTGGTACTTATTCGCCTTCTCTCAGGGGGGAAATACCATGTTTTTTTTTTCAGGCACGTTTAACATTTGATATTTGAAATTCATGTATTTGCAATAATAATAACAACATTGGTTACAAACTAAAACAATTTCTCTGTGTTTTCTTTTATTTACATTTTCTGTGCATCTCAGAATGAAGACAGCCAACAGTCTGGTGCTGATGTACCTCTGGTGGAACAATTTACAGGTGTTGGTATCAAGGTAAATACAGTTTTTCGTTTACAGTACACATAGCATATCTCACCTTGTTACTAACTGGCCCTTATGAGCCAGGCATGGCTCGAGAAGGAACTAACAACAACAGTTTGTGGGAATGAATTTGTGTGTGTGTATGTGTGTGTGTGTGAGAGAGAGAGAGAGGAAGAGAGTTGTAATTGTAATAGAAGAGACAGAGAGGATACAGTTGAAGGTTGAGCTAAACTTGTGCAAACGAATGGGAACAATCAAGTGAAAAGCATCTTATACTAAACTTGTATTTATTTCCAGTCTTCAATTGGTTCTAATCTACAGTTTGATTGTTAGGTGGAGAGAGTTAGTTAGTTAGTTAATTTTTGGCTCAAAAAGCAAAAAGCAAGGCCATGTAGGGGGACATGGAGTTATGTACAGGGTGGTGTTCATGTAAAGAGTTCAGGCCACTTGTGGTCAAGGGAAACTTTGAACTGAGCGGTCGTCGGCATCTTCACCATCTCGTCCGGCAGCTTATTCCACGGATCCGCAACCCGGACGGAGAAAGCCCTTCTCCTTCGATTGAAACGAAATCGTTGCAGATAGAGCTTTTTGGAGTGACCCCGCAGCCGGCGCTCTGGAGTTCCGCTTATGATGTTGTGAGCAAGAATGAGATCACTACGGCGTCGTCGTTTTTCTAGAGAATAGAGGTCGAGCGTCTTCAGCCTTTCTTCATAAGACAAATGCTTGAGACCAAGAACCATGCGGGTAGCCGGCTTCTGGACTCTTTCGAGATGCTGTATGTCTTTGAGGAGATAAGGAGAAGAGGCTTGAATCCCGTACTCCAATATGGGTCTCACCAGCGTGACATAGAGAGTGGACAATGGTCAAAAGACATAAGTGAATTGCAGAAATAACTGGAATCATCATCATCATCATTTAATGGCCATCTTCTATATTGGTATGGGTTGTGTGGTTTGACAGAATCTGATGAGTGAGAGTACCCATGTCAGGCTCCACTGTCTGCTGCTGTGGCAAGGTTTCTGCAGCTGGATCCTTTTCCTAATACCAACAAGACAAAGAAAAGGAGATCCCCCTCAGCTGAGTGAGACTAGAAGAGGGAGTGGTGGTTTTATGCCCCTTTATGGCGAGGGGCCTGAAAGTGTGACAAAGGAACCAGCTCAGGGGTGTTGGTATGGAAGAGCTGCATGGCTATTCTACATAGGTGCAGGAGTGGCTGTGTGGTAAGTAGCTTGTTTACCAACCACATGGTTCCGGGTTCAGTCCCACTGCGTGGCACCTTGGGCAAGTGTCTTCTACTATAGCCTCGGGCCGACCAAAGCCTTGTGAGTGGATTTGGTAGACGGAAACTGAAAGCAGCCCGTCGTATATATGTATATATATGTGTGTGTGTGTGTGTGTCTGTCTTTGTCCCCCAATATTGCTTGACAACCGATGCTGGTGTGTTTACGTCCCCGTAACTTAGCGGTTTGGCAAAAGAGACCGATAGAATAAGTACTAGGCTTACAAAGAATAAGTCCTGGGGTCGATTTGCTCGACTAAATGCGGTGCTCCAAGCAAGTAAAAGGGTATTATATAAGGGTGGGTGGGAGTAGCTGGAAAGAATTAGGTGGAGGTGATTGGTGACCAGGTGTCAGAACCTAGGGTTGAAATACAAGAAAGTGAGTAAAAGAGGAAAAATACAGATGACAAAGTGTGGAGTGTGAGGGGAGAGTGACAAGTGATTAGAGATGAGAGGAGAGATTTATTAGGGACTGATGTACAGGAGTTGGGGTGTGGTTGGTGATAAATATCAGTATGGTGGCGGGGGGAGGAGTAAAAAAAATAATTGAGAAAGGTTGGCAATCAGCAGTATAATGAAGTTGTAGTTAGATCAGAAAATAAGGGGACGCTGTTGAAGTGGGGAAATGGGAGAAGAGAGAGAGAGATGGAGGTGAGAGGGACATGGTGGGAGTGGGTCGAAGTTGGCTGGGGGCATTGGCAGCTGATAGTATGCGAAGGTGTTAAAGAAGAGCTATGGCATTCTCGTAAGATGTAGCTCAGAGGAGCAGGAGAGATGATGGGAGGCAAAGAAAGGGGTAATGGTGATGTTGTTGTTGAGTCGTTTATGTCACTCTCCAAAGAATGACAAACATCCAAAATATTAGACATGTCTTCGTCATGGTGTGAAACAGTTATGGGCCACATGTTTTGAAAAGCAGGCCACATGAGAGATGGTTCATCATCAGGTAGACTGCACTACTAAAAATGAGAATTGCTCATTAGACATGACACTCAGAAAGTTCCATGGGCCATAAGTTGCCCATCATCATCATCATCATTGTTTAACGTCTGTTTTCCATGCTAGTATGGGTTGGATGGTTCAACTGGGGTCTGGGAAGCCAGAAGGCTGCACCAGGCCCAGTCTGATCTGGCAATGTTTCTATGGCTGGATGCCCTTCCTAATGCCAACCACTCCGTGAGTGTAGTGGGTGCTTTTTACATGCCACCGGCACAGGTGCCAGACGAGGCTGACAATCGGCCACGATCGGATGGTGCTTTTTACGTGCCACCGGCACACTGTTTGAACTATATGTATTAGTTTTTGCTGATGTGGAACGTTGCTAGTTTCCTCATATTCTGTTTTATTGTATTTCTTGATGTCCTTATAATTTCTGTGTTCCAATATCTCACTCTGGCTTTCATCCTTCCAAGGAATGGTACAGTGGAATAAAGAGCAGCTCTGTTATAGTTGTACTGATTCTATTTATTGTATCTCTTCCTTCAACTTTGCTGAGAAGAATCAAAATTTGAAGTTATCCACTTATCTATTGTAACAAGCAAACACATCATCATCATCATTTAACTCTTTAGTGTTCAAACTAATATGTCAAAAGTAATCTTTATTCATTTACATTTAAAAAATTTAATCTGGTATTATTTTGTAGCTTCAAGATAGGAAAGATGTAATTGCTTATTTTTAGAATAACATTGCAGGGTAGGTGTGTGATGCATGTTCTGGCTAGTTTGAGCATAAAATGTGTAGAATATTCGGGCCGGATACATCTGTTTTAAACACTAAAGGGTTAATGTCCATTTTCCATGCTGGCATGGGTTGGATGGTTTGATTGAAAACTGGTTAACTGGAGAGCTGCACCAGGTTCCAATTTGATTTGGCATGGTTTCTACAACTGGAAACCCTTCCTAACACACACACACATGCATATCTACATTCACAAATGACAAGACCTTTTCTATTATTAATTCACTTGCCTTGTTATTTGCTGTCTCCTTGCAGGTGTCTTTTACGGGCAACAAAGCTGAAATGCGTGATATGCAGCAGTTATCAGGGGGCCAGAAATCGTTGGTGGCCCTCACACTGATTTTTGCCATCCAAAAGTGTGACCCTGCCCCCTTTTATCTTTTTGATGAAATTGACCAAGCTTTAGATGCCCAGCATCGTAAAGCTGTCGCAGGTAAGCAATACTGTTTCTCTCCTTAATCGAGGCAATATTCTATTGTCTCGGATCTTTTCGGTTTGAATGGCAGTTTTTAACATAATTTCTAGGTAACTAAAAAATTTTAAACTTCGTATACTGGTAGAATGTGTTTATAAAACATCTTTTTCTCTTGGCTTTATTGAGAAAATTCTATAGTTTGTAAGACATTTGTTCTTTTTTTCCCTTCAATTTCTGCAATTTCAACCAATCACTGATGTCTATTGAGGTAAAAAACATTCTGTGCCGTATGAATATGTCCCTCGTTTAAGAAACTGATTGGGTTTATTTAAATTTGTGAAGAAAAAAAAGATACCCTTCCCCCTAACCCTAAAATAGATTGATATGCAATAGATCGATTCTAGGGTCATAATTATGGGTGACAATTTCATATGAGACCGCTAGAAAAAACTGCTGTTCAAACCGAAAAGATCCCCTTTGTGTCATATAACCTGCAAATTGATCATTGAAGAGATTGAGTTGTCATTTTTTGAGGCTAATTAGTAGAGCAGTTAACTGGTGGCAGAGAAAAAGAGATGAGATTATTTTTTATATTCTGAAATCTTGCGTTTAGCCTTTTCTCGTGATTGTCTTGAATGTGCGCTGTTGCTGTACATTAGCCTGTTTTTAGATCCATCCACTTCTACTTTGTTTTTTATCACTTCTTCAGTTGCATTTGAATCAGTTTTTCTTGCATCTTTTCTTAGATATGATCCATGAATTATCATCAAATGCCCAGTTCATCACCACCACATTCCGACCTGAATTGCTTGAACACTCAGACAAGTTCTACGGAGTTAAGTTCCGAAATAAGGTAAGGCACAATACCCCACCCTCTCAGTTTCTCTTTTTTTATTTCAATTATTGTGGAACTGATAAGTTTTAGTTGGTAGAAAGCCTATGTGCCATTTGATTGAGGGTCTAAATCATTACATCATATCTTCTCTTTCTCAGATTTGCATCATCATCATCGTTTAGCGTCCACTTTCCATGCTAGCATGGGTTGGACGGTTCAACTGGGGTCTGGGAAGCCAGAAGGCTGCACCAGGCCCAGTCTGATCTGGCAGTGTTTCTACGGCTGGAAGCTCCATCCTAATGCCAACCACTCCATGAGTGTAGTGGGTGCTTTTATGTGCCAGATGAGGCTGGCAAACGGCCACAATCGGATGGTGCTTTTTACGTCCCACCAGCCACGATCGAATGGTGCTTTTTACGTGCCACTGGCACGAGGCCAGTCGGGGCGGCGCTGGCAACGGCCATACATGTAAATGCTTGCAGGGCTCCACTCACCATTGCAAAACCACCAACTGTTTCATGCGCTTGCAATATCGAGTCCTGATATAGCCCTATGGTTGTGTTCACACTGACTTCATTTCAATTGATTTTGTCCCCACTCTATCGAAGTTGACTTCATAAGAATGTATTTTAACTTAATGTGTGTCTCCATGCAACTCCTCCGCAGCAAGAAACCTGTTCTGCTCTGGCTCTTTTCCCTCATAACTTATCCCTCTCTACCTTTCATGTCCTAGCATAAACTCTCGTCCAAACATCCTCTTTAGGTTTGTAGTCGTGCAAGCTGTATGACAATTTCACTAGTGCCAGTGTCACATTAAAAGCACCCAGTCCATGCTGTATAGTGGTTGGTTATGGGTAGGGCATCCACACATAGAAACCATGCCAAAGCAGACAGTAGAGCATGATGCAGTCCTTGGGCCCATCAGATCCTGTCAAGCCATTCAACCCCATGTTAGCATGGAACATAAGCATTAACCCTTTCGATACTAACCTGGCCGTAACCAGCCGAAAACTTTTTTGGTTCATAAGACCAACCCAGCCATCGCTGGCCAAGAGTACCCATTGTTATTGAAATGTGAATTTAAGCACAAATCACGTTAGTACATTTGTGAAAATACGTGATTTCACTTTGTAAATAGCTGAGTTATAGTCTCTGACATTATTTGACATAGTATCTGAACTCAGTGAATTTTGGGAGATTTTTTTCCACAAAATTGGTGTCGATTTTTTTTTCAACTTTGAAAATGGATAGGAGTTTCATGCTATCAGGCAGTGATTCCGAATTTAAAGGTTTTTCAATGGAAAATATGGAGATATCAAGAAAAAGAATGAATGAGGTACAAAAGCACATGGTGTACGAGAATGAATGGGATATTTCTGTATCTGAAACCGAAAGCAGCGATTCTGAAGAAACTGAAAGCGGCGATAGTGACAGCAAAGACAATTTTACATTGGAATGAAATAAAAACTTATAAAAATGTTTTTATTAGCAATTTTTCTGAGGAGATGGGGGGGTCTATCCATAGTCTTTCTTAGGAAGCGAAACCGTTGGACTTTTATTTTTTTCAGTATGCTTGTTTGAAGCGATCACTGCGGAAACAAACTGTTACACAGAATGTAAACAAACAGTATATGCCGGGAAAAGCCACGAAATGGGGGATCAAAGTTTGGAAAATTAGTGAAGCAAATACTGGGTACTGCTGTGGATTTAGTTTTTATAGGGGGAAAATAATGTTAGTCAGTATGGCCTAGGGTACGATGTGGTCTGGAATCTATCACTTCCATACCATAATCAGGGCCGTATATTATTTTTTGACCGATTTTTTTTAGTTCGGTCAAACTTGCGGTGGATTTAGGTGGATTCCAGTATTTTGGTTTATTTCACCTTTATGGTACACCTGTTCATTTGGGCATTAAATTCAACTGATGATCTAGTGATGTGCACAATTCTTCTATATCAAAATTTTGTTGCAAATCAATTGAATATTAGCTGATGATTCATTTTCTATGGTGATATTTAAACAAAATTTTAATATTTTTACCTTTTGCTCAGTTTACCTGGATTTACCTGTAATGAAAGTCATTTTGAGACAAAAGTTATGCAATAGAATTGATTAAAAACCTTTTCTCTAATTATGTTCCAAATATCACATTAATATGTTGATAAATAAGAAAGTTACAGTTGTTCAATGAAACTAGGCTAAATTCATGATTATTTTAGAATTTAATTGAAACTCATGGGGGGTGTATTTTGGTCAGAAATATAGTAACGATAGGGTTAAATGGCAGTGGTGGTGGCACTAGTGCTGGTTGCTGCTGTTTAGCTACCAAAAAGTAATGAAATGGTTTTGGTGAACCTGAAGCTTTGGTAGAAGGCACTCACCCAAGCTATAGTGCAATGGCCTCTAACCACACTAGGATGCCATAGAAATTTTTTCCTTTGATTTTGCTTTATAATGCAACTAGCAATGCACCCTGGCATCACCTGGGTGTGATGAACTACAGCCATATTGCATTTGTTCCTTTCTTACAGACAGAATCAGCGCAGCTGATATATAGTAAACTGGATTACTGGCATAATGGAAGTTCATCATCGTTTAATGTCCGTTCTCCATGCTTAGTTACATTTTTTTCTCACTTTACATTTTGAGTACAAATTCCTCCGAGGTTGACTTTGGCTTTCACCTTTTCAGGGTCGATAAAATGGTACCTTTGTTTTAATTAATTTTGAAAAATAATGAATTTAGTAAAATAACTTTGTCAGCTGGTGTTTGGAACATAAATTAAGATGAGGCCTTGGTGGCAGGTCAGATCTCTTTTAAACAAGAAGTTTCTTTCATAGAAGCAAGGGTGATCTCAGGCAGGCTGGTATTAAAAGAGTTAAATCAATACTTAAATCTTCTTATAATCACACACACACAGACACACACAGGCATAAACATGGCTGTGTGGTTGAGAAGGTTGCTACCCAACAATTTGGATTTGGTTTCAATCCTACTTTGCAGTGCTTTGGACAAGTGTCTTCTGTAAGTGGAGAGTAGCCGAAGCCTTGAGAGTGGATTTGGTAGATGGAGATTGAAAGAAGCCTGTCGTATATATGTGTGTGTGCTGGATGTAAACAAGTGTGCTAGGGAAATATCACTTTGCCTGGAAGCAAAAGAGAAGATGTGGAGCATGCAACCCTAAACAGTCTGCTTCTACAAATTCTGTGGATGTTTAACGATGTTTTCCTTTTTTTTTATTCACTTTCTATGCTTGTCTCTCCCCCTCTCTCTCTCTCTCTCTCCTCTCTCTCTCTCTCTCTCTCTATCTCTCTCTCACCCATTCTCACTAATATTTCATTCTGTAAAATTTCAGGTTAGCCATGTTGACTGTGTCACACGTGAAGAGGCACACAACTTTGTTGAGGACGATGCAACACGTGGCTGAAGAACAACTTCTATTTTTCTGACAGTGTGAGAGGAGAGGCAAGGGTGTGTCAAAGGGACAAATGGACAATACCACCACCACCACTACAACTACAACCATCACCATCACCACATTTGCTAACTTTCATGTCACACCTCAGTGCATCTCATCATTTACCATTTCATATTTAACATTTTAATATTTTTTGTTCAAACTTGTAAACAAAACTTTTTTCACATTGACCTGTAAAGCCAAAACATGTTAGTGTGTATGTGTGTGAGCCTGAGCCTGTGTGTATGAGTCTATGTATGTGTATGTATATATATATATATATATATATATATATATATATATATATATATATATAGATATGCATTCAGTGTGTTTGTGTTGTGTGTGTATATTTGGCCATTTGTTTAAGATCTGTTTTTCCATGTTAAGTTAAGTTAATTTTTTGGCTCAAAAAGCAAATGCAAAGCCATGTAGGGGGACATGGAGTTATGTACAGGGAGGGCGTTCATGCAAAGAGTTCAGGCCATTTCTGGTCAAGAGAGACTTTGAACCGAGCAGATTTGGTTTCAGTCCTACTTTGCAGTTTTACTTAGCAAGGGTTTGGATGGATAGTTCGTTTAGGTAGGATTTTGTGGGTGTGTATGTGTATAGGTAATATAAATGTAGGTATCTATGTTTGCATGGGTTACCTAGAAAGTTACATAAGGTAGGCTTTTTTTATAGCCTACCCATACTTGTTTTTCAAGTAAGGGATTTTCTTTAAAAAAAAAAACACTTCAAAAATTAGTGATGGTAATAAATCAAGAAATACAAGGAGAATTTGTGATGGCATTAATTACAAATCTGATGTGCATATGTGTATGTATATATTCACATATGAAGACATGCACATCCATATTTGTATGTTAGGATATTTATCCAAATTTATATTTACCCGTATCTATGTATGTTTATATGTATATACACATAGGTACAAATAAGTTCAGTAATGGTTGCATTAGTAGGAAGATTAATTCACCGTCACAATATTTCAGGCTTGGTCTACAAGAGTGGCACATTGGGTACGTGTCTCCCTTCAAAAGCTGCTGGCAGACTAATGCCTTGGATATGCAGGAGGCTCACATTCCTGCATTTAAGTGACCCTTACCAAATGTATTGAGTGTCACTTCCTTTCATTTGTTCACTCACTTGCATACACACACACACACACACACGACATAAATACTCACATGTTTTCACTTTCTGAATCCTTGCACGAAAGAGTTGAGAAAAAATTTGGTAATATTTGTTGAAATTTCATTTGAACAAATCATTTCAAGGATCTGTATTTCACAAGAATAATAAACCCCATAACTTGGAAAACAGGGATTGTGGGCAAGAAGGGCATTGGACAATATATCTCAATATATTTTCATCTAGATCAGGTTAAGATTGAAACAAATGTATCACAGATGAACAATGTGTGTGTGTATGTTTATGTATATGTGTGTATGTGGAGCGCTCAGCCATTTGCATGTTAATTTCAATTCATTGTTGTAACCGACAAAGTGCCAGTTATATATGTAGATGAGTGTATATTTAGGTATATTATGTGTGTATGTATATGCACACCCACACACTCACACACATACATATATATATACATCTACAGAGGATGGGCCAAAAATCACGCACCAAGATAAAACTCATTTAATATATATCGGACGTTTGAGGTGGTAAGCTGGTGGAATCATTAGCATGCCTGGCAAAATGCTTCGTGGCATTTCCTCTGTCCTTACGTTCTGAGTTCAAATTCTGCCAAGATCGACTTGGCCTTCCATCCTTTTGGGGATCAATAAATTAAGTACCAGTTGTCTATTAGGGTTGATGTAATTAACTTAACTCTTCTCCTGAAATTGCTGGCCTTATGCCAGAATTTGAAAGCAATATATGTATATTGCACGTTTCAAGAAAACAACACTTCAATTTCAAGGCAGAACATATTAGAAAATGTCAGAAATGTTGAAAATGTTTCAGATGTTTGCAGCTTTTGTTATATTCTCTTTACTCTTTCACTTGTTTCAGTCATTTGACTGTGGCCATGCTGGAGCATCGCTTTTAGTCAAGCGCATCGACCCTAGGACTTATTCTTTGTAAGCCTAGTACTTATTCTATTGGTATCTTTTGCCGAACAGCTAAGTTACGGGGACGTAAACACACCAGCATTGGTTGTCA
>NC_043010.1:15985991-15995991 GCF_006345805.1 Octopus sinensis
CCGCCACTTAGTGGTTCGTCAAAAAGAGACCGATAGAATAAGTACTGGGCTTACAAAGAATAAGTCCCGAGATCGATTTGCTCGACTAAAGGCGGTGCTCCAGCATGGCCGCAGTCAAATGACTGAAACAAGTAAAAGAAAAAAAGAAGAAAAAAAATGGCAATGTGGTCCTCACCTGCAGTGTTTTGCAGTCTTTCGGGTTTACTCTCACTTCCTCAGTACCTTCTGCTTTGGTTCAGGGCGTATCCGTACCCTGTGAGGTAATTTGTTTGATGGAAGCTGTTAGAAACCCATCATGTCAGTTCTACACACACACACACACACACACACGCAGTTCTGTGTGTGTGTGTGTATGTTCATGTTTGTGTCTGTGTGAACAAAATCACAGTGTGGCCCAAACCCTTTTGCAGTTCATTTACAAACAGTGATAATCACTGGTAGTGCCTGTTACCATTTCATTTTATCAAATCAAGGAGTAGCTCTGTGCTTTAGAATTCCTCTGGAATCGGTGATCCCTTACTTGAAAAACATGTAAGGGGGTGTCAACAGGAAATGCATCTGGCTATAAAAATCATGCCCCAATCTTCATCCATCGAGACCATGGCTAGCATGGGAAGATAGGTGTTAAATGATACAAAGAAACAATAATTTTATGTCCATTTTTCCATTATAATGTGTTAGAGATATAGATGTTATTGTGGCATTGTTTTACAGCCAAACATTATATATATATATATATGGTGGTGCCCCAGCATGGCCACAGCTCGTGAGCTGAAACTAGATAAAATTTAAAAAAAAATATATATATATACACATATACATACATATATATATATACATGCCAGCATTGAAGGCAGATGTTAAACAATGATGATATATACATATGTATATATATGTGTGTGTGTGTGTATATATATATATATATATATAAATATAAACCAGCTTAGAAGAGAAGAAGAAACAAAACGAATCGAATCAACGCGAAGGCGCTCAGTCATACAATAGTGTAATAAATAAAATATATGTATGTACCTACATCTACATGTATATATACATGCATATATAAATATATATACGTGTGTACAGGACACTACAAATAGACGTAGAACTCAACGAGAAACGAAAACGTAAAAACAGCATGAACATATGTATGTATGTATGTACATACACGCATGCCTGTTTTTCAAGGTAGGGGTCTCTTATTTCACTCTCTTTGAAGGTGCAAGTGGCCAATTTGTGGTCAGTGATAACATCTCTTCTAGCTTGCAACTTTCTTGGAGTACAGTTCCGAACACACACACATGCTGCATACTTCATGCTTGCATGGGTCAGACAGAATCTGTTAAGGTAGATTTTTGTTTTTTTTATGGCTGGATGACGAAACATTTACATAGAATACTGGAAATGAACAACCTGACTTGTATGATGATGATGATGATGATGATGATACTCATTTACCGTTACCTACACAAGGGTACACATAGACATACATATGCAATATATACAATATATATACAATATATACACGCACACACTCATGCATACATATGCATAACAGGCTTTTTCCAGTCTGTCCACCAGATCCATTCATAAGACTCGCAGAAGATGCTTGCTCAAGATGGTGTGCAGTTAAACTGAAGCCAAAACCACATGATTGGGAAGCAAGCTTTTAACCACACCCCTTACATGCGGTGCCCCAGCATGGCCACAGCTCGTGAGTTGAAACTAGATAAAATAAAAAAAACCCCAAAAAAACCACACACACATAATTGTCATTTAACGTCTGTTTTTTATGCTGGCATGGGTTGGATGGTTTGACAGGAGTTAGCCAGGCTTCATGTTGGTTTTGGCATAGTTTTTACAATTGGATGTCCTTCCTAGCACCAGCTGCTTTATAGAGTGGCATGGGTGCTTTTTTGTGGCACTGGTATGGGTGCTTTATACATGGCACCAGCAACCATGACCCCACAAGATTATGAATATTTAGTTGGAGAGGGATTCAGGGAATATGCCTGTATACAAGGACAACCACATTTTTACTTAGCAAACTGCCAGGAGTCTCACTTCACCTGTCATCACCTTTGGGACCCAACTTATGAAGATCCTTTTTCACCGCTTCCTTCCATGGCTCTTCCTAGCTCTACCCCTTCTACATGTTCGTTCATTTAACGTCCGTTTTCCATGCTAGCATAGGTTGGACGATTTTGACTGAGGGCTGGTGAACCAGATGGCCGCACCAGGCCCCAATCTTGATCTGGCAGAGTTTCTACAGCTGGATGCCCTTCCTAACGCCAACCACTCCGAGAGTGTAGTGGGTGATTTTTTTATGTGCCACCAGCACGGGGGGGGGGGCAGTCAGGCGGTACTGGCAATGACCTCGCTCGAATCTTTTTACACGTGCCATCGGCACAGGTGCCAGTGAAGCGACGTTGGTAACGATCACGCTCGAATGGTGCCCTTGTATGTGTAGAAATAAGCAAATGGATGAGGAAGCATCTGTCCTCATCCACACACATCACATGACCAAACCAGTCCAGTCTTCCCTCTTACACTCTACATCTGATGCCTCATATACTCAGGTTTTCTCTCAAATCACTTACCATCTGTTGTATATGCCACACTGGCATTACCCATCCAGTGTGGCATCTTGTCACCATTTCTTTTAAGCCTCCACATTATTCATACACTTAAGTGTATTAATAATGACAGAAAGAAAAACTAGCCAGAAATAATGTGCACACACACATATAGATATTAAGTACTGTACATATGTGTGTGAGTGAGTGCATGTATATATTGTGCGGCTTAGTGGTTAGAGCGTAGAGCTTTCGATTGTGAGGTGGTGAGTTCGATTCACGGACCGGGCTGTGTGTTGTGTTCTTGAGCAAGACACTTTATTTCACGTTGTTCCAGTTCACTCAACTGTAAAAACGTGTTGCGACATCACTGGTGCCAAGCTGTATTGGCCCCTTTGCCTTTCCCTTGGATAGCATTAATATGTGTGGAGAAAGGAGGCCGGAATGCATGGGCGACTGCTGGCCTTTAAAAAACAACCTTGCCCGGACTTGTGCCTGGGAGGGTAACTTTCTAGGTGCAATCCCATGGTCATTCATGACCGAAGGGGGTCTCCTCCCTATAACAATATTATGTATAGAGAAAAATCATATCTTTATTTTAGATCACACCTTAAAAATCGAACAATTGTTTCAATTGCATTAGCATATATATATTCATACACACACACACACACACATATAAATAATATTAAAATTAATATGTATGAAAATTTATGTCAACATTATCAATGTAATCCAAATTGGTGAAATTTTAACTGAACATCTAAAAAAATTTCAGCTGTTAAAAAACGCTAACAAAAAGAAACGCCAAACCAGATTTAGCATTAGGGTGACGTCATTGAACAACTATTTTAGTTTATGAAAATAAAATATAAAAAAATACCATCTTTTTTGACAATTTGAAATCTGCAGAAAAAGAAATCTAACGTAGGCGCAGGAGTGGCTGTGTGGTAAGTAGCTTGTTTACCAACCACATGGTTCCGGGTTCAGTCCCACCGCGTGGCACCTTGGGCAAGTGTCTTCTACTATAGCCTCGGGCCGACCAAAGCCTTGTGAGTGGATTTGGTAGACGGAAACTGAAAGAAGCCCATCGTATATATGTTTGTGTGTCTCTTTGTTTGTCCCCCTAGCATTGCTTGACAACCGATGCTGGTGTTTACGTCCCTGTTACTTAGCGGTTCGACAAAAGAGGCCGATAGAATAAGTACTGGGCTTACAAAAGAATAAGTCCTGGGGTCGAGTTGCTCAATTAAAGTCGGTGGTTCAGCATGGCCGCAGTCAAATGACTGAAACAAGTAAAAGAGTATATATATATATATATATATATATATACTAGCAGAGATACCCGGTGTTGCCCATGTTATATGCAATTGAATTAAACTTTTCTGTAATGAACTAGAATATCTATGTTTCGAATCTCATCAAAATTGCAGATGAGGGTTATTTCCCTCTTTACACACCCTAAAAAAATTGTAATCATGCCACATGTATCCCATAGTACTGATTTTTATGCGCATATTCCAAAATTCCTGTCTTATAGAACCTGTTAAAAAGATTTTGCTCCTGAAAAATGAAGGTCATAGAGCTCTAAAATGTGGGAGTTAAGGCCCCTGTTGGGGGTGGGTGTCTTAATATCAACCAGAGAAGTTGAATTGTTGAGAATCTTTTTAACTTTGGTCTTATATCTATTGTTTGAATTTCTTTGAAATAGGAAATATATGTATGTTCACTAGGTTTGTAAAAGAGAGCAAAGCTACAGGAAACGAAAAGACGAATTATCACAATAAGCAGTCAGCTACCCTACCTTAGTCGTTACCACTCCCAATGTAGGATTCCTCACCATCTAGGTGACAGGCACAGCCGTAAGATGCATTATGAATCTATAGCAATTGGAAGGGCGTGACCCAACTGAAATAAACATTAACAACTGTGTGATGTGAGGGCTAAGGAGAAATGAAAGTGTCACCTCTGGAGTTTGCAAATGACCACTATACTGATACGTAACTGGACAGAATAAATTTACAATGTATAGATGTCTTTGAATAACCAGTCACTCACCTGGGAAGGCCTTGAAATTAATGTTACCATCTGGGGACTGTGTGACCCAGTGATAATAAAATGATTGAAAGGAGGTCTGCAAACAAATAACTTTACTCAACACTTTGCAACTGAATCAGTGGAGGCAAAGATGCCTCTCATTTACTTGACAATTTATGCAGCACATTGCAGAAATCACAATCTAAGTGTATGTCAAAGCAAACTCTTACACTGTTGTACCATTGAATTACAAATAATGCTCATCTTTTATGCTTGGGTAACCCTACAGCTTCCAAGAGCACAACTGTATTCGTTTTTGCTTAGATAAAATGACAAAATTGTGGGTGTTAAGTCCCCATGGAGGGGTCTTTCTAACTTGTAAGAAGATGAAATGTTATAAATATTACTTCATTTGTGTCTAATATCTATGGTTAAAATTTCATCAACAGCAAAAATATATGAATTATCATGGGGGTTATTGCCCTTATGCATAGAATATAATTTCCAAATTTCGTTAAGATCCATTTAGTAGTTTTGGATTATAAAAGAAATGACTAAAATTTGGGAGTTAAGACCCCCTTTAGGGTGTTACACACACATACAAAGATAAATTGATAGATACAACTGAGTGGGCAAACAAAAATATGAAATACAGCCTAGTGCTTTTTTTTATGTTGATAAGCCTGACTACTTATTCTGTTGGTTTGTACTTGTGAAAGCAGTAAGTTATGGGGATGTAAATAAATGAACAGCAGTTGTGAAGCAGTGATGAGGGCGAAACAGAGACAAAGACATACATACACTTACATATATACATACATATATATACGATTGATTTGTTTCAGTTCCTGTCTACGAAATCCATATATATATATATTTTCGTGTGTGTGTGTATACATACATATATATATATAGATATATATACACACGCACATACACACACAAAGATAAATTGATAGATACAACTGAGTGGGCAAACAATAATATGAGACACTGCCTAGTGCTTTTTTTATTTTGATAAGCCTGGTACTTATTCTATCAGTTTCTTGTAAAACCAGTAAGTTATTGGGATGTAAATAAACGAACAGCAGTGATGAGGGAGAAACAGAAAGACACATACATAGACTTACATATATACATACACATATATACAATTGATTTCTTTCAGTTTCTGTCTACAAAATCCACTGACAAGGCTTTGGTTGGTCTGAGGCTATAGCAGAAGACACATACCAAGTTACCACACAGTGGGACTGAACTGAGGACCATGTGTTTTGAAACCAAGTGTTTTACCACACAGCCACACCTGCACTGATGTATGTATGTGTGTGGGTGGGTGTGTATATGTATACATGTATATGTGTACATATTACATGTACATCTATATATATACATCTACACATACATGTATACATATATATATTCATATATAAACTTACTAAAAAGGTCTAATGATTAAAGTTTTTCCCAAAGTTATAGTCACAGGATACAATGCAGCCAGCAGTGGTGAGTTTAGGTCATTATTACCCAGCTGAACTCCAACAACTCAAGATCATTAATGAGGGTTTAGGGGGGATTCATCTTGGGGAGTGGGGAGGGTTTTTATGCTTAGTGCATGTGTATGGGATTTGTTTTTGAAAGTTTTTAGATATTAGGTGAAATTTCAAAACCGACAGGCAAGTGTCACCAATTACTACTTGCGTACAGTTGAGAGTCCCAGATGAACCTACCTCACGGCAAGAGGTGCAAATGAGGGTAGCCATATCAAACACCATTCTTCACCAAGTGCCACACATTATAGGAGGCTCTTAGTAATAACAGTGTAGCAACACGGCGGTGCATCAGCATGGCCACAGCTCTGAGCTGAAACTGGAGAGAAAAGAAAAATATTCATATATATATATATAATATACTTATATATATTTATATATATAGATATATATATTCATATACATATATATATATATATTCGTATATATACATATATATATTCATATACATATATATATTCATATATATTTATATATATATTCAAATATATATTCATATATATTTATATATATATTCAAATATATATTCATATATACATATATTTATATATATACACATATATATATATATAAAGTTAATCCAAACAAGAAAACACAACAACGTGATGACGTGGAACAAATATAGTATTATTGGACGCTCAGGAAAGAAGGAGGGTTTAACGTTTTGAGCGGAGCTCTTCGTCAGAAACATGGGAGAAGGGAAGACAGAGGAAACAAAATCGCCAACGGTACACATGAGGTCACATACACACACACACACATATATATATATATATATATATATATTCATATATATTCATAGTGCCAAACAACCAAAACGGAAACCCCAACCCACCAAACAAACAACAGAAAACCCCATGGAGGATGCAATGCCATCTAAAACCCTACAGGAAAGATGAAATCTAGAAGGCACCCAAGAACCTGCAAATTTTACCTGCAAGGCAAATGTTGGCATGGGGAGGACGGCAAAAACTGCCAGTTTGCCCACCCGACCCCCCTCCAGAACTACAGGGGCCTTAAAGAGAAAAACTTCCCCGAGGAAAGACAACAAATGTCTCCAAGGAAAAAAATCACAAAAGAAGTGTGCTCATCAGATGTTATGCGCAACGCAGCAGCTGAGCAAGTCTTTTTGTACTTGGTGCAAAAGATTGTGCAGCAGCTGACCTGGCTACACCAAGCGCAAACAAGGAACCTTGCCCACCGCTATGCAAGACCACCACAGTCAACAGACACTGGATGGTCTCCCCTAACACCTGCTCAGTCGTCAACCCAATACTTTTACTAAATATTGGGGGCCTGTTGCATCATAATAAAAACAAAATTTCTTTCCTGAGAGATCTTACCGCATGCAATCAAGCCCTATGCATAGCACTCGTGGAAACTCACCTCAGCCCTGATATAGAGGACGCAGACGTCCACGTACCAAACTATGCCATACTGCAAACAGACAGAAAGGAAAGGAACCATGGTGGAGTTGCTGTATACATTCGTGATGACCTCACACCCCAGGTCTTACTGTCATACTCAAATTCGATATATGACATTCTAATTGTATATATAAGACAACATAATATAGTCATATGCAATACATATTGCCCACCGGATGATCCAAACCACATAGGCAAGTTTAAAGGTTGCCTCACAAGAATTAAAGAAATCCTCATGAATCTGGAACACCACGTAACCATATTTCTTATGGGTGACTTCAACTTCCTCAACGTCAAATGGCCCGAAGGTCTCATACTCTCAGGAATGAATCATTGCAAGCATAGGTGGAGTCCCTGCTCAACCTCACCAATGCCCTATTCATGGAGCAAGCTGTACTCAGACTGACTAGGGCGAATAACATTCTGGATCTCTGCTTCACGAACAATATGGACATCATTCATGATGTGAAAGTGACACCGACATTAGTCTCGGATCACAACATAATAGAGCTGTCCATGTTTGGGCCGAAAGTAACCAGAGACATGAAGCCTAAAGAAAGCACCCGAAATCTCTCCAATCTGAACTTCCACAAAGCAGATTGGAAATCGATCCAAAAAGAGATCCTCAGAGAGGACTGGCCGAAATGTCTCTCCACACCAGACATTGACATGAAACTAGAATGTTTCATGTCTTCTGTGCAAGCCATATGCCAGAAATATGTCCCAGAGCACAAGGTCAATACAAATAGGAACAAGATTCCAAAGGAGAGGAAGATCCTCATGAGACGACGGACGAAGGTTGCAAATCGACTCAACCAACATCCCAAAAGTAGCGAAACGTCCCGCCTAAAAGCAACACTGATGGAATACGAAAAAAGGCTGCAACAATCCTATGTGAGGGAGAAAGCAGACTAAGAAGCCTGGGTTATAAAAAGCATTAAGTCAAACCCAAAGGCCTTCTTTCATTACGGTAACGAAACAGCCTCAGTATACTGCAAGATAGGACCCCTCTTCCAAAACGATGGCTCCCTCACAGAGTCCAAGTAAGATCAGTGAGGCACTGAATGACCAGTTCAAAAGTGTCTTTACCACCCCGTTGGAACACAGATAAGTGAACGAACCAGTTACAATGGAATACATTGACATTAGCGAAGAAGATATACTACTAGCCATAGATGAAGTGGGCACAAACTCAATTGCTGGTCTTGATGGTTTCCCAGCAATCCTCCTCAAATTGTGTAAGCGTGCCCTGGCAAAACCCCCCCAGATTCTCTTCCAGAGCTTTCTTGCAAATGGCAGAGTGCCAAGCAAGTTGAGGGAATAATATGCCCAATACATAAATTGAGTCCAACTCCTGCTGCAGGTGTGCAACATCGCTGGGGTTCTGTATTTTCTGTGAGACTTTCGTATCATCTTCATAGCTTGCAAGGGTGGCTATCCGGGCATTTGATGGCATATCTGAGAGGGCCACTATAAAAAACGGTGGTCCCAAGACAGTGCCCTGTGGAACACCGCTCACTATTTGTTGAATAACACAACTGCAAACGACAAGGTCCTGATCCTTGGCGACTTCAACGCAAGAGTTGGGAGGGACTCGGAGGCTTGGAAAGGAGTCCTTGGAAGACACGGCATTGGTGGCTGTAATGACAACGGGCACCTCCTGCTCGAGTTCTGCACAGAGCACCAACTTGCTATTACGAACACAATCTTCCAACAGAAAGACCGTCTGAAAACAACTTGGATGCATCCCCGGTCCAAACATTGGCATCTACTTGATTATGTGCTTGTGCGCCGGCGGGACCTGAAAGACGTTCTACATACAAGAGTGATGCTCAGTGCAGAGTGCCACACCGACCATCGCCTTGTCCGCTGCAAGCACAAACTGCAGTTCAAACACAATCCCAAGAAGAAAGGTAACCCCGTAAAGAAACTCAATGTCGACAGCTTGTGCCGGGAGGAAGTAAAAATCAAGTTCCAAGCAAACCTGCAGCAAAGACTAGACGAATCCCCCTGCACTGAAGACACCACCCCAGACACCTTGTGGGAGAACATGAAATCAGTCATCATTAAGACATCTATCGAAGTTCTCGGGCACACAAAGAAGAAAAACAAGGACTGGTTCGATGAAAATGACAAGGAGATCCAGGAATTACTAGCAAGGAAGAGAGCAGCTCATCAGGCCGACGTCGCACAACCAGTCTGTCCTGTAAAGAAAACTACCTTTCGACGCGCATGCAGCACCCTACAGCGAAAACTCAGAGAAATGCAGAACGAGTGGTGGGACGACCTGGCGTGGAGAACACAGCTGTGCGCTGACCTCGGAGACTATAGAAGCTTCTATTAGGCTCTGAAAGCAGTGTATGGCCCCACCCACCAGGTCCAGCGTCCCATGCGCAGTTCAGATGGACAG
>NC_043010.1:15998491-16013491 GCF_006345805.1 Octopus sinensis
TTTCTTTCGAACAACGGAAAAACAGAGAAACGAGACATACAACATAAAGAATATTCTTCTTCAGTTGTCCCTGTTTCATCTACTCCACGTTCGAAGGCAAGGACAAGACGCGACTTTGTTGAAACAGTCCTTCCCGCAAAGCAAATGAAATAAAATTTGGAATTTTTTGTGGTGGGTGAAAGTGGTAACAAGAACAGGACAGTGAGAACAAAACAGTAAAAACAAACGGCGAGGGCTGTTAAGCCAAGACGATAGAAAAATTATGAACGCGAGGAAGACGAGCTTATGAAGGAGACAGTATAAGCACGTTTTTTTCTTTACGAAGGTTGTGGGTAGAAAGATAGATTATCTTTCGTCACGTGTCAGCGACGAGAGAGTCGAGGAGGAGGAGTGACAGAGAGTGAACGGGGAAAGGGAGAGGAAAATAGGGAAGGGTGTGTGTATACATATATGTATATATGTATGTGTGTGTATATATGTATATATATATATATATATATGTATATATATATATATATATATTATATATATATATGTATATATTTTTTTTTTCTTTACCGGTTTCAACCCAAAGCTTCGGTTATACTGTTGCACCACCTGTAGTTACTCAGTGTTGTTTCCTATATTGTTTTGGGTGAAGTAGAGAGTTAGACGGAGGTACTCTTCTTTGCGTCTCCTGTCGTGATGGTGGTTCATATGGTGTCTCAGATGGAAACCTGTCCAGACGTTAGTTGTGTAGAATCAATTTTTCTTCACAAGTCACACCAGGCGATAAAAAAGACACAAAGCAGATTTCACAACGGCGTTCCTTTCATTTATGATTTTGCTCTGTTTGTGTACCTTTCCAAGGAGGTGCGGATGTCGAGCCAACTGTTAAATGGTCAACGTTTAGTTCTTCTGCAGTTGCTTTGTGTGAGTTCGCTTGAATAATGTTCCATAATTGGTCGTTGCGGGTCATTCGTAACCTTTCTCTTCGTCACGTCTCTCTTTCCTAATAAGACATTTTTGGAGTTAATGTTGAGGTGTATATTGATAGATGGTTCCTTGACCAAAGGTCTAGTTGATATTATTAGCAATTTCTGCTGCTTTACGTTCCTCTTGGAACTCTCGGTATATTCGCTCGATTCTGCTTTTGCCTCCATCTTTAATATGACAGCTAAAAGTATTCACTAATAAAGATTGAAAGTAACACTATTTGTATAAATCGAAAGACGGAAATCTGGGCTTGAAAAAAGTACAGGAATGCAGTTAAGCAAAAGTTTATTACAAAATCAGCATCAAAGTTTAGAATTATAACTGCAACTATTTTTGCACAGTGTATATATGTATGTATGTGTATGTATATATTTATATGTGCGTGTGTGTGTTTAGGTGTTTGTACGACTGTGTTTTATGAAAATGTATGCAGGGAAGGAAAAATCAACGCCAAGGCCTAATTGAAATCAATACGTCAGTGTTTCTGATTGCTTTTATATGTTTGTATGTGTTTCAATAAATTGATTGGTTAGTCATAACGAACAGGTAGAAATCTAGGTAAATGTGTGCACTTAACCTTTCTGCATCCGTTTGTGCCAAGTAATAAGGTAAGTGTAACACGTACAAATTGTTTCACAAGTAAAAGATGTACTGGGAGGTTTGTTACAAATTCGTACTTGACAAAATTGATTCGTTTTCATCATGACATAAGTTTTATAACCTATTCTCTTCTCTGATTGATCGTAGTTATTTCATTATATTCATTGTATCGCCACCGTTCTATCTCTCTTTATAACGAAGTAAAGATGAAAGGTTTGATTTAGACGCAGATCGTCAATTTTCAGTTCTGCGAGTAATTCTCTGTTCTTAGCATTTTACTTTGCTACCAGGAAGGGATCTTGTTATACTTTACACCTGGGACAGCCCAGCAAAGAGACAAGTATTATTCAACTGAGAGGTTGACACCTTGCTTCTTTGATAACCCAGCACAATGTCATCCGTATGTGACGCTCAATGCCTTTATTCGATGAAGTAGTTATCGAAATGAACAAGTGATCCACTTTCAGTTTCAGTTTTCTTCTTGAAAAAATCACGAGCTCCTAAGAATTCAATTCCTCCACCTCTTCATTATAAAGAAATTTAATCCATAGAAGTGTATTTGAAGTTTCAAGCTGAAGCTCTTCAGAAAGAGAAAAAGGGGATCTTTTCGGTTTGAACGGCAGTTTTTAACATAATTTCTAGGTAATTAAAAAATTATAAACTTCGCATACTGGTAGAATGTGTTTATAAAACATCTTTTTCTCTTGGCTTTATTGAGAAAATTCTATAGTTTGTAAGATATTTGTTGTTTTTTCTCCAATTTCTGCAATTTCAACCAATCACTGACGTTTATTGAGGTAAAAAGCATTCTGTGCTGTATGAATATGTCCCTCGTTTAAGAAACAGATTGGGTTTATTTACATTTGTGAAGAAAAAAAGATACCCTTTCCCCAACCCTAACCCTAACACAGATAGAAATGCAATAGATCGATTCTAGGGTCATAATTATGGGTGAAAATTTCATATGACACCGCTAGAAAAAACTGCCGTTCAAACCGAAAAGATCCAAGGCCTTTATTCGGTTTTCTGCTTACCTTCTTAGCTGGATGCACCAACAGCCCAAAGCGAATGTGAGTCGCACTTCAATTTTTTAACAGCTCCCTCTTTGCCTTTAAGCGATTGGTGTATCCGTCGATTGCTTGTTTGGACAAATGTGAAATTCATTTTCTTAGTTCTGGTCTCTTTGTTTTTGTTACTGTTGTTTCAAATGGCTTTCCAGACTTTATCTCAATGTCGTTGGTGTGTCGACGATGTATATATTGTGACGTCATTGCTTTTGTTTATTGTGACATCAGCAGTAATGGCCGTTACCATGATGCAATAGATCGATACTAGGGTCATAATTATGAGTGACAATTTCATATGACACCGCTAGAAAAAACTGCCGTTCAAGCCGAAAAGATCCCAAGATGAGCGCATGGATTCTGAGAACTTTCCGGTCCAGAGGGTCAGATGTCATTGTCCTTCTTTCAACAGTCTCACAGATCCCAGTCCCTTGGGATCATTATTAACAAAGAAAATAATATGAAAGTTGAAGCAGCTTGGGGGACAGTTACAAGAATCTACGAAACTAAAGAAAATACAAGGGAGGAAGGAGGAATTACAACCGTGTTTCGTGGTCTGCTATCACAAGAGCTCCTTTATAGGACCCAGTTAGCTCAAGACATCATCAAGAATAAATGGCATGACAAACCTTCGTTACATTAAAACACACAGATTCTTTTCTTTCCTCTATAATCACGAGCGCTACCTGAGTTGTTTTAATGTGAAAAACGTACCAAAAGTGCTCCCTGAACGATTAAAGATAACTTATTGTTGGGAGTGTACACCATACGCCACTCTAACCCTATTTTAACTTGCTTTATTCCATTCTGCATTATTCCGAAACAAACAAGAAAGACACCGTTAAACGGTATCTGGTTAAAGGTGGAAAGGCGGCGAGCTGGCAGAAACGTTAGCGCGCCGGACGAAATGCTTAGCCGTATTTCGTCTGCCGTTACGTTATGAGTTCAAATTCCGCTGAGGTCGACTTTGCCTTTCATCCTTTCGGGGTCGATTAAATAAGTACCAGTTACGTACTGGGGTCGATATAATCGACTTAATACCTATGTCTGTCCTTGTTTGTCCCCTCTATGTTTAGCCCCTTGTGGGTAATAAAGAAATAGGTATTTCGTCTGCCGTTACGTTGTGAGTTCAAATTCCGCCGAGGTCGACTTTGCCTTTCATCCTTTCGGGGTCGATAAATTAAGTACCAGTTACGCACTGGGGTCGATGTAATCGACTTAATACCTATGTCTGTCCTTGTTTGTCCCCTCTGTGTTTAGCCCCTTGTGGGTAGTAAAGAAATAGGTATCTGGTTAAATTTCTCAAAGAAATAATAAAAAAAACCCGACAACCGGATTTGTGTGGGTTATGCATTTCAAAAATATGTTTTAAATATGCTTTTAAAGGCTTCAACTGGTAGTGTTGTTAAGTTAGACATGTTATAAGTCAATATTAAGGTAATTTTTAGTTTGCACACACACACGCCAACAGTATTATTGTATGACATGTTACTCTGGTTCTTTATTATTCAGATCATTCCTAGAGAAACCTGGAATTTTCTCTGTTTTCCCCTGAATGAATGAGAAAAAAGAATATCAGCCAGGAATGTGTCTCTATTTGACTTTTCAATGGTGTTCGAAGGTTTACGGTTGCTCGTACTATGACTTATTTAGAAAGGCAAATCTCCTGATCAGATGCGCAGCCTGTTTGTCTGACAGCGTATTGAATGTGTGTGATATATTTGCAGTGTTTGTGTTTGACTAGGCAAGCATACATCTCTATATATATAAACGGCAAAATGTCTGTGTGTGTGTCCTTTATACAAATCCACAATTTTTCAGTTAGAGAGCTCGCACTTTCTATGGTCATTTAAAACCATCCAAGGGTGGTCGTGCACATCTTTACATTTCCCCAGTCGCTCCGCAAAGCCATTAAAAAAATCAATAGAAGTGACTTTTTTGTGAATTTTCTATCCAAAACCCAATCAAAATGCCCGAAACTTGATACGTCAATTGAATGCCAGCTAGCTGTATGTGATTGGTCGGAGATTTGGACAGTACTCGCATGTATGTGCGCACGCACGCAGCTGTATATGCATGCACTAGCAGCATAACCCGGCGTTGCCGGGTCACAGTGCTAGTTCTCCATAAATGAATTATTGATCTTAACATTGTGTAAGTTAAAGAGCATCTGGTATGCGTGTGATACTGAGAAACGATGTCTTAGTTTTAGGGAATTCCTGGTTATGCTTGTTATGCGGTGGATTCTGATCTGCTCTATAGTGGATAGGAGGAGACGCAATGGCCCAGTGGTTAGGGCAGCGGACTCGCGGTCGTAGGATTGCGGTTTCGATTCCCAGACCGGGCGTTGTGAGTGTTTATTGAGCGAAAACACCTAAAGCTCCACGAGGCTCCGGCAGGGGATAGTGGTGATCCCTGCTGTACTCTTTCACCACAACTTTCTCTCACTTTTACTTCCTGTTTCTGTTGTACCTGTATTTCAAGGGGCCGGCCTTGTCACTCTCTGTGTCACGCTGAATATCCCCGAGAATATCCCCGTTAAGGGTACACGTGTCTGTGGAGTGCTCAGCCACTTACACGTTAATTTCACGAGCAGGCTGTTCCGTTGATTCGGATCAACCGGAACCCTCGTCGTCGTAACCGACGGAGTGCTTCCATCCATAGTGGATAGGACTTAATTCATATAAACTAAGTGTATACTGAAACCACTTCTAGGTACAGCATAATTAAAATTGGTGCAGTTGCTCTATCGAGCGTATGCATGTCTGAGGGTGGATCAGACATTGTCCTACATGTTCTGGCCACAAAGTATTATGAACAGTTGATGGCTGGAATTTTTATGTAATAGGTGTTTTCATTCGGATTTATGTAAGGTTGATTTTACCTGTCATTTAAGTGTTGAGTAGCGTAAGGTTAGTACTAATAGCTCTGTGTAAGCTAAACTCCATACATCACTTGATCACTTTGACCGACCAGTCCGTCAGGCGTCCATTTGACACCGCTGGTCACAGCACGCTGTCCACTCCTCTCTGTATGGAGTTCAAAGAGTTCAGTGAAGGCCTTTGAACTCCATACATATTCCTTGGAAATTCTTCCTGAAACCGTCTTGTAGAAATTAATGCTGTGAGATGGCCGTGTCATTCGGAGCTCTTGGAACAATTGTACCATTCCAACAACTATTGGTAATCGAATCCCTGCTTGTCCACGTATACGTAATTCAATCTTGTCATTGGTGGCTCGATTTGTTAAATCTGTTTCAAAAAATAGCTGCCAAATCAGCTTCCAATCACAGCCTGCCGTCTTAAAAAAGTGAAGAACACTGAATATTGATCACGTTTGAAATACTTTCGACCATAGGTCTGTTCGATTATACTTGAACTGGGGCTTAACAACAAGTGATATTTAGGCGAGCTGGCAGAACCGTTAGCACGCCGGGCGAAATGCGTAGCCGTATTTCATCTGCCGTTACGTTCTGAGTTCAAATTCCGCCGAGGTCGACTTTGCCTTTCATCCTTTCGGGGTCGATAAGTTAAGTACCAGTTACGCACTGGGGTCGATGTAATCGACTTAATATCTATGTCTGTCCTTGTTTGTCCGCTCTGTGTTTAGCCCCTTGTGGGTAGTAAAGAAACAGATATTTAGGCAGGTGAGCTAACAACCTGGTTTCCTTTCCCAGTTAAAAACAATTTCACTTCTGCTCCTGATTCGTCTGAGAAACGATAGGCCGCTATAATATCCCACTTTGCCTTCTGATATTTTCTGCAGCCTTCTGCTCCACTCAGAAATCAATATGAATCCATTAACTGCCTTCCCTTCTCTGCATCTACAACACTCAACTTCCTTTCCTCACTCACTCGTTTCCTCTTCTCATTAAATTTCACTGAGACAACTTTTATTTGCTTCGAAGAAGTTGCTACTGAAACTTAAGTAGATCGATATTGCGATCCTTTCGTTGCTAAAACCTAAATGTTCCCTCATGAACCCAAATTATTTTAATGCCGACCTTAAATACTTTCTTCAAAGAATTGATTAATTCAAATACTCTCTGATTGTATTGCGCAATTTTCATCGAACACTAATTGCATTAATTGCTAAATCTACACCATCGAATGTTTTTCTGGTTATTGACTGATATATCAAAATGTATTCAAAATCAGTGCTATTACAGTCAAGCTCGCTCTCTCCCTCTATTATCACACACACACACACACACACACACTCTCTCTCTCTCTCTCTCTCTCTTCTCTCTCTCTCTATCTATCTATTTATCTATCTCTACCAGTTGAGTAAAGTTAAAACATGGTCTGGTTTTCACGTTTTTTTTATTACGGTATTTTGACATTAAAGGGCGGCGAGCTGGCAGAATCGTTAGCACGCCGGGCGAAATGCTTAGCAGTATTTCGTCTGCCGCTACGTTCTGAGTTCAAATTCCGCCGAGGTCGACTTTGTCTTTCATCCTTTCGGGGTCGATTAAATAAGTACCAGTTACGCACTGGGGTCGATGTAATCGACTTAATACCTATGTCTGTCCTTGTTTGTCCTATCTATGTTCAGCCCCTTGTGGGTAATAAAGAAATAGGTATTTCGTCTGCCGCTACGTTCTGAGTTCAAATTCCGCCGAGGTCGACTTTGCCTTTCATCCTTTCGGGGTCGATTAAATAAGTACCAGTTACGCACTGGGGTCGATGTAATCGACTTAATACCTATGTCTGTCCTTGTTTGTCCTCTCTATGTTCAGCCCCTTGTGGGTAATAAAGAAATAGGTATTTCGTCTGCCGCTACGTTCTGAGTTCAAATTCCGCCGAGGTCGACTTTGCCTTTCATCCTTTCGGGGTCGATTAAATAAGTACCAGTTACGCACTGGGGTCGATGTAATCGACTTAATACCTATGTCTATCCTTGTTTATCCCCTTGTGGGTAATAAAGAAATAGGTATTTTAACATTAAAAAATTTTATTTTGTAATTCTCCTAAAGTTAAATTAGTACTTTCATACATAGTGTGTGTTTATGTCCTCGTAACCTAGCGGTTCGGCAAAAGAGACCGATAGAGTAAGTACTGGGCTTACAAAGAATAAGTTCCGGGGTCGATTTGCTCGACTAAAGGCGGTGCTCCAGCATGGCCGCAGTCAAATGACTGAAACAAGTAAAAGAGTAAAAGAGTAAATAGGACAATCTTTTTCCAGAAAATTGTGAATTTCCTCATCCAGCTCTGATGTTCTGATAACGTCCTTCCCTCCCACTTTACTCATCCTCTCTCTCCTTCTCTCTGCTATTCTTCAACCTCTTGTACCAGCCAAAGAAAAAACAGATGCTTGCCTGTATAACTTCATCCCTAAGCATTTCTGTAGCGTTTCACCCTTTTTAACACAAAGCTGTATTACTGAGCGAGGTTCCAAATTACCTTCACGTTCCGACTATATTCTGCAAACTAGTGACAATCAGTCATTTGTAGAGTGTTGTTCAGATTTCAAATGTGTTTCACTGACAATTTGAGTTCTTGATAACTTTTAGTACCTCTCAGAACGTTCCAACCAGCTGAATTTTTAGGATACCTTTTTGACCACTCCGCACACTCTTAAGCATCACGATTTGCCAAACGTACCGATATTCTGTAACTTGTTTATATTTATTTATCCACATCATTAACTGGTTGTTATGTTTTTGCTGTTATTTCCGTTCAGAACAGGTTTGAACATTTTAATGAACCGTGTCTCATTTATCTTTCTTCCAACCTCACTCGTGTCATGTAGTTTGTGAAAAGGAAAAGTTAGAAACATTGGATCTTTTCGGTTTGAACGGCAGTTTTTTTCTAGCGGTGTCATATGAAATTGTCACCCATAATTATGACCCTAGTATCGATCTATTGCATTTCAATCTGTTTTAGGGTTAGGATTAGGGGTGGGGGGAAGGGTATATTTTTTCTTCACAAATGTAAATAAACCCAATCTGTTTCTTAAACGAGGGACATATTAATACGGCACGGAATGTTTTTTACCTCAATGGACGTCAGTGATTGGTTGAAATTGCAGAAATTGAAGAAAAAACGACAAATATCTTACAAACTATAGAATTTTCTCAAAAAAGCCAAGAGAAAAAGATGTTTTATAAACACATTCTACCAGTTTACGAAGTTTAAATTTTTTTAGTTACCTAGAAATTATGTTAAAAACTGCCGTTCAAACCGAAAAGATACGAAACATTTTCTGACCGCATGTCTCTGTATATTCGTTCAATGGAAGTTGGCGAACATTGGTGTTCCGGATTTGTTCTTTAACAATCGTGTCCATAACTTCATTCGTAATACGCGTAAGGTGTGTCCTGGATAATATTTTCCAGTATTTTTTTTTTTTTTGTACTTGTTTCAGTCATTTGACTGCGGCCATGCTGGAGCACCGCCTTTAGAGTGGTGAAAGAGTACAGCAGGGATCACCACCTCCTGCCGGAGCCTCATGGAGCTTTTAGGTGTTTTTTTCGCTCAATAAACACACACAACGCCCGGTCTGGGAATCGAAACCGCGATCCTCCGACCGCAAGTCCGCTGCCCTAACCACTAGGCCATATATATATTCCAGATAATATTTTCCAGTATATATACCGAACTTTCTAAAAGATGTATAACGGTATATTCTGGATGCAAATGTTACTAATTATATAATATCAAGTCCTTGAGTTATTTTATTATCGAAACGGAGTCTGGTGTGTTGCGCCGAACAATGATCGTAGAGCACGACAGCAAAAATTGAATGGAGTGAGGCAGAGAAGATACAGCGAAGGAGAAAACAGATGAAATAAGAATTCGCAGTAACCAGAGAGGTATAAAAAATGACGAGAAGCATTAAATCAGAAGAAAAGGAATGAAGTGAAGGCTAGAAATGAGCTAGAATGAGTCTTGTGATGAACGACGGAACTGAGATTGAGAGGGAAAGAATGATAATTGTTAATCAAGAAAGAAGGCAAAATATAATAATAATGATGATAGGCAATATTTTGCTCAAGCCAGAATGAGAAAACAGACAGGGAGAGAAAACGAGACTGAAGAAAGTAGACAAGATTTCCCAGGAATTAATCAAAGGATTGGGATGGAAGCACTCCGTCGGTTACAACGACGAGGGTTCCGGTTGATCCGAACCAACGGAACAGCCTGCTCGTGAAATTAACGTGTAAGTGGCTGAGCACTCCACAGACACGTGTACCCTTAACGGGAATATTCTCGGGGATATTCAGCGTGACACAGAGAGTGACTAGGCCGGCCCTTTGAAATACAGGTACAACAGAAACAGGAAGTAAGAGTGAGAGAAAGTTGTGGTGAAAGAGTACAGCAGGGATCACCACCATCCCTGCTGGAGCCTCGTAGAGCTTTAGGTGTTTTCGCTCAATAAACACTCACAACGCCCGGTCTGGGAATCGAAACCGCGATCCTACGACCGCGAGTCCGCTGCCCTAACCACTGGGCCATTGCGCCTCAATCAAAGGATTATGAGAGAAATGACAAGATATTCTCCGGTGGGGAGATATTTATGGCTGACATTGTACAACCAAATGAGTCGTTGAATTTCAATGAGGACTGCTTGCTGTATGTATTACTTTAAGATGAACCTTAATTAATCTTAATGAAGTTATTTCTCTTGTTTTCGATTTTAACACACGTAGAGGAGAAAATCCCTGGAGAAGGACATCATCCTGGGAATGGTCAGTGGCAAGAGAGGAAGAGGCCGACCAAGAACCCGCTGGCTTGACACTATCAAGAGTGATACCGGAATGGACATAGCCAATCTGAAAGAAGCGGCCCAGGATAGAACTGACTGGAGGACACTGATCCAACGAATGACCGAGAGTCGACTTCAACTGAGCGGATAGATAGATAGAGGGGTTTTATTTGGTTGTTAATTTTGGGATTTATTCAGGAGAGGCATTTATTAATCTCAAAGAAGTACAAAACCCTAATCTCTTTCAAAGTAGAATCCTCTCACTTCACTGTACTTGTAGCAGCGCTCCAACCACTTCGTGAAGGCTCCATGGAAGTCGCTCGAAGTGAAGGCGTCTACAACCCTTGTTACAGTCTCCTTCATATTCAAAACGACTACCACCGAGGTTATCCTTCACCTTGGAAACCAACAAAATATCACAAGGAGCAATGTCTGGACTGTGAGGAGGGTAAGGATCAGTTTCAATGTTAAGTAGTTGGTTATCAAGATGGAATCATGGACTGATGCATTATCCTGGTGCAAGTGCCACTGACCCGAGTGGAAGAGCTGCGGCTCTTTGCGATGAAATCTCCTCCTGAACTCCCTCCTCAAAATTTCCTCAAAGTATTCTTTGTTGACCGCCTGGCTAGTGGATATAGATGCTCTTGCTGTTGAAAAAGGAGATAACATCGCTTTCCGGTGGATTTGCTTCCATTTGGCACTCTTGGTCTCTCGATCATAAAAGTATATCCAGCTTTCGTTGCAGTTCACCGGAGACTCAAGTACTCTTAGATTGTAGGCAATGAGCTCAACCATCTCCCTGCTGTCACCAACGCGATTTCCATTCCATTCTGTCACTGAGCATCCTGGAAAAAATTTTGCGCATGTTCAGACCTTCATGAATAATTCTGTATGTAGTTGCAACACCAAGACCAAAACGGTATGTTTATTGGCTGTATAGACATAGGCGCAGGAGTGCTGTGTGGTAAGTAGCTTGCTTACCAACCACATGGTTCCGGGTTCAGTCCCACTGTGTGACACCTTGGGCAAGTGTTTTCTACTATAGCCTCGGGCCGACCAAAGCCTTGTGAGTGGATTTGGTGGACGGAAACGGAAAGAAGCCCGTCGTATATATGTGTATATATATATATATATATATATATATATATATATATATATATATATATATACATATATATATATATATATATATAATATATATATATATAATATATATAATATATATATATATATATATATAAGTGTGTGTTTGTGTGCCTGTGTTTGTCCTCCCAACATCGCTTAACAACCGATGCTGGTGTATTTATGTCCCCGCAACCTAGCGATTCGGCAAAAGAGAGCGATAGAATAAGTACTAGGCTTACAACGAATAATTCCCGGGGTCGAAATACTCGACTAAAGGCGGTGCTCCAGCATGGCCGCAGTCAAATGACTGAAACAAGTAAAAGAGTAAATAGGACAATCTTTTTCCAGAAAATTGTGAATTTCCTCATCCAGCTCTGTTGTTCTGATAACGCCCTTCCCTCCCACTTTACTCATTCTCTCTCTCCTTCTCTCTGCCATTCTTCAACCTCTTGTACCAGCCAAAGAAAAAAACAGATGCTTGCCTGTATAACTTCATCCCTAAGCAGTCTAGAGCATTGCATAAGCATTTCTGTAGCGTTTCACCCTTTTTAACACAAAGCTGTATTACTGAGCGAGTTCCCAAATTATCTTCACGTTCCGACTATATTCTGCAAGCTAGTGACAATCAGTCATTTGTAGAGTGTTGTTTGCAAAGTGCTGTTACAGCCGTATCATTCAATCTGCAATAAAAAATTGTTGGCAGGTCAGCTTATTAGAAGTATAAGAATGATATACGAAAATTATAATGAACATGGACAGTTGTAACTGCTTCTCCGAAAAGAGTTTTGAAGCTTCTGAACTGCGTCTCATATATGATGTATAAATAGTTTGGCGAGCATGCATGGTTCGGATCTTTTCGGTTTGAACGGCAGTTTTTAACATAATTTCTAGGTAACTAAAAAGTTTTAAACTTCGTATACTGGTAGAATGTGTTTATAAAACATCTTTTTTCTCTTGGCTTTATTGAGAAAATTCTATAGTTTGTAAGATATTTTTTTTCTTCAATTTCTGGAATTTCAACCAATCAGTGACGTCTATTGAGGTAAAAAAACATTCTGTGCCGTATGAATATGTCCCTCGTTTAAGAAACAGATTGGGTTTATTTACATTTGTGAAGAAAAAAAGATACCCTTCCTCCCATCCCTAACCCTAACCCTAACTAACCCTAACCCTAAAAGAGATTGAAATGCTATAGATCGATTCTAGGGTCATAATTATGGGTGACAATTTCATATGACACCGCTAGAAAAAACTGCCGTTCAAACCGAAAAGATCCGAAAAGGCTAGCATTTCATATGACAATGAAAGCCAGTCTTATTTTCTTAAATGTTAAATTCTGTTTCAATAAATCTGTGTGTGTGTATATGTGTGTGTGTGTGTGTGTGTGTGTGTGTGTGTGTGTGTGTGGTGTGTTGGTTACATCGTTTAAAATACGTGAGTTTAAAAATACATGTCTTCCAGTTCATAGTTTCTTAAATCGACATCTCAAGTAAAAGCTGTTAACATAGACGAGTGTTAATATTATACTTGGTAATTACTCGAAAACAAAGCTGCGTATATACAAGCTTACATCCACAAGTATTTCATTGTCACATCACAAAAATACATCCACACACGAACGCACGTCCGCACGACACGCGTCAATATACATTCCTCGGTGTGACTTGTTCAGTTTATTGATTTGAAAAAAAATCAACCAACCGTCTTCAGTGAAAATCGACTCCCAAAATTATTCACAGATATATACGCGCGCATATGTTATCTCACGTATAGCTTTATAATTAAGAAGTTCGCTTCGGAACCACTTGGTTCCAGGTTCGCTCAAATAACAAATCGTAATGTACATTCAGGATCTTTTGCGGTTTGAACGGCAGTTTTTTCTAGCGGTGTCATATGAAATTATCACCCATAATTATGACCCTAGTATCGATCTATTGCATATCAATCTGTTTTAGGGTTAGTGTTAGGAGTGGGGGAAGGGTATCTTTTTTTCTTCTCAAATGTAAATAAACCCAATCTGTTTCTTAAACGAGGGACATATTCATACGGCACAGAATGTTTTTTACCTCAATGGACGTCATTGATTGGTTGAAATTGCAGAAATTGAAGAAAAAAAACAACAAATATCTTACAAACTATAGAATTTTCTCAATAAAACCAAGAGAAAAAGATGTTTTATAAACACATTCTACCAGTATACGAAGTTTAAAATTTTTTAGTTACCTGGAAATTATGTTAAAAACTGCCGTTCAAACCGAAAAGATCCTACATACATAGATAAACGTAAATTCTACCAAGACAACCGAAGTTCAGAATAACAGATAAGATGGTTATGTAGCGAAACCATTTTCGGTTCAGGTATATTGAATACATTAAACTGATAGAGGCTCAGCGTATTAATCTGTAATGATTGGTGTGAATTTTGAACATTGGTTACATCCTGTGCTTTGATTGGTTGAGTATAGCGCGGGATTTGGATCGAAGATCCAATCTTGTTGCGCGTAACACATTCTCAAACGAACCTGGATGTGCTCGGGAGCCTACCGTTTTTCTTTGAATTGGTGTAACAAATCGTCTACGAGTAGAGGGGTATGGCCTGGTCAGCTTGTAATGACGTGCATAAGATCTGGTCATCAAATCTAAGTAGAGACTTCAAACTTGAAATCTTCAAAGCCACAGTCGAACCAATTCTACTATATGGCTCAGAAACCTGGACGTTATCAAAGAAGCTTGAGAGGAGGTTGGATGGAACCTACACTCGCCTCCTCATGAGAGCTCAAAATCTCTCGTGGAAGCGTTATCCAACCAAAATGCAAATATATGGGAAACTACCACCTGTGTCATCTCTTGTGAAAGGTAAGAGAGTCCAGTTTGCTGGACATTGTTGTAGAGCTGAAAACGAGGTAATTTCTACTCTTCTCCTCTGGAAGCCATCTACTCGCAATACCAGAGGGCGCACACTCTCCTACCCTGATGTAATCTCCAGGGATACAGGCATCCAGCAACAGGACTTCCGTAATGCCATGATGGACCGTGAAGTCTGGCGTAGCATAGTAAATTCCATTGTCTCGACCACGGTCGAACAATGATGATGATGAGAGGGGTGAGCGATTTTCATGAAGGCGAGTCATGTTATATTCTTGCCATTGTTTACGAGAACAAAATTAATATAACGGAGAACATGCAATCAACAACGGCTCGAGCTGAATTATCCAAACGATAGACGAATCCTATAACCACCATAATTTATAAGGCTTTTATTTTGTCTATTGTACTATTTAACGGAGGAGTAAAGGCCTCGCTGTTATTTTTGAAGTTTGTTTCTGGTATTATTGCAGAAAGGTATACAAGATTCTGTAGTAAGCCAAGGGAGTCTTTAGACCACCCCGTTTAAGTGTGTGTGTGTGTGTGTGTGTGTGTGTGTGTGTGTGTGTGTTAGTGTGCGCGTGTGTGTGTGCGTGTGTGCGCGTGTGTGTATGTGTGTGCGTGCGTGTGTGTATGTGTGTGTGTGTGTATGTGCGTGTGTGTG
>NC_043010.1:16015991-16028491 GCF_006345805.1 Octopus sinensis
AAAAGGAAGGGGCCATTCTCGTACCCATCGCAGTCCCCGATTTTTGTCGATAGAAGTTGACTTAGAAGACGAAGTAGTTATTTTCCAAGATGAATTTTAGCCCTTCTATCACGAATTCCTTTTTGATGCGATGTGAGAGTTCGTTGGCGTAATTCTCTAGCCAGAATTGGCATTCTCTGGCATGAAAATATAAAGAGACTTAAAGAATTCCAAGCACGTATGTATTTCTATTTCAACCTCAGCTTTTTGTAAAAGTGTGTAATCTATTTATCTGGTTCTTATTACAACATTGGGTTTGTTTGCTATTATACTTGACATTATATTTGTCTGTATTTGTATTGTACTATTTACAGAGCTTACGCATTGTTTTCCTCCCCTATCTGAATGGGACCTCTCAGTGGGTCCATTCACATCTAAGCTACTTTATTTGGCACAGATTCAGGCAAATTTTTACTCTTCTTTTTGTTTCTAGACACTCTATTGTTATATTTTAATTGCACAGACTTCCTATCTTTAACTCTTCCTGTTGTCTGTTCTTTTTGGTTAGTGGTGTTGTTCATATTATGTATATTATTTTAATTATTGTTAGGATGGTTCAATTAAGAGGTTAAATCAAAGAGCATGCATATTTAATTTTAAATGTTTTTCTCTCATAAAATGAAGTTGTTAAAGTTTATTAGTCGTTGATATCCGCTTTCGACGCCGTTTCATCTTCCCTTGGAATCTTCAGCATGGCATTAACTCAAATACCAAATCAATTTAGCTAAATTCAAAATCTGCGAAGAAGTAATCTAAAAAGCAAGAGAGGTAAAAGCCTGATATATATATATATATATATATATATATATATATATATATATATATATATATATATATATATATATATATATATATATGATATATATATATATGTGTGTGTGTGTGGTGTGTGTGTGTGTGGCACAATGGCTCAGTGGTTAGGGCAGCGGACTCGCGGTCGTAGGATCGCGGATTCGATTCCTAGAGTTGTGAGTGTTTATTGAGCGAAAACACCTAAAAGCTCCACGAGGCTCCGGCAGTGGGGGAGTGGGGGGTGGGGTGGGGGCGATCCCTGCTGTACTCTTTCCCCACAACTTTCTCTCACTCTTTCTTCTGTTGGCCTGCTCGCTTAGCCAGCGGGGTGGCGTCATTTGAAGGCTAAAACAATGCGAAGCGCATTGTGACCAGCGATGTGTAGCAACATCTGATAGCCTGGTCAGTCACGTGATATAATATATATATATATATATAATATTATATATATATATATATATATATATTCCTTTTCATCCTAAATAGTTAACGATTTAAGAGAGAGAAATTTCTTACATGTTGGTATTGCATGCACATATTTCCAGGGTAATTCTAACTCGCAAAAAAGTTTTTTTGTGTAGTTATAGCTGATGTTTTACTGCAAAGAAATTTCGCAAGCCCCTTTTCGTATATTCTTCCCATGTGGAAAAAATACATGAGAGATAGTCTCAATAGAATCAAAGAAGGCTAGTTGTTGACACCAAATATTCACCGAGTTCAACATGTAAAAAAAAAACAACAAAAAAAATGTCTCCAAAGTTAATTTGGTAATTCTGAGAAGTGATAGAACAGTCCATCTACATGTGTGTGTGTTTGATGTAAAGAGTTTCAGTGATTGAATAGCTTACTGTCAAATCACTAAATATAGAAATTGGTCGAGAGCCGGAACAGCGTGTAGGAATACGGGTGATGGACATTAATCGACAATCGAAAGAAGGAAGATAAACGAAGGATGGAGTGTCAAGGAGGAATTTTCTTTTGTCCCTTTTTCTTTTCCTTTCCTTTTTATCTCTCTCTCTCTCCTCTCTCGCTCAATGTTTGCTCTCTCTTTCTTCCTCACTTTCAGATACTTATTTTTGTATCCACTTTTCTATCCCCCTTTGTCTTCGTTTTATCCACCTGTTTATGTATGTATGTATGTATGTATGTATGTATGTATGTATGTATGTATGTATATGTATGTATGTATGTATGTATGTATGTATGTATGTATGTATGTATGTATGTATGTATGCATGCATGCATGTATGTATGTATGTATGTATGTATGTATGCATGTATGTATGTATGTATGTATGTATGTATGCATGCATGCATGCATGCATGTATGTATGTATATATGCATGCATTCATGTATGTATGTATGCATGCATTCATGTATGTATGTATGTATGCATGCATTCATGTATGTATGTATGTATGCATGCAAGCATTTGAGGATTTTGCATTTGAGGATTTTGTGTGTATTCATAATGTTTTTCATTTTTGGGTCTGTTGACAGTAGACTGAGGTTTTGTATGATTGTGGTGTATGCTTCGATATTTTTGGGGTTGTGGGTGGAAATGTATGGAAGTATTTTGAGGTTGTGTGTGGCGTTAGGTTGGGTGGTTTTCAGTGTAGTGTTGTCTAGTTCTTTGGCGCGTTTTATTCCATACTCTATAAGGGTGGAGGGATATTGACGTTGTAATAGTGTTTTTTTGAGGTCTTGAAGGCGTATATCGAAGCATACACCACAATCATACAAAACCTCAGTCTACTGTCAACAGACCCAAAAATGAAAAACATTATAAATACACACAAAATCCTCAAATGCAAAAGGCAACACAAATCTTAAAAAAAAACTCTTGACAAATGCCAAAACTTCACCACACCACATCCACCCCCAACAGTAAAAAAATGTGCACGCTCAAACTGTGGTACCTGCCCCTTTCTACTTGAAGGCTCTGAATTTACCTTCAAACAAGGTACGAAGTTTAAAATCAAGACTAACTTCTCCTGTTCCTCCGAGAACCTTATCTACGTTCTCACATGCGCTGGTTGCCAACATAATTATGTTGGACAAACGAGTCTCCCGTTACGTAAACGAGTAACGGTGCATAAAGAACAAATAAATCTCCCGAATACCGACAAATTCCACTGAGTGACCACTTAGACTCATGTGCTAAAGACTTAAACCCAAATTCTATATATTCCCCTTCTACCAATGTAAAGACGGAATCACCACACAGGAGAGAATTAACAAGGAGAATCTCTTTATTGAAAAATTCCAAACACAAATTAATATGCAAACTCCTCGTTGATCAAACTTCCTTTCTCTACCTCACTCTTCATGGATGGACTAACACAAATATAAAGATACCATGCATTCATCACTTCAAGCTAAAACTTATTTCTTAAAATCATTTTTACTATTGTTGTTATTACTATCATTTTTATTATAAATGATATGACAATTTGAATGCAATTGTCTATGCAGATTTATATAATTAGAAAATAATATAAATAAAGTGTTAAAATCTGAAAGTTAAGTTAACAAGCAATTATATAAAAAAGATAACGCAAATGAAGCTAAATGATAATTTTATAATTGGGTTTTATGAAGAACTCAAAAGAGTTGTCTCCCCTTACTCACAACACAGGAACTGAAGAACCAGAACCACAATTACTACTACTTCCTGTCCTGCAAACATGCTGAATTAAACAACACAACACATGCTCTTAATCCCTTTGGATCTTAACACCTCAAGGTAATTTTTTCGTGAACAACCATAAACTCAAGATACACAACGAACTCACAATGTATCGGAGAACTTATTTTTTAATTTTTGTACATTTTTATCATTATTCTTTTACAAAAACAATGCAATTTTCTTTTTTTCCCTTTCTAATTTTTAGAAAAACTTTTTAAAACATAAATATTCTTGACAAGTCATACAATGACGAAAACCGGTTGAATAAATATATATTTAATATTTTATCAATTTCTCATTTATTAAAATTTCTTTCATTTGAGCATTCTGCATTTTAAAAAAATTTTCCTTACTAATATATATATATATATATATATTATTATTATTATTATCATTATTGTTTTTTGTATTTATATTCGTATTATTTTTGGTTTTTTGTATTTATATTCGTGTAACATCGTCCATTTTTCTGTCCTTGTTTCGTAGACATTAGATCCTTTTTCCAAGAAATCTAATGCTCGTAGCTTAGTTTTTTCCTTGGGGCTGGCCAGATCGGAGCAATTTCAAGATTAATCAGCCAAAATTGCGAGGATGATCCGGTTCTTGACTCAAGATTAGAGGCTTCGAATGACCCGTCCGTTTTTTGTATCGTCTATTTGAATGTTTTGCGTTCTTGTCCCTTTTTGTATTTTTTTAATATATATATATATATATATATATATATATATATATATATATATATATATATATATACACTCATACACATACACACACATAATTCATATAAGAGTATTTACTCGTAAAAACACTCATAAAATAAGCAGAGGCATTGCTCTACATAAATATATATACATAGACATAATATGGATTCAAGCACACAGAGAGACGTGTTTGATCATACACTCGTGTGAATCGCCATGATAGAGGTTAAAGTTTGTCTTTCACTGTAGGTGGCTACATGATGGCGGAAGAATAATTTCTTGAATATCTACGTGAACGCATTCCACATATGCAGCAAAAATATTCATTCAAACACATGCTAATATGGAAAAGAAAATACCTATAAAACGGAGTGAGAGAAGCAGAATTTTTATGATGATATATTTAATAACGGAGAGGACGATAGATAGATTAATAGATAAAGATGATAAATATTTAAATGTGTCTCTGTGTGTTAGGAGAAAGAAAGAGAGTGGGAAAGTGATAAATATAATGCTATACATTGATAGATATATAAATAGAGAGATAGAAATTGAGGTTGTTAGAAAGACGTAAATTTACAGGCAGCTTGACGCACAAAAGGGAAAAAGTGAAAGAAATTAAAAGGAATGAGAATAAGAACTCCTGTAGATTCGTTTGTGTTTCTACTGATATGGGAATGGTTTGAAAGAAAAATCACTGAAATTGGTTGGTTGGTTGGTAGATTATTGAATAGTTTGTGAAGTTACAGACAATTATAGAGTCCTTACTTCTGTGTCAGGATTTTGAATGTTCCGATCGTTTTCTAAAACACTAAAAGCAATCAGATAAATAAATCTGATGAATAGATCGAGATATCCTAATTAATTTTCAAGATTTATTTGTCTGTATTAGATAACTAAATAAATTCAATATAACTCGCTATCTTGCCACGTCATTGTATCTGTTTCTGAAGTAAAGATGGCGACCTTCTCGTTATTTCTGAGCCAGAAGAAAATGAATATTCATTTTTCTATCATTGTATGTAGTGTTGATTAGTTTATTGCATTGATTATATTAATTATATACATGAGTAGCAATCTGCATACACATACTCTTTTACTCTTTTATTTGTTTCAGTCATTTGACTGCGGCCATGCTGGAGCACCGCCTTTAGTCAAACATCGATTCCAAGACTTATTCTCTGTAAGCCTAGTACTTATTCTATCGGTGTCTTTTGCCGAACCGCTAAGTTACGGGGACGTAAACACACCAGCATCGGTTGTCAAGAGATGTTGGGGGGGGGGCAAACACAGACACACAGACATAGACACACATACATATATATATGTATACATATATGCGACGGGCTTCTTTCAGTTTCTGTCTACCAAATACACTCACAAGGCTTTGGTCGGCCCGAGGCTATAGTAGAATACACTTGCCCAAGGTGCCACGCAGTTGGACTGAACCCGGAACTATGTGGTTGGTAAGCATGCTACTTACCACACAGCCGCTCCTACGCCTAGCTATTGTTCATATTTGAAGACTTGTAGATTGGTCAAAGAGTCATGCAATTAGCTTTATAGAGATTAGCATTGAGATAATTGATGAACCCAGAAATATTTCCTGGTCCTGTATGTGGATGACACCTATTCGTGGACGGTTAAGGAGCAATGAAGATTGATGTGGTCTGTTTAGAAGTGTGTTTTAAGAAAATAACTGAGTAGATCAGTGGTTCCCAAACTTTTTAGAGTCGCGACCCACTATTTATCACACCAGTTTATGACGACCCACTTAACTCTACTGAGTGACCCACTATTTATCACACTTGTTTATGACGACCCACTTAACTCTACTGAGTGACCCACTATTTATCACACCAGTTTATGACGACCCACTTAACTCTACTGAGTGACCCACTATGTATCACACCAGTTTATGACGACCCACTTAACTCTACTGAGTGACCCACTATTTATCACACCAGTTTATGACGACCCACTTAACTCTACTGAGTGACCCACTATGTATCACACCAGTTTATGACGACCCACTTAACTCTGCTGAGTAAAAACTTAATGAAATTAACAAATTTATTTCAGATTACATCTTCAGTGAGGCCTGTTTCTTGCTACGCTCAATTTATGTTAAAAACTGCTGTTCAAACCGAAAAGATCCTTTGACTCTTTGGGAAATGCAAATAGAGATAATTGGAAAGGAAGAGAAGGAGATAGAAAGATAGAGATAGATAGGTAGATAGATAGATAGAGAGAGAGAGAAAAAGAGAGGGGTGAGGGAGAGAGAGAGAGAGAGAGAGAGTAAAAAATACTAAGAGATCAATCGCTTTTTGGGGCTTCAGTTATCGATTAAGTTGATGTATTTTATCAGTTAGACAAAGACGATATAAAACTAGGAATTAGTCGCTCTGCATGTACGTTCGCCGAAGATTGGGTCTTGATATCCAGCAATAACAATGTATAATATATCTAAACGAACCTAATTCTTACTGTTATTTTAATCTGTTTTTGTGAATGATAATTAAAAATGATGGCATACACACATACGCACATACACACACATACACACACACACAGACATTCACCCACAGACATTCACACACACAGATATTCACACACACACAGACATTCACACACACACACAGACATTCACACACATACATAACACACACAGACATTCACACACACACATACACAGATATTCACACACACACACACACATTCACACACACACACACAAACATTCACACTCACAACACACAGACATTCACACACAGATATTCACATACACACAGACATTCGCACACACACACATTCACACACATACGCATTCACACAGACAGACATTCACACACACACATTCACACACATACGCATTCACACAGACAGACATTCACACACACACACACAGACATTCACACACACATTCACACACACAAGCACATACACAGACATTCACACACACAGACATTCACACACACACATTCACACACATACGCATTCACACAGACAGACATTCACACACACACATTCACACACATACGCATTCACACAGACAGACATTCACACACACATTCACACACACAAGCACATACACACAGACATTCACACACACAGACATTCACACACACACATTCACACACATACGCATTCACACAGACAGACATTCACACACACACATTCACACACATACGCATTCACACAGACAGACATTCACACACACATTCACACACACAAGCACATACACACAGACATTCACACACACAGACATTCACACACACACATTCACACACACACACAGACATTCACACACACACACAGCACACACACACACACATTCACACACAGACATTCACACACACAGTCACACACACAGACATTCACACACACACACACACACACACACACACACACACACACACGTTCACACACACACAAACATGCACACGAGTTGTTTCTATATTGCTACGAAGTTATTTCCACCGACTTTTCTTTCGTTGCCGACCGAGAAGGAAGTTTTACTCGTTTTCCTCGCTTTTCGCCTTCATATTGAAGAGTTTATTTCATTTCACGACTTCCGGCATGCTCACTCTTCTGCTGGGAGGTGTGGAGTCTTCGTATTGTGTCGGTGACTGATGAGGGAGTCGGTTGTAACGACAGCTAGATGTTGAAAGATGTGGTGGCGTGTACAAAGTGAGTGTGTAATTTTGTTGTGAATATGCATTTAGTTCTGTGACTGCCATTCGGTGGGTTGCGGGTATGAGGAGGTTTATGTACATGTATCTTTTGTGCGTGTGAGAGAGCGGAAGGGAGACAGGGTGTACTATTTCGGGTGGGATGAAGCTGTGTATAAGAACGGGAGTAGAAGTGTCTTGGTTTGAATGAGTGAATGCATGTTTATGTAAATGTAGATTTGTGTCCAGATATGTAGAAGAAGAAGAAGAAGAAGAAGAAGAAGAAGAAGAAGAAGAAGAAGAAGAAGAAGAAGAAGAAGAAGAAGAAGAAGAAGAAGAAGAAGAATGTCTGCGTGCTTATTGCCTTGAGTGCTACACGCGTAAGATTCAGAAAATATGTTTACATCCATGTGTGTTTGAGTATGTGTGTGTAGGATCTTTTCGGTTTGAACGGCAGTTTTTTCTAGCGGTGTCATGAAAATGTCACCCATAATTATGACCCTAGTATCGATCTATTGCATTTCAATCTGTTTTAGGGTTAGGGTTAGTTAGGTTTAGGGTTAGGGGTGGGGAGAAGGGTGTCTTTTTTTCTTCACAAATGTAAATAAACCCAATCTGTTTCGTAAACGAGGGACATATTCATACAGCACAGAATTTTTTTTTTTACCTCAATGGACGTCAGTGATTGGTTGAAATTGAAGAAATTGAAGAAAAAACAACAAATATCTTACAAACTATAGAATTTTCTCAATAAAGCCAAGAGAAAAAGATGTTTTATAAACACATTCTACCAGTATACGAAGTTTAAAATTTTTTAGTTACCTAGAAATTATGTTAAAAACTGCCGTTCAAACCGAAAAGATCCCACATGCCAGCAAAAAACCGCCCGGAGGGCTGTTTTTCTACCAGTCACTCTAATGGCAGTGACCGAGCAAGGTCACAACCTCTGGCAGAGACAAGAAGAAAGCTGAGTTACATACACGCGCTCGTATGTACGTCTGTTTCGTTATCAGTCGTAAGTGAGAATGACCTACTAACTTTGAACTACGCTTCCACCAGTATTTTATTTGCTCATTATAGACACGAGCGTGTGTAGACACCCCACAATTCTTCCACCCTTGACCGTGGATTTGACAGTTGGAGGAAGGGAGAGGAAAGGAGAGTCGGCTGATACTCATTTTTCTGCAAAGTTGGGGCTGGAGCAACATGAAATGAAGAACTTGCTCATGGATACATGTTGCTCGGATCAGCATTCGAACACACTATCTTACGATCATGTTCTTAACATCCTAGCTAAGGACCATGCCCTTTTATGCATGCACGCACGCCACGCGCGCACACACACACACACACCCACACCCACACATCTCAATGCATCCCAGTATTCGTAAATATGTTGTTGAGTTGGTGTGTTGGTGTGAATAAACCGAAGTGTGTGTATCTCAGTTGGAGAACTTTTGGAATGTTTTACAAATCTTCACTGTGCCACTAATAATAGATCGGATTTGGAGAATCCGCCTCAGTTTCTTTTGTTCTTTCTTCGGGAAACAGAATATTTCTAGGGTTTTGGTGCAAATCTGTTGGTACATAACCTAATGCACCTATGATGATAGATACAAATGAGAATCCATAGTCAGGGTACAAGAGCTGTGAGTTTTTCAGTAATTCGCCACAAATGTTCTTTTTCCTGGATTTTTAACTGTGCATTCGCATCCGCTGTTCAGCTGACCTCTACAACAGTGTATGACTGTTTGTCCCTGTCCCACAGAACAATATCAGTTCTGTTATGTTTGCACCGAAGTGATGCTTTTATTGAGGTGTTCCTTGTTTTTGAGGTTATAGATACCTGATGGTTCTGACATGCTTTTGATGCTTATATCAGGAGAGTCCTTCCTGCGGATAGCATTGTAAACAGACTTTGTATGTATGTATCCATGTATGTATGTATGTATGTATGTATGTATGTATGTATGTATGTATGTATGTGTGTGTGTGTGTGTGTGTGTGTGTGTGTGTGTATGTGTGTGTGTGTGTATTTCATCATTCAGGTTTATTTCAAGATTTCTTGCCAATAAAGAGTCGGTTTCTAATCTGGATCCAAGGCGCCTTCATTGGAATTTCAACATCATTAGGGTATGTATATATGTATGTATGTGTGTATGTGTGTATGTATGTATAGGTGCAAATTTGTATGTTTTGTTTAATGTATGCATTCTCATGCATATAGGTTATATATCTAGACATGCTCATATATATTTAAATGATAAACTTCTGGAAAGTTTTACAGATTTTTACAATTCCAGTGATAGATTGGATATGTAGTCTTCGAATCAGCTTCTCCTTTCTGGTTTTTGAGAAGCTGAATTTCTCAAGATTGGTATTTAGGCAGTATGTTACATATCTCAATGTCCCAATAAATACAGGTATAAACCCGAACTTGTAATCTGGATGGAGTAACTGCAGATTTCTCAATAGTTCAGCATAGGTATTATGAGTGGCTATGGCTTCTACCAGATTGTGGGTTTTTATTGTTTTTTGTCTCCATGATTATCCTTCCGACGGATTTAATTATAGAGTGTCCTAGCTACAACGATGTCTCATCGGTATGTATATCTGTCTGTCTGTCTGTCTGTCTGTATGTATGTATGTATGTATGTATGTATGTATGCATGCATGTATGTATGTATGTATATATGTATGTATGTATGTATGCATGCATGCATCTATCGATCGATCTGTCTGTTTGTCTATCTATCTATCTATCTATCTATCTGTCTGTCTGTCTGTCTGTCTGTCTGTCTGTCTGTCTGTCTATCTATCTATCATTGTAATATATACATATACATACATACACGCACAAGTATATATATAATATATTATATATATATATATATATATATATATATATAGATAGATATATGTATATACATACATATATACACACACTTACACGTATGAACACCTACTTACGCACACACACAGTAACACACGCGCATCACACACGCGCACACGTCTCTATAATTAACAAAAAAATATCCACGAAATGTGTCCCAAGTTCTTATGGAACTGATTGCAGTTTCGAGTTTTGAAAACAGCTTTCGGATTTCGTTTCGCTCTTCGCCATGACAGAGAAGAAACCGATTGCAACTTCGTAGGAAACGTTTATTCTTCAACACGGTTATAACTAAGCTGTTTACCGTCGTTGTTAAGCATTCATTAGTAAACTAGGGCAACAATTGTTGAGAAATTTACCACTGCGCCGACACTGCGGGGTCTTTTTTTCTTTTTAATTGCTTTGCCGAAGTACACACACGCACACACACACACACATACAATCACACACACACACACACACCACACACACACACACACACACACACACACACACGTACACACACATGTACACACACACACTCGTACTTACGTACGTATGTATGTATGTACGTATGCAATTAAAACATAATGTAGCCTTGCTGTCAGAATGGAACTGACATGAATATGGAAATTGTGAATTAAGATAAACACACACACACACACACACACACACACACACACACACACAAACTCAAAGACAAGTACGCATACTGAAAAATGCACAGGCATACACATACATATGTATATGCATAGCTATGTGTGTATATGCGCGTGAAAATGTGTTAATGCTGGTGAAATATCTCTCAAAACAAGAAAATATTCCATGTGTAAAGATATTTTAAAATGAAATAAGCAAGACAAAACTACGTATGAGTGACGATAATGATACATATACGTACATGCATACATACATACGGACATGCATACACACACATACATACATACATACATACATACATACATACATACATACATACATATATACGTACATGTGTGCGTGTGTGTCTTTAGATATTTTTGGTCAAGGGAACTTTTCGGTTTGAATGGCAGTTTGTAACATAATTTCTAGGTAACTAAAAAATTTTAAACTTCGTATACTGGTAGAATGTGTTTATAAAACATCTTTTTCTCTTGGCTTTATTGAGAAAATTCTATAGTTTGTAAGATATTTGTTGTTTTTTTTCTTCAATTTCTGCAATTTCAACCAATCAATGACCATCTATTGAGGTAAAAAAAACATTCTGTTCCGTATGAACATGTCCCTCGTTTAAGAAACAGACTGGGTTTATTTACATTTGTGAAAAAAAAAACTCCTTCCCCAACCCCTAACCCAAACCCTAACTAACCCTAACCCTAAAACAGATTGAAATGCAATAGATCGATACTAGGGTCATAATTATGGGTGACAATTTCATATGACACCGCTAGAAAAAACTGCCGTTCAAACCGAAAAGATCCTGGTCAAGTTCTTATTTTAGTGAACTAAATAATTTATGTATGATTATATATACAATAGTATCAACTTCACCATGGAATACAGTAAAACTCAACTACCATTCCTGGACATATGAATCATCAAACATTCACTACAAACAAACAGATTCCAAACAATCCCTACTGTTCTTCTCATGCCATTCCAAGCCATCGAAGAATAATATTCCATTTACTCTAGCAAAAAGAATCTGCACAATTGTCTCAAACTCTGAAACTCGCAATATAAGACATCAGGAATT
>NC_043010.1:16033491-16040991 GCF_006345805.1 Octopus sinensis
TACTCGGAGTTTCCGACGAACGGGAACGTGAAACACCGAGTAACACCTTTTGTTAAACTTCTGCTGCGTTTAAATAAAGTATATTACTCCACCTCTGGTATTTGAGTACTCTTTTTTCCTCCTTGTTTCACATATATGTGTTTACTCCGGTATATATATATATATATATATGTATAGGTAAAAAAATACAAACTTGGACAAGAACACGGACGGGACATTCGAAGCCTTCAATCTTCAGTCAAGAACCGGATCATCCTCGCAATTTCGGCTGATTAATCTTGAGATTGCTCCGACCTGGCCAGCCCCAAAGGAAAATCTAAGCCAAGCGCATTAGATTCCTTGGAAGAAAGCCTCGAATGTATACAAAACAAGGACGAGGAAACGGACGATGTTACACGAATAAGAATACAAAAATACGTAAAAACAATAATGATAACACGAATAAGAATACGAAAATACGTAAAAACAATAATGATAATAATAATAACAAAAATAGGACGTCACAGACAGGCGTCTTTTCGACAGGACGGGTGAACTTTGAGCTGGCGCGTTAGTAAAATGCCTTGGCAAAGAGAGAAAAAATGTGTCTTGCCGCGACGGCTGATATATATATATATATATATTATTTATATTATTATATGATTGAACGCATCCTCTTCCAAGTAAGTTTTGCGATTTAGAAGTCACGAGTTTATTGTTACCTGGCTGTAAAGATTGTCCGAAACCATATTTGAGTGACGTAGGCTCTGTGAGAAGGTATTGGGTCTTTTTGAAACACATGGTTTCTACTGCATACTTCATTCATTCAGGGTTTACATCTATTTCCAGCACCTCAACAAATCCAGTAGCATTAATTCTAAAATCCTAAGAGAAAGATGTGAAGTGGCAAGACATGACCTTCGGATACTCACTGTCCAGAAACCATTACAGTTACTGCAAACTTAGTGTGCATCACCCTGTGGACACCAGAAAGAGGTGCTAATAACCATTTGTAATTTCTTCTGTTAGACTCTTTACTCTTTTTACTTGTTTCAGTCATTTGACTGTGGCCATGCTGGAGCACCGCCTTTAGTCGAGCAAATCGACCCCGGGACTTATTCTTTGTAAGCCTAGTACTTATTCTATCGGGCTCCTTTTACCGAACGGCTAACTTACGGGGACGTAAACACATCAGCATCGGTTGTCAAGCGATGTTGGTGGGACAAACACAGACACAGACACAGACACAGACACACAACACACACACACACACACACCACACATATATATATATATATATATAATAATATTATATATATATATATATATATATATATATACATATATACGACGGTCTCCTTTCAGTTTCCATCTACCAAATCCACTCACAAGGCTTTGGTCGGCCCGAGGCTATAGTAGAAGGCACTTGCCCAAGGTGCCACGCAGTGGGACTGAACCGGAACCATGTGGCTCGTAAGCAAGCAACTTACCACACAGCCACTCCTACGCCTTTTGATGTTTGTTGAAGTTTTTCTCATCAGAAGAACCAAAGCGGAACAAGTTCGTCGTTGGGTGGTTTTAAGCTCGTTCAATAACCGCTTGATACGAATCAAACGGTTTCCCCGTGTCTTTGCAGACATGACTTGGCCCCTATTCATTGCATGCAACTTATATCAAATGTCCTTGTGTACCACAATCCTGACTGTCCACTCCGACACCTGAAGTTGATTCCCGGGGGCTTCATCATCGATAATCTTTTGAATTCCTTTCGATGAAGTGCAGCGTTCTTATTGTGTCCGACCGTTTAGAATGGTTTTCTCTTTGATGGAATTCCACCGAACTGTGTCTACAAAAGATCTTGCAACGTTCAGAAAGTCGAAATTACCAAATTTTTGTGTTCTGCACTTATGGCAACAATTGCTGCATGTCTTCTCATTTCTTGTATTGGCATTTTATCTGCTATGAGGTGGGGGGGGGGTCTGAATGGAATGAAATGAAAAAAATAAACTTAATTGGTTTGATGAAGTGGTAAACTAACAGGTGTTCTCAAATACCCCTCTCACCCTGTACGTATTCATACATACATACATAAATACATACGTACAAACATACAATCATACATACATACACACACAGAGAGAGGCTTAGGCACCGAATTCCACTCAATCGGTCAATTCGAGGCTAAGAGAGATGACATCCAATCTTTGGTGGAGTGGGATCGAACATGGACCCCCGTGGTTATGCAGTGAACATCTTAAACACACAGCCATACACTAACATCTGGTTTCCTATTCTCTATCTCAAGGTCGCACTGGATCATAAAATCCCATAGGATCTTTGCATTATCATTTTCGATGATGCCTTCGAGTTTATGTTCTACCGCTCTTTTTGCTCTGTCAAGTCCATATTTGTTGCAAAGTGTCCAATGGACACACCTGACTATATTGTTGTGGCATCTTATATTCTTTCTGAGCTAGTGGTGTACATTGATTGGTAATATGCCAAACGGTTTCACTATTTTGCCCACAAATTCTGCACTTATCACTTTCTGATGTGTTGTCTATTCTGTATTTGATGTAATTGTTTCTTAATGCTTGCTCTTAGACAGTACAGATTAGAGCCCCCGTTTCCGGTTTTAAATCACTTTCAGCCATCCATAGCCATCTTTTTTCTCTTTCTTATCTTCAACATCCCCACGAAATTGCCCATGCATTCTTTTCTTTATCCACCTATTTTCACGTTCAATCATTCTCAAGTCTTTGTATGCTATCAAAGTGACACTGGGGTAAAATATACAAAGCCCAAAATACCCATCATGCCTACCCGTCTGATAAGGGTATACCAGGCATATGCCTCACAACCATATGTGCGCGACATGGTGATCTCATACCAAGATAAATACCGCATGATCTTGCAGGTGGGGGTCAAGTTAGAATTTTGTCCAGGCCGTCTAGTCCATCCCGCTCAAAAGGTCCATGAATAAGGAGTGTTTAAGGATTTGTATGGGCGATTATGGTCTAATTCTCTGATCTCTGTGTCTATGTTGAGTGCAGTGTTTGATTAATTTGCCTCTTTCCATTGTCACTTTCGCACATATATCCAGCCCCGTGCTCATCTCGATGTCCTTGCTGAAACTATGGATAGTTTCTAGGTTTCTCTGTTCCGTGGTATTTTTAGTGAAAACTTTAGAGTCATCTATGTACAGGAGATGGTTTATTGTTTGTCAATGATATCCATAACCCATGGTGGTTTCATTTAACAAGTTTGTTAGCGGTGTTAGAGTAAGGCAGAAAAGCAGGGGTTAGAGCGAGTCTCCTTGGAAAATCCCTCTTCTCATAGGTATAGGGCAGGTTTTAAAGACTTGTGATCAATTTGTCGATGGTTTCCCAGTTTGCCATTGCATGAGAGTTCTGTTTTAGTAGGATTGGAGCGACTTTATTTGTGTGCACAGATTCCAGTATCCATCAGTGTGGAACACTCTCGAATGCTTTCTGGTGATCAATCCAGGTCGTCGTCGTCTTCTTCTTCTTCTTCTTCTTCTTCTTCTTCTTCTTCTTCTTCTCTTCTTCTTCTTCTCCTCCTCCTCCTCCTCCTCCTTCTTCTTCTGCTTCTTCTCCTCCTCCTCCTCCTCCTCCTCCTTCTTCTTCTTCTTCTTCTTCTTCTCCTCCTCGTCCTCCTCCTTCTTCTTCTTCTTCTTCTTCTTCTTTTTCTCCTCTTCCCCTTCTCCTCCCTCTTTTCCTTCCCCCTCCCCCTTCTTCTTCTCTTCCTCCTCCTCCTTTTCTTCCTCTTCCTCCTCCTCCTCCTCCTCCTCCTTTTCCTCCTCCTTCTTTTTCTCCACCCCCTCCTTCTCCTCCTCCTCCTCCTCCCTTTCTTCTCCTTCTTCGTTGTGGTGGTGGTGGTGATAGTTTTGGCATTAGTGTTGGCTGTGATAATTGTAATGTTAATGGTGGTGGCGGTGGTGGTATCTGTGGTGGTGAATGTGCTGTTAGTGGAAGTAGTGGTTGTTTGTTTTAGCGATTATTGTGGTACTGGCGGTGGTTGGGTGGGTGGGTGGGAGACAGAACTATTGTCTATAGAGTTCGTAGTGATGGTCAGCAGGATTGTCAATAGCATTGATTATAGTTGTCATGATAGAGAAGGTGGTGATAGTGGTGTTAGCGGTGGCGACGGTGGCCGCTGTAAGGTTGTGAATAGGATCTGTAGGGGGCCGAGTGACGGTGGTAGCATTGTTGGTTATGATAGTGATGGTGGTTCTGATGATTTTTGTTGTAGTAGTAGTAGTAGTAGTAGTAGAAGTAGTAGTAGTAGTAGTAGTAGCTGTAGTAGTAGTAGTAGTAGTAGCTGTAATAGTAGTAGTGGTAGTGTTGTTGTTGTTGTTGTTGTTGGTAGTAGTAGTGGTAGTGTTGCTGTTGTTGTTGGTGGTAGTAGTAGTGGTGGTGGTGGTGGTGGTGGTGGTGGTAGTAGTAGTAGTGGTGGTGGTGGTGGTGGTAGTAATAGTAGTGGGGTGGTGGTGGTGGTAGTAGTAGTGGTGGTGGTGGTGGTGGTGGTGGTGGTAGTAGTAGTAGTAGTAGTAGAAACAGCAGATGATGATGGCGTACAGTGATTAGTATGGCCGTAGTGTTATTGGGTTAAGTTGGTGACGGAGGTGGTGTGGTGGCCTTAATGCAGGCATCGGTGGTGTAGATGGTGTTGGACGTGATGATGATTGTAATATGAGATGATATTGTTGTTATTGATGATGATGATGATGATGATAGTGACGGTAATGATGGTAGTGGTGGTGGTGGTGGATGGTGGATGGTGACACAGGTGGTTGCGGATATAGTGGAGTGACCAAACGATTAGTGGTGGCGGCGGCGGCGGCGGTGGTGGTGGTGGTGGTGGTAGTGGTGGTAGGGGTGGGAGAGGTGCGTCGGATTGGTGACAGGGGGGCGGAGAAAAAAAGAACGGAAAGAAAATCTGTGGAATCGCCGAGCGAATTGCGAGTTAGTGGGCGTGGCCTCCGAGACGAATGGGTGTGTCCCGGAAGTAACCATGGTGACAGCACATGTCAGTGACAATTGATGCCATTTCTGTGACACAAGACTTGAACAATCATTCCATTCATTGAATAAGAGTCCATGCTGGAGTGTGTGTGTGTGTGTGTGTGTGTGTGTGTGTGTGTGTGTGTGTGTGTGCCAAAAAGAAACGCGTGTGTAACTATTTGTGTATGCATGTGTATTGTTGACGCCATATGTGTGTGTGAGCGTGTATGTGCGTAATACATACATACATATATATATATATGTGTGTGTGTGTGTATATATATATATGTATGTGTGTATATATATGTATATGTATGTGTATGTATGTGCATATATATATATATGTATGTGTGTGTATATATATATATATATATATATATATATGTATGTATGTATGTATGTATGTATGTATGTATGTATGTATGTGTGTGTGTATATATATATGTATATATGTGTATATATATATATATATACATATATACATATATATATACACACACACATACATACATACATACATATATATATAATACACACACAACATACATATATATATATATATGCACATACATACACTACATATATATATATACACACATACATATATATATATGTATGTGTGTGTATATATATATGATGTGTGTATATATATATGTATGTATATATATATATATATAATATATATATATATATGACAGAACTTATGCTCTGGGATAAACATATATATAAAGATGTGAGTGTATATAATATGATAATATAAGTATATGTTTGTGGGTGTATGTTTTTTGTTGACGTGCGTAGACAGATAATCAGACAGACAGAATGAAACTAATAGAACAATGAACTAATAACAGCATGAATAGACTGATACACAAATATATACATCCACCCCCATTAACACAAATATATATATGTACGTATACATACATACATGCATGCATATATGTGTATGTATGTGTGTGTGTGCATGTATTATACAAACATACGCACATACATATATATGTATGTGTTATATGTACATATACACTATTTGTACAGGTATAGGCGTAGGAGTGGCTGTGTGGTAAGTTGCTTGCTTACCAACCACATGGTTCCGGGTTCAGTCCCACTGCGTGGCACCTTGGGCGAGTGTCTTCTACTATAGCCTCGGGCCGACCAATGCCTTGTGAGTGGATTTGGTAGACGGATTTGGTAGACGGATTGGTAGACGGAAACTGAAAGAAGCCCGTCGTGTATATGTATATATATATGTGTGTGTGTGTGTGTTTGTGTTTGTGTGTCTGTGTTTGTCCCCCCCCCCCCAACATCGCTTGACAACCGATGCTGGTGTGTTTACGTCCCCGTAACTTAGCGGTTCGGCAAAAGAGACCGATAGAATAAGTACTAGGCTTACAAAGAATAAATCCTGGGGTCGATTTGCTCGACAAAAGGCGGTGTTCTAGCATGGCTGCAGTCAAATGACTGAAACAAGTAAAAGAGTAAAGAGAGCATATATGTAATATACACACGTATAAGCATAAAGATATCTACATAAGTATACACACACACACACATGACCACTTACATACATATACAGATTTCTCTCTACCTGTGTTTATGTTTCTCCGATGTAAAAGTAGTGTCATGTTAGAAAGAGTAAACTCAGTGATTTAATAAATTGAAGGAATCTTTTCGGTTTGAACGGCAGTTTTTTCTAGCGGTGTCATATGAAATTGTCACCCATAATTATGACCCTAGTATCGATCTATTGCATTTCAATCTCTTTTAGGGTTAGTTAGGGTTAGGGTTAGGGTTATGGTTATGGTTAGGATTAGGGGTGGGGGGAAGGCTATCTTTTTTTCTTCACAAATGTAAATAAACCAAATCAGTTTCTTAAACGTGGGACATATTCATACGGGACAGAATGCTTTTTAACTCAATGGACATCAGTGATTGGTTGAAATTGCAGAAATTGAAGAAGAAAAAAACAACAAATATCTTACAAACTATAGAATTTTCTCAATAAAGCCAAGAGAAAAAGATGTTTTATAAACACATTCTACCAGTATACGAAGTTTAAATTTTTTTAGTTACCTAGAAATTATGTTAAAAACTGCCGGTCAAACCGAAAAGATCCAATTGAAGATCAGCATCAATGCTGGGGCTGACATCTTAATTATTAAAGATTATCTGAATATATAAACACACACACGCACGCATACAAACGCACGCACACATACACACATACGCACTTTTCCCAGTTTTCTTAATCCCAATTTGTTAGAATGAAACTGACGTAGTTCAGTTAACGAACACCGTTAATAATTCTACATATAATAAATCTAATGTTACGTGGTTTTCGGGCTAAACTTGACGATTTTTAATATTTCCTGTTTTCAGAAACAACTTCATGTATTCTTCTTCTTCTTCTTCTTACAGCATTCACCCGGGGTGGGTTGAGCTGGCTTCATCCATCCTCAATGCTGCATCTCTCACAAACGTCGACCAGGCCTGGCGA
>NC_043010.1:16045991-16053491 GCF_006345805.1 Octopus sinensis
TCAGATGATGATGAGAGAGCCACTGACCAAGCTTAGACACTTTTTCTAGTTTATGAGCGAAGTGTGACTTGAATTGAACTTTTTTGCTAACTCTCATGCTTTTCCCTTGACGATTGGTATTATTTTGTCCAAAATATTTTTGCTTACCCTTCCTAGGTGGGATTTGGTGGAGCATATTAGGCGTATGAAAGGTGTGATAATAAAGTCCTTCTTGTGATCCTTGAGGTTAAAGTGTGGAGATGCAGGGCAGTATGGTACGGTTCGATCATCAACTAGTATATATATTTTCTTCTACTACTCAGCACTGACCTGTCCAACCACCTAATCTATATTCCTAAATTCTTCATTCCACACTACCACCCCACTCCCTTCTCCATCACTTTGACTCTATCACTACATAACTGACACTCCTTTACTTTTTATACCCCTGTCTCTCTCTTTCACCCTCATTCCTTCTATCTTTTTACACTCTAATACTTTTCTCTCTCTATCATCCTCATCTCCCCATTCCTACTTTCAAATTATCTTGACTGGCCACTAACTAGTACCCTTTCCCTTATCTCTCTCCCTGTTTTTCTTTTTTCTTTCTTTTCTTTATCTCTCTCTTCCTGTTTTTTCTTCCCTTTTTCTTCTTTTTTCTTCCCTTTTATTTCTCCCTTCTTTATTCCGCTCTTCCTGATTTCTATTTGACCTTACAAATACATTCCCTACTTTTAGGTCACTTTAAACAAAACCCTTGATTCAATAGCACTGTGTACAAACTCTATACTTGGAATGACCAATTTTAGACACTATTTGATTTTACTCAGAAGTTATTGGAATCTTATGTGTATACCATTCTGCCTGAATAATGGATCTACAAATGCAATATCCCTGCATATCTCACATCTATTTTCACTTCACTCTCTATTTCGTATCTTATCTAATTTAACTATTGCTAAACCATTTTCTCACACCGTCTCCGATGAAGGGATATAATAAATATCTTGGAAACAGCTGTAAGACCTTCTATTTATAATTGTTCTAAAATCTTCACAGCCTTGGTTTTTTTTATCTCATTCTGAAAAGAAATTCTTATATATACGCACGCTGATATATGACCTACGTTGGACTCCTCATTCGCATAATCACCGAACACGGAGCTTAACTATAGTCTATCCATAGCACTTACTCAGTATTACCTGATACCTTTGGGTCTTCTTGATACCATTACCTCTCATAACCTCTCTCTCTCTCCACAACACACACACACACACACACACACACACACATATATATATCAGTGAACAGGTAGCGGTCTTATAGCGACGAAAATATTTTGACAAATTAAACTTAAATGTTGAAGTGAATCGAACGGCTTTTTGGTGTTCTTAAATGGCTTACAAACACCTTCCACGCTGCAATTGTTTTCGTTCCAGCACACGATCACAGATCAAATCACTTGCTATGCAAGTACATCTCCGTATATATATATATTATATATATATATAGATATATATATTATATATATATATATATAAGAAAATAGTAAAGTGTGAAAAAACGACAGAAGGCTTAAATGTTAAAAAATATATTATTTGTGTCAAAATGTCTGGAGAATATTGGAAAAAATTTTTTTCCTTCCTTAAAATGACATAATTTTAAAATTTTTAAAGAAATTACCGGTTTCGCGTGTAGCTTTTCAAATTTCTTGTGACGTTATGTTTATATTGCATGGAGTTATCGTTGTTTTTATTTCCAGGAGATTTCTAAATAGGGGAGGTAGTGAGTGATTTCTTCCGGTGTGTAGGGAGATAATCGCTTAAAAATTTTTTTTCCCTTTTCCTTGTTAATTTCTCTGTGTCAGTATGTTCGGATGGTTGAGTCTGGGTTTGTACTTTTCAATGAAGAATGTTCCTTGTTCAGTCAGTCTCATTTGTGTTGATGATCCGAAAGCACATTGGTAAAATGGGAAGATTAAAAATTGTGGCAGTAGTTGCTTTGCGCATTTCTCAATGTGCTCACTAAAAAGTATCATTCTATATTCTGGGAATGCAATCTGTTGTCGATGCAGTGTGCATCTACGCCTGAGTGATAGTCCCGTGGAACCCACGTAGTCTTGGTAGCAGCCCGAGCATTTAATAACATAAATTATGTTTTCAGAAGCACAAGTAAAGTTAGATTTGATCTTAAATTTCTGTCCCTCTTTAAAGAAGAATTCTGATCCTTCCAATAGGTTAGGACATGTTGCACAGTTCGATCTACCACATTTTTTAACTTTTGCATCCGTAATTTTAGAAGACAATTTTGCCTTTGTGAGAATCTTTTTAAGAGATTTAGGCTGTTTGTAGCTTTTAATGATTTGGTGTATGTTTAGAATTTCCTTAATTTGGTTTTTATGAAGTATTGGTAAATTCTGGTGTGATGATGGTGAAGGCTTCTTTGTTTCTGGGGTTGTATGTAGATATGTAAGGTAGTATTTTCGGGGAAGGTGTGTTGTTGTGTTGAACTTTTCTTAAAGTTTCTATGTTGATTTCTGTTGCACGTCTGATCCCATCCTCTATGAGTTGAGCTGGGTAATGTCTGTCAATTAGGGTGTTTTTGAGTTCTTGCAGTCTAAAGTTCCTGGTATTTTGTTCTGACACTATTGTGCATATCCTTCTTGCAAGGTTGAAGGGGATGTTTGTTTTAGTGTGTCTTGGGTGGCATGAATTAAAAAGAAGGTATTGTTTGGCGTCTGTGGCTTTGTAAAAAATGTCTGTTTCTATTTTAAGGTTAATTTTTTAATTAGTATATCCAAGAACGGGAGCTCCTTTTGGTTGTATTCCATTGTGAACTGTATATTTGGGTTTATGCTGTTCAATAGGTTTTTAATTTTAGGAGTTTATCTATGTTTTCATTCCAGAGAATGAAACAATCGTCTAGGAATCGTTTCCAATTCTCTTATGTATTGAGAGAGGGAGTTTCCAAAGATTGATAGAGATTCCTGGTAAATGATTATTTCCATGTATCCCATTGTTAAGTTCGCAATGACTGGTGCTGCCCTTGTACCCATAGCAATTCCGGATTTTTGACGGTAAAATGTATTGTCAAACATGAAGTGGTTATTGTGTAGGATGAATTCAATTGATTTAGTAATGAATTCTTACTGATCCTTTTTGGTATTTCTTCCGGAAATTGGTCTAACCAGAATTGTATTGCCTCCAGTCCATAATTATGAGGTATACTGGTATACAAGTTGACTACATCAAATGAAACCAGGATTGTTTCTTCCTTGGTTTTTTTTGGAAGGTGGTTTAACATATCTAAGTCATCTCTGATATGGCTATCGATATGTTTAAGGAAGGGTTTCAAGAGGATGTCCATAAGTAGATTTAGTCTGTGTGTTTCACAGGTTGGGCCAGCTACAATTGGTCGTAGTTTTAGGTCCCCCGGATTAGGTGTGTGTATGTATGTCTTTGGTGATTTTTTAATGGTTTCATTTATAATTTGACTTTTATGAATTTTTGGCAGACCATAGAAAAGGCTAGGTTTGCATTTAAAGTTTGTTAGGAAATCAATCTCTTTGGTTGTCAGTTCCTTTTCATGGGTTTTAATTAGTGAAGATAGAGTTTTCATTATTTTTTGTGGGGTGTAGTTGGTAATTTTTTCATAATGTAGGTCTTCATCAAGCAAGGAAATTACAAGATTTCTGTAGTATGATGTATCCATTATTACAACTGCATTTCCCTTGTCCGCTTCCTTAATGGTTATATCTTCATCATTTTGGAGTTCTATCAGTTCTTTCCATTGTGTAGTGTTAAAATTTGGGTTAGCTTTCTGTTTATGTATAGTATGGTAGGGGAAGTTCTCAATGTGGTTACAGAATTCGTCAAGATCTTTATTTCTTCCTCTGTGTGGGATGTGTTCACTTTTGTTCTTGACTAGTGATTCATCTTCAGTATTGAAACTGTTTGATGCTTCTGCTAGTCTTAATTTTCTGCAAAATTCTGTTATATTATCCTTGAGTTCATTTAGGTTTGCTCTGCGTGGAGTTGGTGTAAATTTGAGCCCTTTTGCGAGGATGTCAATTTTTATGTTAGAAAGAGGTTTGGTTGAAAGATTGATTATCTTCGGTTTTTCCTTATTACTAGGTTCCAGCCTGTGTCCTGGTGTCCCTGGTCCCTGGCTAAAAAATGTTGGGTGTAATTTTGTTTGTATGAGTTGTCTGTGAGGTTGTGTGGTATTTGGTCGGGGGAGTGGTGGTATTGTTGCATCCGATCGTTGTGTGTGTGTGGGAATCTATGGTTGTTAATGCTTGTGGTGTTGTGTAAATTTCTGTATGGGGAATATTTTTGTTTCGAACTTCTTGTATGTGGGATGTTGCTTGACATAGTGTTTCTTTGCGTTTGTCTTGTGTTTAGTGGGGACCAGTAGTTTTGGTTCATGGGGTAGTAGTGATTTGTGTGTGGTGTATTTCTTATCCTAGTGTCGTATTGTGCTGTATGGTGGTTGGGTCTGGTATTAGGATGTTGTTGGTTTGTTCTGTTTTTGGTGTAATTTTTTCATAGACGCGTCCTCTTTCAGCTAGTTCCCTGTTAGGTCTAGCGTGGTTTGTAAAGGTTGGTTGTGGGTGATTTCTGTTTTTAGTGTATGGAGGATAGTTGGGGGTTGTTCGTGGGTTGTTAGGTTTTTCTTTTTTATTTATTGTAATTTTCTTAAGGAGGGATTATTTGTACCCAATTCATTTTTGAAGGTTTCACTATATTTTTGGAAGAAGTCCATGTTTTTCTCCCAGCGTAGGAGAGAATTTCTCTCTTCTCTCTCACAGGAATCCTTCCAGTGATCCAATGTATTATCGAGGGGTTGTCCCTCGGTATGTTGGTATTATTAGATTGTGCATCTCCTCGTCTATGCTTTTAAGTTTTTCTTCATTTGTGGAGGCCCTGAGTCTTAGAAGCTCTATTTCTGATTTAAAATTGAACAGAGCTGACTTTTCTCTAATAGATCTCTGTCCGTCAGGCTCGTTAGAATTAATTTTATCTGGAATTTGCGTGGGAGGATAATTGGTGTTGAGTTTATCCATCCCTCGTAGATATCTGCTTTGTTTGAATTTTTTATCATGTTCCAGAAGGTGAGTTTTCTGTTGTGCAGGTTTGTATTCCAAACGTTTCCTATTTTTCTTTTTTTTTTGTGGGTTTGGGTGCGTATGGTGTCCTGCTATGTTTCATTAGGTGCCTGTGTATTATTTTCGGATTTGTTGATGAAAATTGAGTTCAGTGTTGTATATAACAGTTGTAGATCCTTACTCACCTGGTCAGTGTAACGGTTGCATCTTCATTGCTTTTACTTTCCCGGGCGAGTAAGTTTGATTCCTCGATTTTGTTGTTCAGGTTAAGAAGCTGTGAATTAATATTTTTCAGTTCTTTGAGTATGTCCTCATTTAAGGTTTTGTCCGAGGTGTTTGACTTCTGTGGCATTTTCGTTCTCACGTGTTTAATATATAGATAAGAAAGTTTGTTTGGTAAAGCACGTGGGTGAATATATAAGAAAATAGTAAAGTGTGAAAAAACGACAGAAGGCTTAAATGTTAAAAAATATATATATTTGTGTCAAAATGTCTGGAGAATATTGGAAAAATTTTTTTTCCCTTCCTTAAAATGACATAATTTTAAAATTTTTAAAGAAATTACCGGTTTCGCGTGTAGCTTTTCAAATTTCTTGTGACGTTATGTTTATATTGCATGGAGTTATCGTTGTTTTTATTTCCAGGAGATTTCTAAATAAGGGGAGGTAGTGAGTGATTTCTTCCGGTGTAGGGGAGATAATCGCTTAAAAATCTTTTTTCCCTATTCCTTGTTAATTTCTCTGTGTCAGTATGTTCGGATGGTTGAGTCTGGGTTTGTACTTTTCAATGAAGAATGTTTCCTTGTTCAGTGTCATTTGTGTTGATGATCCGAAAGCACATTGGTAAAATGGGAAGATTAAAAATGTGTGCAGTTTTGCTTTGCGCATTTCTCAATGTGCTCACTAAAAAGTATCATTCTATATTCTGGGAATGCAATCTGTTGTCGATGCAGTGTGCATCTACGCCTGAGTGATAGTCCCGTGGAACCCACGTAGTCTTGGTGGCAGCCCGAGCATTTAATAACATAAATTATGTTTTCAGAAGCACAAGTAAAGTTAGATTTGATCTTAAATTTCTGTCCCTCTTTAAAGAAGAATTCTGATCCTTCCAATAGGTTAGGACATGTTGCACAGTTCGATCTACCACATTTTTTTACTTTTGCATCCGTAATTTTAGAAGACAATTTTGCCTTTGTGAGAATCTTTTTAAGAGATTTAGGCTGTTTGTAGCTTTTAATGATTTGGTGTATGTTTAGAATTTCCTTTAATTTTGGGTTTTTATGAAGTATTGGTAAATTCTGGGTGATGATGGTGAAGGCTTCTTTGTTTCTGGGGTTGTATGTAGATATGTAAGGTAGTATTTTCGGGAAGGTGTGTTGTTGTGTTGAACTTTTCTTAAGTTTCTATTGATTTCTGTTGCACGTCTGATCCCATCCTCTATGAGTTGAGCTGGGTAATGTCTGTCAATTAGGGTGTTTTTGAGTTCTTGCAGTCTAAAGTTCCTGGTATTTTGTTCCAACACAACAACACACCTTCCCCGAAAATACTACCTTACATATCTTTTACTCTGTCGGCAGACTGTAAATGCTAGTGGACGAACATGCGTAAAAGGCTTGGATTATAAAAAAGGAAATGTCTTTCAACTCACAAGATTTTTGAATTGAAATTGCAGAGTTTAAGATGGGAATTATTGCTCTATGATAGAAGTAAAGAAGATTCAATTCACAGAATATAATTATCAGAAGTTATAGAATTTATATACATTTATCGGGTCGACAAACGTCTAGTGAGGTGGTAGTGTTACGAACGAGAAATTATCTGAATATAATTTCTGCTCGTTCGTATGACATGAATTAGAACACCACCCTCTAGTTTTGCAAGGGAAGACGTAATAAATAAAAAATTAATCCTAATGAAAAAATAATTGATTCTAATTACGTGATTGTTTAAAGTAGGCTGGATGGTTTGGCGCGCTGTAAATACTAGTGGGGGAACATGTGACAGGTAGTCTGTGCCGGGAGCTGAGTCTGTTATAAAGATTATACCACCTTCCTCCTTTAACAAGAAACATAAGGTAAGTTACTTCTGCAGAGTGGCCATCCTGAAAAACACAGTATGGACGACGCGTGGAAGAGGAAGTAAGACAGGTAAATTCATCTCCGGACGCGGGTTGATTAGTTTTTTTGGATCTTTTCGGTTTGAATGGCAGTTTTTAACATAATTTCTAGGTAACTAAAAAATGTTAAACTTCGTATACTGGTAGAATGTGTTTATAAAACATCTTTTTCTCTTGGCTTTATTGAGAGAAAATTCTATAGTTTGTAAGATATTTGTTGGTTTTTTTTTCTTGAATTTCTGCAATTTCAACCAATCACTGACGTCTATTGAGGTAAACAACATTCTGTGCCGCATGAA
>NC_043010.1:16063491-16064992 GCF_006345805.1 Octopus sinensis
TGTTGCAAAAATTACAGCATATAAACGTGTCCCGTTACTCATCAGCTAAAATACATGTCAGTTCTCTAGACATCCTAGTGGTTGAGGCTATACTCATGAAGTAATGTAGATAATTAAGTAACATAAACAGATATCCAAAGTTCATTAAAGTTCTGTAAAGATGATGTACAGTCTTATCACAGAATTTTTAAAAAGTTTTAATAGCATCACAGAGAAGGGACCTAATCCATAGTGCACATATGAATTTCCAGAGATATGGGAGGGATTACATACTCACAGACGACAAATTTATCCATTGTTAATCACAACGAGGTGGGGTCTCAATTCCTGCTTATTAGCATTACAGAGAGGGTGAATTAATCCTTTGTATAGATGCACAATTTCAATGGTGTAGATGTAAATTTCAGAGAATGAAGAGGAATTTCATATTCACAGGCGATAAATTTATCAATGGTTGAACACAATGAGGTAGGTGTATCAATTTCTTGTTATATGATTAGGTATTTGCCACATTAATCACATTACTGCTATTTACAAGAGGCTGTAGCTTTTAACTTTTAAGGCTGAAGGGCTTTCTAGAGATGCAAAGAACAGAAAAGGGAGGGGAAGCGAAGAAAAGAGAGAAAAAAAGGAGGAGGAGCAAAAAGGGGGGGGAGGGGGACTAAAAGAGAAGAGAAAAGGAAAAAGAGAATAAGAAGAAGAAAAGAAAAAAAGGAAAAGAGAAAGAAATAGGGAAAGAAGGGAAAAAAAGAAAAGAAAAGAAAGAGGGTTCTAGTGATACAGAAGAATTAGTAGACGGCAAGTCTGGTTTAATTTACAGGCATCTAGGAACTAGAGGAGAATATTATTCTTTGACCAGTAAAACAGCTAATTTATTGCTGTTGAAATCAGCTATGAATTTAAAGAGAATCTAAAGAGATAACACTGTCAGGGGTTTAGGAGTCAGAAGCTAAAATCAAAAGAAAATACATTAGGAAAATCTAAGTATAATCTTATCAAAAAGTCATTAAAATTATTTATTCATTTATTCATTTTATTGTCTTAAGGAGTTGCCGTTATTATTCATACATTGACGGACTACAGGTCAAATCTTAGAAGATCATTTACAAGGTGTTAGGGGATTGTCTATCATAATGAAGATAATCATATTATCACCGAGGGAGTAGCCTTATTTTTTAATTTTGAAATAGAATTATGGGGCTTTAGTAACTCTTTATTTTATTAAAGTTATGCTACTTTAAATTAGATTAAGTTAAGAATTAAAATTAAAAATTACAATTAAGATTTAAAATTAAGATTTAAAATTATGAGTTTGAAATTAAAAAAGCCTCAATTAAGCAGCGTATAAGTACTATTCATTTCCCTTTTCTCAAAAAAATGATGCAGATATAAGGAAAAAGATAACTGTAGTGTGAGAACTCTTAGTTATCTACTTAAAGCGGTGCTATACTAGTAAAAATCAAGTTATATCTATCTATCTATCTAGTCACGAAGATTCTAA